>NC_060214.1:54088750-54450000 GCF_021130785.1 Homalodisca vitripennis | reverse complement strand
AGTCTAAGATGGGTTATTTCTAGTCGTTATTACTAGAAGAGGAGTAGAAGTTATAAAAATTGGTAGACATCTACTCTAATAATACGTGAGCTCGCCTAAAAAAATTCACGACGGTATTAGCGATTTAATGAGACAAAAAACTTATCACGACAACGTGGTCGTCAGAAGGACGACGCCACAACTTGTATCCATTTCAATCAAGCAAATAAAAGATCTTCAAAGGTAAGTTTCTTTACTATTTACAACTTTACTTTACGTTACATTCATTTTTATATGTTTGGCATCAAAAGGCTAATTTAACAATACGAAAATATAAATTTTACTTACGGACATAGCGCGCGAGGTGAAATCGGTTACGTAGTTTGGCTGCTACGAAGGATTACAATAAAATATACATGCGCGTGGCAATTAGGTAGTTAGTCCGCCGATAATTTAGTTCCGGAACATTGGATAAAAAATAATATTAAGTTGTACTGGTTGTAAAATGTTGCATTATATAAAATGGAACTAACTAACGGTACAGATATCCCCCTGCTTTGATTTCACAACCTAGTTACTTTACTTTAAACAAATTATAAATAACAAACTTAATTCAACCTTTTATTTATCACATATTTCAGCACTCTTACATTCAAAGGGATGAGCCATAGAAATTTACTAGCGGCATCTACAACTAAAAGTAAATATACATTACTGTTTTTAGTTCTCACTAAGGGACCCAAAAGATCTTTGAATAAACAATCCATATTGTTCTTAAATCGTACTGCCACTAATTCGCCTTCATATTTTCTTTGGCACATTTTGCTCATTTTACAAACATTACATTCTTTTACTTTTGCCTTTATAATTTCGTTTAAATCAGGTCTATAAAAATACTGGTTAATTTTTCTATTCATTCTAGCAATGGCTAAATGACCTCCTATTAAAGAACTGTGAAAGAATTCATATACTAAGTCAATTAACTGTACAGGCAAAAATATATTACACTTACATTTTACATTCCTTTCGTACATGAGTAAATTGTTTTTTATAAAATAACATAAATTATTACTATTACTTTTTACAGATTGAATGATATTTGCTGAGTTTCTTTATCTTGAAGTTGATATTTCTCTCCTTAAATACTCCTTAAGTCCTTAAATTCTAATGGCAAATCATTTATTAACAACCACAAATTATCCTTGTTATTACACTTATTATTAATCTGTATTTTAGTCTTTACTTTGGATGTTTGTTTACATTTTCGCCGTCGGGAAAAGTCTGAATGGCAGAAGGAAATCGATAAGCTATTTTTACTCCGGTCTGAAACGTTCAGGTGGTCACTGAGACTCGGATCAGCTGTTCCCGTCGACTCGCTTTCAAACATACTCGATAGGGCTTCTCATAGAGCATTATCGGTAGAACTTTTAAATTCCACTTCAAATGGTAAATTCAAAATCCTCTCGATCCACCGGGCAAGTCTCCTACCTTTCTTTTGTGATTGAGGACATAGGATAAAGCTTGGTTATCTGTAATCATTTTAAAGGTTTTAACTTCTAAAAACTCATGCCATTTTTCTATGCACATTAGTGCACTCAAAGCTTCTTTTTCATAAAAAGAATATTTTAATTCGTCATCAGGAAACTTCTTAGAGTAATAGGCTATCAGCATTAATTCATTTTGGTCGTTTTCCTGTAATAAACAACCACTTGCGACTATTCCACTAATATGTGTCACTACTATTTATAAAATTATTATTCTTAGACTTATAAAACCGGGGAGGGATATATTTAGGTGTTGTGTGTAATACTACTCCCCTACCAACTAGTTTTTTGGCTTCCTAAAACAATTTTTGCCAAGTGACTTGGCCTATTACAATTGAAACATAACTTTGGGTTTTTTACAGTAGGTCTACTTTTTCTAGGTTCAACGTGTGGTGGATACATGTTGTCAACATATGTCGTACTTAAATTGTCCCTTAAGTTATCATTATGTTGTTACTAGCTATACACAATTTTTCCAAATATATAAAACAAATGGGACTGTTTTCAAAAATTAACTTATTCCTGTCTATAGTTATTAACCATTTGATGAGACAAATAAATAATCACGACAACGTGCTCGTCAGAAGGACGACGCCACAACTTGTATCCATTTCAATCAAGCAAATACATGATCTTCCAGGGTAAGTTACTTTACTATTTACAACTTTACTTTATATACTTCATTTTTATATGTTTGGCATCAAAGGGCTAATTTAATAATACGAAAATATAAATTTTACTTACGGTCATAGCGCGCGAGGTGAAATCGGTCACGCAGTTGGGATGCTACGAAGGGCTAAAATAAAATATTCATACGCGCGCCAATTAGGTAGTTAGTCCGCCGATAATTTAGTTCTGGAACATTGGATAAAAAATAATATTAAGTTGTACTGGCTAACTAGGTTGTGAAATGTTGCATTATATAAAATGGAACTAACTAACGGTACAGTATGAGATATAATTACTATATTTATAAAATAGTGCTTTATAAGTAAGTAACCGATGCTTATATATTAAAATGATAAATTGACCATACGGTATTTTAAAATAATAGCTTTAGCTATGTTATGTCTTAATTATATTATTGGCATAAAATAATGGTATATTTATTAACATTATTATTTTTATTTCTTTTAATTCCGATAGTTTTAATGACGAGGTATATCAATTCATGGGTTTTTGTCTATAGCAAAATTATCTACTCAGTAATTTATTTTTTCCAAGATGATGAAACATTTCTGTTTCCCGATTTCCTGTCTATAGGATCAGTCATAGAATTGATCTCGTGCTATAGACTGGAACTTTCCTTGAAGCCTTAGTTTGTTACATGATACGTTGTGTGGTAAAATATCACGTACTTTTAAACTGTCGGTAAAAATTTGCTTTATAATAAAAACAAATACCAGTTTTTATTCCTGGGGATATCAGAAAATATGATCGTAATATGAAGTATAATAGTTACAAAATAACCGTTCTATAAAACATTATTAAGTGTAGAACAAAATATGATTGATTGTAAATAGCGCAAAGTAACTCTTTAATAACATTGTTTTTTTATTTACTTAAACAAGATATTAAAGAGCAATATTGTACGTAAGAAAGAACAATTTGTTGATTTTAAGGAAGAATTTCAAATGTTTGCTCAAATTTTCGCGTACCCAGATGACAATACTTTACCCTCAATATATCTCCATAGTTTCAGTTTTTGGTTTCATTTAAGCTGAACATATTTTACAGTATTAGGTTTTTATACAAAATTTTATTCCACAAATGTTATAATTTTACACTCATTACAGGTTCATGGATATTTCAACATCGAGTAATATTGAAAAGCAAAGTTGCATTCAATGATGTCATGTAATTTCAATAAATATTCATAGCAAATATTAGGCAACTGAGAGATCCAGGCTCGAGTCCCTGTACGTCATGTAAATTTTGCTTCAATTTTCATTTAAATTATTTAGGCTACTGCCATATTCTGTATTTATAGAACCCAACTCTGAATTAAATATGCTCAAATTATAACTCCGATAAATTTATTTTGAAGGTAATTATACTAATAATTGAAGTGTATATATATATATATATATATATATATATATATATATATATATCAGAGTAATATAGTACAAAAAACACATCAGTCAAAGCGGCAGCAGCAAAGCCTGAGCTAACTTTGGCGTGTTTTCATTAAACCACCACTTTACGTGGCCGTGCTAATGAGGTGGTGGCGGAGATGACAAAACTGTCCCTGTTACACACACCGACCCCCTTCAATGAGTTTCCTCTCTCTCAATAGCTCTGGATGGCTTGTTATATTATTTCTTGTGTTCTTTACTTATAATTTGTTCGTGGAAGACTTCAAAAGCGTGATCAGTATCATTTATTCATCAATAAAACAGGACAAAGTGTAACAAATATTAGTGTTTTAGAAGATACGTTTATTATAATCAAATATGCTATTTTAGAGTTATATTAAAAAAGAAAGTATATTTTTATACTTCTTTTCTAGCAACACGTAATATTACCATACCACGTAAATGAGTTACATTTTGTATATCTTTCTATGGTGTACTACATGAAAATGTTGAATTTAGCTCTCTTCCTCTTAAAATATAGAAAGACGGTGACACACACACACACACACACACACACACACACACACACACACACACACACACAAACACACACTCACAAACACACACACACACACATACATATAAATATACTGATAAAATATATTATAAACGCTCTTATGACATTCTTTTTATTGCACAACACATTGAAAACATTTGATATTACTTACATATTATTCGGTTTGTGACTATGTTACTAAATCTAACATACCTCGTTGTATGTTGGGTTCATTTGTCTAATAACAATCGTAAACTTGTAGTAATTATAAATAGTATCTATTATTTGCTTAAAACATTATAAACAGCAACATTCGTTAAGTGAAATGGAGATCTTAATTTTTCTTTGATAAAGGTGCAAAGAGCACATTAGTCTGTTTGTAGATAAGTATATAGAGTATAATATTTTTAATTACTTTTTGGTACATGTTTCTCGGTGGAATACTAAGCAATTCTCTTACTAACATAACTAATGTTCTGGAGTTAAGAGCAGAATCGAGGATGGAGGAATATGGACTTAGTGTAGATACTGGTAGATTCTCAAATAAAATCAATCAGGACGATCCAGTCTCTGAGACGCAATACCGCGGCCTTGTTTGTCTCAAATACTTTTAGCAACTCGGTAAATTGTTGCTCTCTGAATTGTATCCATTACTTTGTTGTCAATCTCTTTGGAGATAAACATACAATATTTCCTCTTAGCAGTCGTGAAAAGGTTAGACGGCTCGTTTTGAGGCTTAGAGTTTAAAATTTAATTACAATTTAATAAAAGATAACTAATAATAATATTTTTCTAATTATGGCTTTTCCATGTATATTACTAGTTTCTTGTAACAATACTACTTTTTGTGAACAGTACATACATCGTTTCAACACGGAGGAGTCGAAGAGAATATCTTTTAACCCGGAACACCATTTTTTGTCATGATGGATAAGTTAACAAATAAAACACCCATCTTTGTTCTCTTAGGACAAGATGCTTAGATATCGCACCTAGTTCAAAAAACCTTTTCGCTGCTGCTGGATTAACACTACATTCTGGATTAGTAAGGTAATGGTTAGGGACCGCATCCAGTCGGGATCCATGACAAAGAATGTATGACTCATGAGGGCACTAATCTCCAGTTATGTCCCCTCGGAAGAAAGCTTACGTCTAAACCAACCTTTCCAGACAAAGTAATCAGGGGGCGGCAAACCCTTGTCTAGGCTAGGAAGAACTTTTGTCTCCAGGGAACGAACTCTACAGTTACCTCCCGCAATAAATTGCACCTATAAAAATACCCTTGCATCCCAAAACTTTCATATCTTCGTTTAGTGAGGTACTGTTACTGGACATCCACAATTTTGCCAGATTTAATGACTCATCGGTTTGGGTTCCTCAAGGTAGAAAATTATAACTCAATTGACGGTTAATATTATTTTCAAAACAGTTAATTATTAAATAGTTAACTTTTTTGTTATCTCCGATATAAATTTAATAGAGTTCTTGATGACTTTACCAAAGAACCTTCTACTTACTATTAAAAGAATTACTGCAAAAACTGTAAATGAAGAACTATAAATGATTCAGATTTTAAACTCTGTTACTCGAATGACCCAAATTCCCACTTAACTACATCTTTAAATTACGAGAGTAACATAGCTCACGCAATCTTACTTGCTTCTTTAGTTAGTTAGTGACGAAAACACAAAGCTGACGGTCTGATTAGCGTTTACATGGCAACCAATAACAAAAAAATCTTCAGTTCTTGGCTAGCAGAGATAAGCTCATACTTAGATTTTTAGGTTTTACTTTTAATCACTTCTGGTTTTGAATCGCAGATGTTTCAATACTAAAAATATATGAGCATTAAATAATTTATCCATATCCTATTTACTTGATGATATTATCAGCTTTTCCTTTAATTACGTAATAATTTGTGACAAATAATATATATTCAAAAATATCTTTAAATTCTCAGAAAAATAAAAACTTATAACTCACCGGCAATTGCTGAGAAGCAAAAATAAGTCCAAGTATTAAAACTATTCTACAATTATGAGGCGTTATATTCTAAAACAAGCATAGTTATCAAAAGTTGGAACCAGTGTAGTAACGTATAGACGAGAAAAAAAACTTTATAATTTAAAATACAGTGGAAAAATGTTTAAAAGGTTCCTTAGTGTGCAAGAGGAAGAATACCTGTGTATCTTTGAATGAATCTAAGAGGTAAATATGTTTAGGCTTGTGAAAATTGAGTTGTTAAGAGTAGCACTCACAAAGCATTAAAAGTGTGTTAACGTGTTATTTGCCGACAAAGAAATGATAAAATACGTTAATTATAATGAAATTTATTCTAAGATGATCGATGCAATATCATGTAAAACAAAATTAACTAATGTTTTTGTAGTTAGGTATTTACATTTCACATACTACTTATTGGTATATATATTTAAAACGCTATGTTATCGCGTAAGTAACTAAAAATGAGGAGGTTGGAGAAGGACGAGGTCAGCAAAAATTCTAAAATAAAATCAACCTGGACTAACGAGCCTTTGAAATACAACGCCCCGACCTTCTATGTCTTAAATACTTTTAAAATTTACCATATAGAAACAAACTCTCTGAATTGTATCGATGACTCTCATTTCTATTTCTTTCTATTTCATGTATATCCATGATAAACATAAGATATGTCCTTTTGGCAATCAGAAATGATATGGCTCGTATATAAGCTTAGAGTATAAAAATTTTATTAAAATCCAAAAGACAAATAATTGATCATTTGTATTTTTAATTATAGCCTTTAATTTATTTATCTCCCATTTATATTCTCAACAGTATTTTGCTGTGAACTGGAAACAAATAATTAAACTAAAAAAATATTATATGTACAGGAGTCTGGTACGAAAAATAAATTCATAAATCAAACCTGCCACTTACAAGATTAATGCTTTCATTTATCTCATATAAGACTTAGAGTTATACCCCAAATAATGATGTGATATTAGTCCTTTACTACGTTCTATTTAAGTAGTTTATCGTGCTGGGTGCATTACATATTTTTTTAAAGACTTTGTTAAAAAAACAGATATGGTTATACATGCGCTTAAGTTCAGTATTGTTTGACACATCTCAAAAATACCTATATTCACAAGGAAATGTTGTTATATGTAGGATATTTAAAATAAATAAATTTAGTATTCTCTATTTTACGTTTAAGTACATAGAAAATCCACCAGTGCTCCTAAAGTCATTGTGACTGATATAAATATTTCAACATGACAATATTGTTAATATCTTAGAATTTGTTTTAATGGCATAAAAACATTAAATTATTTTTGAATAAAGTATCTCTAAATGATCATTACAGCAAGCTATAGTAAAGCCTTTATCCTATAATGCTTGCTTGAACAAAAACTTTACAACGTGTAAAAGTATGAATTTAACAAACAATAATTCATGCAATGATCTATTAGCTGGATTTTATTAGAGACACAATATAATTCCAGGGTCTTTTGGGAATTTCTTCTTGCTATTTGGAGAAGCAATGAAATATTGAGGCAAGTTGGATTTGTAGTGAAATAAAACATCATATCATAAAAAAGATCTTCAAAATAAAACATATTTGTTTAGGTTTTCTTCATTATCAAAATGTGACTTTGGCACTGTAAGAGTTAAAGTTTAAAATTTTAATTATTTAAATTGATTCTAACAGCAATTATTTAATTTTACTAAAACAATATAAACTTTAATTATGAATAATTTTACCTTGTAAATTGGTCTAGTTTTATATTAATTTATTACAACTTTTGTTTATTTGAATATAGTTCTCAATCTATTTCTTCTTCACAGAGTGTAACTTGGAGTTTTTTGCCCAAAATAAATATGGCGGCTTGTTTGTGTTTCAGTTCCAATAACGTTGGTTTAATAGGAAGCTGTTTAATTTTTACATGCTATTGCTCATTAAATTTTTTAGATGGCCTGCGAACGAAGTATAATATTAATATAAGCCCGATAGGCAAATAAAGCATTTTGACAGGTTACTAAGTGATGGGATTTAATGTCTGTCAGCTATATCCCATAGGTGACATGCACCGTTCTGGAACTTATTATTTTTATGTTGTATGCAAGATTCCAAGTTTACACTTCATGTCATTGTTGAAATTTGTTGCGTACAGAAAATCACTCTTAATATTTAAAATCACTTCGATTGGCAAATGATAAATTTTTCCAGCTTATTAGGTGATAGACTTTAATGACACTCATCCAAATCCCAATTATAGAACTTATGATTTTTTTACATATAATGCCACATGTTACGTTCTTAAATTATACTTTACTCCAGATATCTTGGTAAGTGTTATTTTTTTATTTATTACATAGTAACAGTATAAAACTGTTATTTTTATAAAACACTATAAAAACCTTAAATGTAAACAGACCAAGTCAACATGTAATCACGTATTTTTTATGTATTGAAGCGTTATGAGACACAGACAATTATCATATGGTTATATTCAGTTTGGTAAGGATATAAATTTATTCACTTTAAAATTGTCTTGCCATCACAGGTACTCATAAGATCAATATAGTATATTTTGGTAACAAGCAATCAAATATCATGTAATGACACTAACCATCATAAAAACATTGTTTTCGATATTACATGAAGCTTCATAAAATATTTTAAGTATGTATGTGTATTCATTCTTCATAATTCTTTTATAATTTATTAGTTTTTGGTATTTACAGTTAGTTTTTAATTTTATTCTATTTTATCATATGTTTATTCTATTTTAGACATATGTTTTTTTTCTGTAAACAATGTCAAACTGATGATGCCTTAACCGGCGAAAGCGCTTTTTTTAATAAATTTAATGTGGAATTATCTATAAAATGTCTTTTCCATTAAAACCTACCTACTTCCACCAAGGATACAAAGCAGAAAATAACAAATTTAAGTAAAAATATTGTTAAAAAATGTATTTAAAATAATTTTGACAGAGTAAACAATTATACGGAAAAATAAAAAATATTTAAATGGCCAAAATATATGAACCGGGTGGTCTAGTTTGGGTCCTTCCAAAATTGCACAACATTTGTTTGTATTTGGCATGCGTCTAGGAATCTATGTTTTTCCCATAGCAATGCATCCTAATGCAGGTTCCATGTCTGTTGGAGTCCCAGTTGTTCGCGAACATCTTGTTTGAATAGAGAAGGCCACAGCACAGCGACAATCAAGAAATCATCTTGTTTCTTCTCTTGAAACTTGGATTAGCGAGAGCTAAGTGCTTTAAATTAATGATATTTTTCGAATATACTTTAGTACTTTGCTAAGCAGATATATGTTACTAGAAGAAATATCTTAAATCAGGTAGCAGGATTGACATGAGAGCCAAAATTCAGAGACATGGATGTCATGAGAAGCAGATTTCATTAGCACTGTGAATATGAGAGGTTGTGGCAATATCATAAACCATAACACATAAATTAATTATAATAGTAACAAAAACAGTTGTTGAAAAATACTTGCTTACTTGACTGAGAGTACGAACTATCTATACCTACCACAGATAACTGTAGCCGGCAATTTACAACATTGCAGGTATTTACTATAATCCTAAATACGATATTTTAAATTGCAATTGCAAACAATAAATCAGACGTTTAAAAAGCTGCATAATCAAGTCAGTGTTCTTACAACAAATTTAATTATATCGTGTACTACCATCAACCAACATATAAATTCTGTACATTAACTTTTAATCAAATTTAAATAAAATGTAAGAACTATAATGAATTATTTTATTAACAAGGCTATTCCAAAAGGTTTTTAGTCATAAAATCAATGTATTGAAAATATACAACCGTAAAGAAGTTGATAAACTACACTTTCTGTTTCTTCTACTTTATATTAAAGCCTATATTGGTTTAGTTACACAAGAGGTAAAAATATATACGCTTAGGTTTGGGGGGTAATTTAAGTAAGTTCTTAAGTTTGTCGCAAAGTTTTCGTCGTAATTTTGAAGGATACTGATTAAATATTTACCAGCTGAACTACTTCAGACTCTTTTTCCCAAGAGGGGAGTCCGAACGCTTACATTCACCATGCATAAATTCATAGCATTGGATGAGTTACCTATCCAGTAACTGAATAACCAAAGTAAAAAGTTGCTAATATCAAGTTTCTTAATCATTAACTCAGATTAACATTAGGTTCGAATGATTTTAGGTTTTATGAAATAACAGCATTCTTTAGGAATTAGCATTGCCCTATTATTAAAATTCATTAACTTGTAGTTAACTCTCAAAACATAGGAAGTCTTTCACTGAAATGCGGAAATAAAACTTTACCATATATTTATTAAAATAAATAAACTGGTAATTTCAGAAAATTTAGCTCTAACGATTGAAGGTCTAACGATTATAATATAGTAATAATAATTACTATATTATTGAGTAGATACATCATCTCGGATTGTGTACCTGTTGGGTTAAAGATAAGGACCCTATTAAAACCCTAAAAACAGGTGATGAATTAGATGTCAGTAATGAGAGAAAACATTAAATCTAGATTAACGTAGGAGCCTAGGCAGGCCGTCCTACCACAAACTGGAACGCGCAATAAGCATATAAATTCAAATAATTAAATAAAAATATATTCTACCGATGAGCAGAATGCTGTTTTTCATAAATATCCTACCACAACAGGAAAACATAAATTAAAAACAATTTGTAACAAAGTGAGAATATATAGTGTGCATTATATATAATTTCCACATATTCAGATATATACAGTTATTAATAATTAAATTAGATAAAATGTTCACATCCTATGAGAAACATATATACGGATCAAAACAGGAAACAAGTATAGTTAATGGACGCGTGATAAATGCAGGAAAAATAAACTGTCATTACTGCACTTGGTGTGTAATCGTAATATGTTGTGTTTTGTCGTCTGTTTAATTGACGTCCCTAATGAGGGATAAACGTCATCCGCTGCGTAACGTACGCAATCCTTCGACAGACTGGCAATCATTTCCGGTCCTGTATTAATTATTATCTCTGACTGGTGGAGGACTGTCACTTTTACTCTGAAGTGTAGCGTTATAATTGGAGGCGTTGTTGTTAGTAGACATTCAATTAATATGATATAATTCACGACACACTATACAGGAAAAATGCACTATTTGACTGCCGATTTGTGCGTTCTTGATTAAAGGAATTGATTAAATAGTGTCTACCTGTACGGTAGAACATCGTAATTTAAATTACGCCATCAATGAAACATATATATATATATATATATATATATATATATATATATATATATATATCTAGTCTCACAATCATAAAACGATTTATAGATATACACCAGTAATTTTATGGCATCCATTGTAATTTGTTATTTCCATTACGGTAAAAAACACTCACTCAGTCAACAGTAGAACCTAAAAATGTATTCGGTTTGTAGGAATATTAGTATGACGTAGAGTGGGGTTGTAGATATAGGGTTGTTTGGCCTTGACCAGTTTCGTGTCAAGAACCACTGCTGGCGAGAGGCAGAGGGATTGGAGTTTAGAGGAAACTGTAAGTTGTTAGTGGTTAATTGATACAGCCCTCCAACAAACCGCCATAACCTGTTCTTTGAATAATATTGGCAAGTTGCCACGGCGGTTAGTTACAAAAGCGATTGAAAACAATATTTATTATTGAAGTCAATAATTGTTCATTCCTTCATGTATATACAAACATTCCATAGGAAAATTATTACGAATAAACGAATTCAATATCCAATTGCGTGATTAAATATACTGATAAATGCAAACCGGATAAGATGGGTGTTGAGTTTTCGTCACTGAAATAATTCTCTCCACTCTCCAAAAGACTGAAATTATATTGAAATTTAAAATAAGGATTAAAACTAAATCTAAAGTATAAACTTATTATATAGTTCCTTTATGTAATAAAATAAATTTTAATAAATTTCAAACACACTTAATATGAGCACAACCAATACACACTACCTTACCAATATATTATGTATAAAGATACTATTTCACATTCTCGTCTAGAGATATTATTAACTTCTACTCATACATGCTCATAAAAAACATTAGTTGCATTTTAGTATGTCATTATCGTTGTAGAATCAGATAACGTGTCAAACTAAGTGAATTAAATTTGAAAGTAAATAGAAAAATGATTCGCAGGGGCCATAATTCCTATAGTTACAATAACAACGGTTATATTTGGTGTTTTAATGTACAAGCACAAGAAAGTGATTCATAAACACTTTGACACATATATTTCCAGACAAATCTGATGGCAGACAACTTAAAAATCGTATTGTAAGGTCTGTTATACTACCATAAATCTTTCAGGATTCTCATCACCTACAATGTATAGGTTTTATATATTATTTATAGATAAATCATGTCTCCTTTTAGGCAATTCTTGAAAAACTAACCTTAGTATTCGGTAAAAGTTATTACCATATCTCATGGAGAATTTAATTACAAACTGTAGTGCCTCGTAGAGAAATTATTTCACAGAAAACGTATGAATATATGAATATGATTAAAATAACATAGGTGTACCCCATATCACCTGTCACGTAACAGAGATTGGTGAGGTTGCGGGCTACATATGTGTAGTCTGCCACTCAGATAAACGACTCATTCTTGATAACCTACTATTACAACTTTTAGGGTAGTATTAAAAATCAAAGACTTCTAAATTTTTATGTGATAATTGTTTAATATTATCGATTGTATACCCTCTAAAGGCATTTGAACAGATATTTCTGTTCTCTTAGGACCAGAAGCTGAGAAGGTGTTTCTTAGTTCTAAAAGGCACTTTGAGCTGTTCTATAGTGTCAAGATATTCTAGAAGGTTGGGGGAGGGGCCACCTACTGTTGAGACCCATGATGAAGGATTTTGCGCGTTAATCACAGTCATCTTTCCTTGTAAAAATGGTAGACCATCACTATACCAGTCTCCCCAATCAAAGCAGGCAATACACTCCCTTATGTCTCGGCTAGCAACAGCATTTAACGCTTAGGGAGCCCCAACCACTTGACTATTATGTTTAAGCGCGAATTTTGTTTCCAATTGTTGCCTAATAATTCTGCTATTTTTCAAATAATACATCTAAGGATATAATATTTAAAACTATAAATCGTTGTATATAATTATATTAACATTTATAGCTTACCTTGATATTTTTAATGATACTTCATTTATTTACAAGCAATATTATAACAATATTTTGTTTGTTTTATAAAGATGCTTTTTTATTTTTAAAATTAATTACGTAATACCCATGATTCTTTTGATACCCTAATGTAGATATACTGCCTATCCTTACAGATTATAAGTCAGATCTAAAGAATATTAATGTTTATTGTTGGTCTGCGGTGTAAAGTAAAAAATCTTGTGTACTAAGGTGAAGAGAATGCTTTTCACCGCCAACACAAGTTTCCTGAACTCGAGGAACTATGCCTGCTCTCTGGCGGGCGTCGGGGAAACCACCGCAGCCGTCCAAGTTATCATTGGTAAATAATATTATTGGCTGGTTGGATTGAGATCTGTAAAGTCTAATATATAAGTCGATCCAGCTTTTGAATTTCAGTTAAATGATGCTCTATTGGGTACACGAATTCAGTTGTGATCAAAGGTTTCATAAATAACAGAAACAGAAAACGAGTATCTAAATCGAGCCCAAGTCAAACGGCAGTTCTAAGTGTAATAACATCCAGTCGAACGAAGAGGGTATAAGCTCAGTTTATTAAACACTCCGCTCATAAAGCCGTGTCTCTGGTAACGTTTTTCTCTAACTTTGTTCATTTCACCACAGCGTATATAGGACAGGTATCTCATGCTTAAACATGTATGTTTTCAAGCTTCATTTAATTGGAATCAGTAATATATGCGGGGAAATTGTGCAAACATTCAATATAAATATCTCATAATATAAGATTTTAGAAATATTTCATTTCATATTCCTTTACGATTATAATATATTACAAATAACACGTATATGCAAAAGTAATTTTACTATCGCATCGTGTATAAAGTTATTTGTGATAACAGTTTTAATAAATATAAATATAAAAATCAGAAATTCATATTGAATATTAGGAATTAATTTTTAAGTATTATTCTTTGCGACAGTGGCATAATTAACGACCTTCTCGGTCTATTGTAAGCAGCCTGTGAGTGTACATTGTAAGGTTTTTTAATCCAAACATTATTTCTGGATGCATAGTTACGGTAAAAGCCTTATTTCTAAGATGTAAAATATTTTCTCCAAAC
Source organism: Homalodisca vitripennis (assembly GCF_021130785.1). Lineage (NCBI taxonomy): Eukaryota > Metazoa > Arthropoda > Insecta > Hemiptera > Cicadellidae > Homalodisca > Homalodisca vitripennis. The sequence goes on along the minus strand of NC_060214.1, from coordinate 54,435,541 downwards.
AGTTTTTAATACTCACAGTTTTCTTCATACAAGTTTGAATTTTTTTAACAAATAAAAAGAAGCACCTTTGATTCATATTTATTAAAATTTTAAAATATACACCTTTTATAATTCTACTACCACAAATTGGGCCTTTACATTGTATTAATTTTAACCATTCTTCTAATGTAGCGAATATGAATATAAGGCCATTACAGCTCTTAATTTTTTGTTTTTCTTTTGCTAGTCGTATTGACCCTATCATACAAAATGCAATTGTTCACCTTTTCGTCTTATATTCTAATTGTATGTTGCTGATGTGCTGACAGTTTTTAATACATCACAATGCCTGTTGCATAGGGGAAACCCCTGCAACTATGCACCAAGGTGCTGGTGCTCTCCTCTTCTCGATGTGTACCTCACTGTTAACAATTATCTTTATTCTCTGAGTAATGAAATGACGCCATTCACTATATTTAATTTCCCCAGTACTCACTAAGTTTCCTCAATAACATGATTGAATTAAGAGATTCTACGACCCTGTGCGTTTAATCATAATCTTTATATGGTATGTGTTTTAGTGTGATTTGCTTTTTTAGTGTATCGGTAAATAGATCTATTGGTTTTATTGCTTTTGTTCTTGTTTAAACCTCAGAACATTGGTCTTAAAAACGACATTGATTTTGAGAATAAGAATCCAATTGCTACGTAAATTACTTGAAATCAGATTCAGATGTATAATAAAGAGATTTATAGTCGAAACAAATCGTTCGAACAAATTTGTTCTTTTTTGGCAAGTATTAACATAAAAAATACTCTGATATAGTAATTATAAACTGAAATATTTCATTACTATAATTTTCTTAAATGACAAAGCTAGATCAGAATAAACTACTCTTTGTAGAAGTTTGCCAGTAATTAGTGCGCTTCCAAGTACTAGCGCTTTATTGTTTATTTACAAAACACCGGGCTCATTCGACTTCAATTCGTGCTTCACTGTTTAACTTGTCTTGACTTCAGGCATATATTTCTCTAAACTTCTTGAAGTCTGATGTAGTCATATTTATAACATAATATATTCCAGTGAACAAAAAGCTAATTGGGAGAAGTTTACTAATTTTTGCGAAGTACTTTTATTTTATTGACAAAACAACAACAAAAAATATAAAACTATGTTTGAATTTGGCGCCACTTGGTGTAAATTAAGCCAAAGTGGATCGCCTTTTACCGGTAATTTAGGGCGAGTACTAAAAAAACAGTAGAGCGTTTGTTAATTCATTTGAGAATAGACTAGCACGAATTTCGACTCTAAATTTTTACTTCTTTCTTACCCTAACATTTGTTAAAAGTGAACCAACATAAGAAGCATCAGCGTATTAAACAACAATTTCAACAGATTAGAAAGAAAGTACACTATCAATGTGAACTTAGTCGTCTCATTAGAGGTGTTTGAGGTGTCGTCTCTTTGATTTTGCTAAGAGAACAATCTATGTGTTGGACCTGTTTGATATTAAATCATTAGATAAATATAATTTTTTTTATCTAGACATGAATTTTTATACATTTCAAATCTATTGATAAAATATAATAAAATATTTTTCTACGTGATATATATTAATTAATATTTGTTTCTCACACTTGTTTTTCATATCAGTGTTTAAATAATATCGTTAAACATACAAAATAACAATAAATGATTATGCGTGTGTTTCAATAAATGTGCAACGTTTTTTATATTTTATGTTATATATTACAATACCTAATGAGCATACCGAGTTTGTCTAAAAACTGATTCATTCTTCCATTTTCTCGTTACCATCATTGTTAACCACAAGACCAATGTAAACATATTAGCTAAAGCTGCATTAAGTGCCAAAGAATGACTTATATCGTAATTGAACTCGGTTTTCCATGTGGAGCAATAAATATTCAGGCAAAATTTAAAGACGTATGGTATTGAAAATATTGAAACTAATATCTTGCGGATCAACAGACCGTCAGAAAGAAATAATTTATAGCCCCAGAGACAGGCTTTGTTAAAGTTCAGGAAACATATATTCAAAACTAATGGAAACATGTTACTGACAAATTGCCTAACACTTTTTTACTTAGGATAGAAAGCTGAGAAAGCTCTAATTCCACTGCGTCCTGAAATAACACTTTCTCTTGCTCCCTAAATTATACAATATTTACGATAGGCAAGATTTCGCTTAGAGGCCATCTCGTGTCGAAATCCCATGAGGAGGGATAATGGGCTTTATATGTCAGTTATGTGAACTTCGAAGAATTCAATTCTATCCCAGTTATAGCCCCTCTAGTTAAAGCGACCAGGGCAGCACTCCAATTATCATGTCCAGGATAGCAACAGCATTTAATACTAAGGGAGCCTTACCCACGCAAACACTCATCCTCCCCATTAATAGATTATGTAGGTTGACTCTTCCACCGCAATATCTCGGTTCTTGCGGTTAGTGATGTGCTGATCATAAATGTCCATATAGTTTTTCAGATATACTTTTTTGTTTTAATCAGTGTTGGATATATTGGAAGGTACTTCAAACTGACATTAGAATTGAAATGAGAGCCACTAACAGTCTGATCCCAGAGCCATAAGAACAATATAATAGTTTTCTTGAAATCCATATTTCATAGGAAATATTTCAGAGGAATATTTCATAGCGCATTTTTAGTGGAGGGTAAAACGATAGAGTTTTAAAAATTATGAGTACATGCAATTTTAATCATTATATCAGCCTTTTTTTCCCTTGTGTTTACTCTCTTAAAATCAACAATAAGACACACGAATAATAGTTATATTACCTTCAGGTAACTAGATTTACTGGATGTGTGTGACAAAGTTTTAAGATATATGCACAATTAACTGTCACTGATGTCAAATTAGTTGGCTGTGGAAAACAAAAAACTGTGTCTGGGAGAAAAAAATTATTATTGCATATTTTTATCACTTTAGTTACCGTTGAATTTTAACCTCCATCGAAACTATCGGGGTTGAGGATTGATTTTATCTTTAGGGGAGCTTCTTCATCGATTTGTGGGAAAACCAGCAATTTTTTCTCGGCTCCTGGACCTTTTTTTAAACAACACTTATTTTAGTATTTTTTTGTTTTTTCTGTTGAGTTTAAAATTATTAATTTTTAAAGATAAAGAATTTATGCAAAAATAAATAAACAATGACTAGTTTTTACTTCGTTTACTATCGTAAGATAATGAAATAGCCTGAATTCCAGTAAAGCCAAAAGTCAGTTTTAACAGAGGTCTGTGTGCAATTTGACGCTTTTAGTAAATTTGACAGTCTGTCGAAGGAACTAAGCGAAGGATCATCGTTAAGAAGTAAAAGTATTTAAAGACTGTTAACAAGTTTTGCCTCTAAGTTTAGAGTTATCACATGTAACAAAATTTTACAAAAAACTACATACATCGCTAACTATTTTTTCATATTATTATATTTAAATCATATTATATCACGGTTTAAAAGCATATATTCGGCCACATCGTAAAAATCATCGGTTTTTACGGACGAATATTTGTGTAACTTCAGCGATACAGCCTGGGAGAAGTTTTAGAGATTTTGTAAACGTTTGTACAATTAAACAATGCCCTCTGGGAGAGTTGTTTTGAGATCGTGTGAAGGTTTGAAAAACAATATCGATACGACTGAGAAATTGTATTGGAGGTTACGAAAAAACTTAGTGCGAAAACAGTTTTACAGACGGGGTAATTCCTAGAGATCGAGTAAAGGTTAGCACGATCACAACGTTAACGTTTAGAAGGCATTATAGAGATCGTGTAAATATTTGTACAATTACAGCTATACGATATAATAATTGTTTTTAGAGATTGTGTAAAACACAACGCACAAATCCTTACAGTCTTATGGAATTTGTATATATATTGTTACATTTTGTACAATCACAGTGATATTCATTATCCATAATTCGTAATTTTTCATTAATAATACCGATCCATGTCCAGATATTCTAATGTTTTGTTGAATTGTAACCAGGCAACAATTGCAATTCTTTCCAGAAATAATTATTTGTCTCAATTTTCTTTTCAAACCCTTTTTCCATCTTGAACTTTTCAGAATTCCAGTAAAGTTGAAGTTACTTTGATGAAGAAAATATTAAATTTAAATTTCAAATTTTTAATAAATATGCTATGAGACGGGTAACAATAATAAGTTACATAAATTCACATTGAAATTTTCGGGAAATGTAGTCTTTTAAACAGAGAAACCTTTTACGAGTAAGTTTTATAACCACGGTGATGCAGATTTCTGATTGTTATCAATTGAAAGGTTTAAGTTTTAAGAGTAATTAATAAATTCAAAGTTAATAATATAACTGGGATTAATGTTTTTAATAAATCTTATAGTGACAAATATTCAGGATATTTACTCCACCGATAGTGTAAACTTCTGCAGAAACACTTAATACTCAAAACACCAACTCAAGAAGTTATATAAGTACCGCTTTACAAATTGACAACCTCAGCAGAAATTTCACATTCAGCCCCAATTCCTTAGTTTCAAATATCTATAATTATAATCTCTCTCTCTCTCTCTCTCTCTTCTCTCTCTCTCTCTCTCTCTCTCTTCTCTCCCCCCTCTCTCTCCCCCCCCCTCTCTCACCCCACTAGGATTTAGAATTAAAACGGAAGATAGTGAAGATAGAGACGTCCCCCAATATAAGTCACATTTGACAACGACAACTAGGAATACCGTGGCGGCAAGTCAGACCGTGTAACATAATGCACTATAAAGGTATATTAAATTGCCTTGCTGAATAAGTTTCAATAACCTGGGTTTACGTCATCGTGTATACAGTGTACTGCAGAAACCCCATCGAGTATTATATGGAAAATACTAATATTAACTAAATTAATCTAAATAAAGAAAGTTGTATTTTACAGTAAAAAAACAAAGTTTTAAATATTACACAGAGAGTATTGTATAAACAAATCTAAAGCAAGAACAAACGGATTACTTTCCTTTCTGTATAAGCTAATTCGGCTGTGTCAAGGAGTCTGAGAAAACAAGCCAGCAATTAACTCGGCAACGGCGACAACAATTTTTGCCATGGTAACGTCTATCAGACAGTCAGCTTCGGCAATTGTGCTTTTGTCTCTAACCGCCATACGCAAACTGATAACAGATTGGTATATAGAGCTACCAGTCAGGCGAGAGACTAGAGAATTACAAACAATATTGTACAATTTTTCTTTTGATATGAATAGTTTAGTCATGTACATCCTGTAAAATGTATGAAAGGACAAAGAGCCTTATTTTAATGCGTTAAATGATTATTTCTCCTATACATACTATTATTGGAAATCCATATTTCAATATAGTAATTTTTGGTTTAATACTTACTTTTGTAATTATGTAATTTTTATTTCTTTGCCTAACACTTTCTTTATATATTGTTACTCTTTAAATCTCGATAGAGTTTTCGATAGAGATGGTATACACAACTCCATGGGATTTGGCTGTTAATCACCACTGTCTACGATTTTTTTCTGCCAGTAAAATATAAACATATTTGTTCTCAATGACTGCCTTTCCAGCGTAGGAAAACTCATGAATTTAATTAGATCTTCAATAAATTTTTTGCTAAGCCAGCCAAGGCTGTTAAACTTTATATGGTTGGGCGTACTCCTAACTTGTATTATACTAAAAAGATAAGTGTTTTTATCCAACGGTAGGAAATCTTTTTTATAATCAAAGGATCATAGTGTAATGTATTGTATATGTATTACTATTTTTCTTGTTAACATTTATATTCTTGTTCATCAATTATGTTGGTATTACAAATCGTTCGGTTATTTAATAAACGTTGAATGGGCGGAGCAAGTCACGCAATCCTACAAACCAATCACATTAAAGCATCATCCTTCTCCAACAAACTAGAGCCTTTCTCTTTCACTCCATGTTCTTATAGCAACCATGTAACACCACGTATTTCTGTGTCCGCTCCGCCTGTGTAAATTGCAAAGTCTATTCCAGTATTATTTCACTCTTTTACAAATTAATAACATTCATGGTGCAGTGCATAGAAACATAAAATTTTGGCGACGACATTAAACATAGGTTGTTATTTCCGGAGGAACATGTCAGGGCTATAAACTGTATTTCTAGTGAAGTATCATAATTATTTAATAGCCACGTTGTAAAAACGTATGTATTGAATATAATACGATTATTTTTAGAGCGTAGCAAGCCACCTTTACAATAATATTCGTTTATAATACATGTAAACTAGATGTAAAGATAAGTAATATGTGAAAGCAAGAACAGTTTGATAAATAAAGGAAGCAGTTTAAATATTTGGTCAACGGTTTGTGTGCTCAGCTGCCAGTTCCTTACCTTCAATAAATCTCCCTCCTTTCATCGCTTGGTTTCCATTAAATTATAACAATAACGCGTAGCTTTTCAAAACAGTTTAAAGTTCAATATTATCTTCTTTAAGCTAGAAAATAACGGTTTTTAATACCCAAATTTTAAATTCTTTTTCATTTTACAGTTGTTAGTTAGTTAAAATGACTTCCTGAATTCAGGTCCATTGTTATATCAACTTCAAGCGAATGTATAATTGATTTTTATAAAATATTCATAAAGACTTGTTATGCCACATATAACCTGTGACTAAATAACAAATATTTAAAATATTTGCAATATGCGCATTTATAAAAAAAAAAACCTCTGTAATATATGTGTTTCCTCTGTGTATTCAGTTTTGAGGTAATTATGATGGTAGTTTTGGAACATAATACAGATAATATAGATTTATTTTTATTTTGGTGTGTTACAAATTATGATCGATTAGCAACTCTATATTTATATAAATTATACACACAATAAGGAATAAATAAAAGGTGTTTTCTATCTTCTTGTTTCAAAAATTTATTATAAATTGAATTCAATAATACATTAAATTATAAATTAATAAGTCAATGAGGCATATTGTGTAACAAAAAATCAGTTACTTTACATTATGAAATCTGCAATCCGGTCTCTTCCTGAGATGGATAACTAACTTCACTCTCATCTACAGTCTATGTTCAAAAAACATTAAATCAGAGCTAAGAATGATGAATAAATCTCGAATCACATCAATCAGTTTGGAAGTGTAACTTTAAAACAAATACTTATTATTGAAAACACCAATTATTGAAACTAAAATAAAGATTACAGGTCACGATAGTCGTATACTAAACGACCAACAACTGAAAACAATTCATATTAAGGACCTATATGATGTCTTCCGTAAGGATTATGGTGTAGTTTGAAACCTTAACTGGCAGTGCTGAACTGGCCATGAAATTATATAATTCAATAATCATAAAATATAAAATATTTTGTAGAAAAATCTAAAAAAGTTAAGTTTTATTATTTATTCAAAGGTGATATACTACAAAATAAAATGTAATCTGGTCATGTTTTCTGTTACGCAAAAACGTTGCTAGCAGATCGTATATGCTAATCAGTTATCACATCAAATATTCATAGCACTATGTGGAAGCAATATCCGTAGTGGTAATACTAATGCATACTTAACTTGCTTTTATTAGAATGGGAAATACAATAAATAATTAGGGTTTTCGCAAAATATTTGAAGGTACTTAATAAATTAAACAATGTGTACGAAAATTTTATTTTAACGACAGAAAAATAAAGTACAAGATCTATATAATAAACAGTTTAGCATAATTAACTTTACAATTTCGAGTATTAGATTTTCTTTAATAGCGTTTTAAAGAAACTATTTATAGACATAGGCCTACAGTTTGTACAACTGGTCTCTGAATTTATACTTTACGTAAGAACAGATATTATTTTCAAATTTTATGGTAAATTTAAGTCATTTTACAAAATTTAAAACGTGGAAAAGAGTAAACAATATTTGCTTGATAATATAAAACAATGAGTAGTATTATAATAAGCAATGTTAGAAGTGTGCGTAAACAGCTTTGTACTTACCTCAGAAAACATCTTAATAATCTTTATTCCATAGAAGATAAACCTTTAAACTTAGCACAATGATTTAAATTTACGGATATCTTTATTTATTTCATACTATAACTAACGCACAACTACATTATGGGAACCGACGGTGCATAGTGTCATGTCTAACATATATGCATACCAAAAGAAATAGCCATATAATTTTAAAGGGCTTTACAGTTAAAACAAAATGCCACAAATTACATTTCACAATCTATATTAATTAGAACATGGCAGCTGTAAAATAACGACAATAATGAAAATTTATACTACATCGAAATCATCAAGGATAATTAGATAAAGAATGACTCACTACTAGAAAACACACTATTACAATATTGAAATAATTTAATGTGTAAAGTAATGAAACGTTTACTATTGAAGTTAGGTTATTAAATTAAATATATCGATGTTTTTACATATTTTACATAGTAATATTATTATGTTTACAATAATCTCCAATAAAAACTGTTTACCCTTATAATGTGATTTAAGATAGAATGTAGAAGCCATATTCTGAAGAATATTTTTATCAGAACAAAAAGTTATATACGTATTCAATATACTTCCAATTTTTAATAATAAGATTGAAATTTTGGGAAAAGATAGTTAATTATAAATAATAATAAATTTATTAATATAGGAGATAGAGTATATTTCTATGAAAATATCGGCAATGAATGTCAAAGCAGCAAAGCCTCAGCTAACTTTGTTGTGTTTTCAAGTAACTCTTTATTTGGCCGTGCTAATGAGGTGGCGGCGGAGATGACAAAACTGCCCCTGTTATAAACACCTACCCTCTACAATATGTGTCCTCTCTCACTCACTCTGGATGGCTATTTATATTACCTCTGGGGATTTATGTTTATAAATGGTTCGTTGTGGATCTAAGAGGCTTTCAAAATAGTATTTATTCGAAAAACATTTCAAAAATGTGTTAATAATGTAATCTCTCGTTGGATTAGTAGATTATTGTCACAAATTTTATTATTAAATTTCGATTATTTAAAATTAAAAATCTTTTATCATTGTACTGTAGAAGTGCTTTTTGGGTAAAATATGTGAATAAGTTATAATTTTTAATAGAATTTTTGTGTGACAATAATGACCTTAGCGTTGTAATAGTCTATCGTATTTTACATTATGTACTATATATTTCAAATATTTGTATCAGCTAAGCAAAATATGTGACTTATGGGAACTAGAAATACCGAGAATTTAGAACATTCTGAACTCTAGTCAACCCATGTATAGTACTACTTAACATGAATTCACCAAAACATGATATAAATATTTCACTCCTCTGACCCCAATTATTATTGTGAACGTAAAATAGTTGAAACGCCTACATTAATAAAATAAAATAACATTTTATCGTAAAAGAACACTCGTAACTTACAAAAACAGTGGTAAAATTGATGGAAAAGGCAACAAAAAATACACCTAGTCTTATTTACACTAAACAAAGCAAGACACTTAAAATATTGTGTTTGAACTAATAATATTTTCAAGTTTTTTCTTCTTATGAGTCACATTTTTATAGAACCCACTCCTTGTTACACTACAACAGCACGTGATGCAGAATATAATAACTTGATTTATGCGTAATGTTCTTTTTAATACTGATAGTAAAAAACATACGTTGGTTTAAACATCCGAGATCATATTAAAATTACTAATTCAGGTTTTTTAAACCAGGAGCGATGTACATTTTTCTGTTTTTAAGACCTTTACTCGAATGACTGCACTGAAATAAAGTATTTCCGAGATTGTAAACAACGAGCTTTAAATAATCCAGTATTTAAACTATTAATTGAAACAACCGAATTTCCACTTAATTATATCTTGACGTGTTACCTAATTAGCGACTAATACACAGCTAACTATCAGATAATCCTTTTCACGGCTACCAACAACAGAGGTGTTTTCAGCCATTAGCTGACAGAACTGTGATCCTTTAGATTGATTACCTTAAATTAGCACTTGTTTATAACAGTGTTCTATTTAATACTAAACATTTTTAACGAACATATTTTGACAATATTTTATTTCTATTACGATATTATTTCAATATTTATGCAATATTGTGTCATTTACATTAAGCTTAGATAAAATAACTTTAAAACTTCAGTACAAATAGATGAAAAACTCACCAATATTTGTTGCCAAAAAATGTAAGACTAAATATTAAAAATATTCAAACTATTGTATATATATTGTTTGTCATATGCTAAAATAGCTTATTAGATAAAACGCATTAACAAAAAATCAAAAGAATTGCCTTGTTTAACTTACAGTGGATGAAAGTATTAATGCAGCCAGTGAAAATATAGTAGGCAAAGGTAGTTGAAAGTAAGTAAACTTGTATTTTACCAGCATTAAACAAGAAATAAGATAAATAGGAATAAAAATTACAATTTTATTTTTATTACAAACATAAAGTCCAAATAAACATAATTGGTCTGTTTATATTTATATATTTGTGTATCAATTTACTTATTAATTTTTGGAACACGTTTGTCATTAAAATAATAAAAATAAAATTAATGATGTTATAATAGTATCTGAAGATCCAAAGGTCAGAGCAGAATATATGAACCGTTTAAATCTTACTGTGGATATTGGTATATTCTGATATAAAATCAATCAGAAGCGGTCCAGCAATACCGCGGCATGTTTATAAAAAATACTTTTCGCAACTCCGTAAATACTTACTCTCTGAATTATATCCTTTAATATCTTCTTTCTTTCTGAGTATATACTTGATAAACACAAAATATGTGGTCTTAGTGATCAAATAGAAATTATATGGCTTGTAGTCAAGATTGAAATTTAGAAATTAAATTCAAACCCACAACATAGATCACTGATATTACTTTTTCCATGGACTTGTATGTACATTTTATTCAATATTATTACAATTATTTTGTATGAATATTAAACACTTTCTGAGTATATACTCGATAAACACAAAATATGTGGTCTTAGTGATCAAATAGAAATTATATGGCTTGTAGTCAAGATTGAAATTTAGAAATTAAATTCAAACCCACAACATAGATCACTGATATTACTTTTTCCATGGACTTGTATGTACATTTTATTCAATAGTATTACAATTATTTTGTATGAATATTAAACACAAAATAGTATATGGACAGGTGTAATTATGATTAATGCTTTTATTTATCACGTATATGGTATGAGGATTCTCATAACATTAAATAATCGTGAAATTATAAGGTGTGTGAAAAACTCGAGATGAAACGATGGGGTCTTATTTGTTGGCTTTTATCTGTAATTTAAATTGTTCAGTAAAAATATGGCAAGAAAATTCGTAATTTTGTCAAATATAAAATAAATAATTCGACACATTTTTTAGTGTAATATCTTCTTAAAACACGTAAAGAATTATAAAAAGAAGTTCGGAACGGTTATATATTTGGTCTTTGAACTAATTTTATTTGATAATCATATATCTATTCCGTGTCTAAGTACATATCCAAAACGTATATATAATAAGTTTGATGGATGCTTTCATTTAAACATTTCAAGCATAAATATACATGAAATAAGGTTTCGAATACCTTTACAGAATTTATTAAAATATCCTTTAATGATTGTTAGGCATATACCTGTCAATGATGCGAAATAAATGAACTGAATGAATTATTGATACGGAACTGCCCATTGGTATAAACTACCGGAAATAACTTTCACTTCAAGGAAGAATCTATAAGCAAACCTTAACAAAACAATGAAAGCTTAAACATTATTAAAAATAATAAAAAGGAACAATTAAACTTGGATTCAGAGAGACAACATAATTACAGCATCCGCTAGACGTGGGCAGCTATTGTTTTTTCAACTCCCACTAACTATAATTAATTACCTGATTAATCACGCCGACCTGTTTTTTTTTTCAATTAGCCTATTACTGTATATGACTTCCTCGAAACAGTTGTTAGTAGAAACTATTCCGCTTACTAACCAAAGTGTAGTAAGATATATATATTTTTGAAAGTATCGGTTACTTCCGAAGTGCTATCTGATTCGACTCCTAACAATGATTAACAGTTAAACAAAATTCTCGAACTCCGGAAAGTCTAACCCAGCTCAACTAGCAACTGGCAAGTTGCTAATATTTTCTATTTTCGTAAAATACTATTGCAGGGTTACAAATAGTTTATTTGTGACCGAATAAAATGTATTAAAGGATGTAAAAATTCTAAATTCATACTTATAATTTAAAGGATTTTATAATAGTATTACAAATTATACAACAAATAAAATAGATAATTCTATTTTAATAACTGTATGAAATCTAATTTGTTTTTTATACATGAAATAATTTCTCAAATACATTTAATTTGGTTCATGACAATAGCTAAGTGGAGGGTGTTTTCATTTAGTTGTGGTTTTATATCTGAACTCTTTAGCTTAGAATATCACATTAGGTAGAATATAAGAAATGAAAGTTTTGTCTTTGAAACGCCAAGAAACTCTCCGCAAACCAATGAGGCGTGAGCAATGTCGAATACTGATTAACAGGGCTGGCAGTTAACCAAGTAAGTGATCTTATATACCATATGTTTTACATCTTGGATGAAGAAGTACGTCATTTTTTTCAGTACAAAAGCACTTCTAATGGCAATATGGAAAGTTAATTGAACGCAATTTTGTTATATGCAACATTGTTATATACAACCACATATTCTTCACCGTTAATATTTTAGGTAACACCTCCATTTCTTCTGTTGAATGATTAGTAGGTATTTTTCTGTCCAAGTAATAGTATATCACTAACTGATTTGGTGTATTATTGTGCACTTTCATTTTTAAAATTAATTTAATAAAACCTATAAATGTTTTGAAATCCCAATATAGATGTAGAATTATAAGGATATAATGTAAAAAATATGTATAGTTCTGTGAAGAAAACACTGCTTCAAGTAGATTGAAAAGTCTATTCCACCTTAGAAAAGACTACTTGTACTAATGCCAGTATACAATAGTAGAATACAAGCAATAGTATAACACTGACTGATTTGGTGTAAGAAGGCGAACTTTCATTTTTTAAATTAATTTAATGACCCCATAAGTGTTTTAAAACCCCAATATATATATGACGAAATGTAAGGATATATTTTTGAATAAATATGTAGTTTTATGAAGAATGCAATGTTTCAAGTAGAATAAAGTCTCTTCCACCTTAGAAAAGACTGTGAAATAGAATTATTTGCCCGACTGGTCCAACAGAGGTTAGAAGTCGGAATAGAGCAAGTGACGATACTTTCTCAGTATCTCTTATTATGGTGTATGTACAATAAGATCTCGGTACCCTTACTCATCTTCAAAATCTTGCAGTTGAAGGAGACAAAATGAAGACCGTTTATAACTAGTAGAAGTTGTCCCAGCTTATTATATTAAATATATAAAACATCATATTCTTGTCAATATACACGTTTTTCATATTTATCTGATTAAGTTTACATTCTAAAATTATATTTTCAGATGTTTTTGAAATCCATGTGTGATAGTCAGTGTTTGCCTTGACAGATTTTTAGTCTAATCTAAAAATTATTATTGTTTTCTGGTTGTATACAGAGCCAAGTCAGACGTATTTGATAATACGGTGAAGAGCAGCCTTTTCATCGCCATCAGTAGTTTCCTGGAATCGCGGTAACATGCCTGTTCTCTGGCGCGTGTCGGTAAAACCACCGCAGCCTTCCATGTCATCATTAGTAGGTCCTAGCGTTGACTGGTTGGTTTGAGATGTTTAAAGTTTAATATGGAACTTGATGCAACTTTTGAATTTGAATTCAATTACGCTTTATTTTCTATATGAATTCAGTTGATATGTAAGCTCTCAAAAATAACAGAAACAGAAAACGAGTATCTAAATCGAGCCCAAGTCTAACGGCATTTCAAATTGTAATAACATCCAGTCGAACAGAGAGGGTATAAGCTCAGTTTATTATACGCTTGGTCCATAAATCCGTGCCTTTGGTAACTTTTTTATCTAGTTTTGCTAATTTTACTACGGCGTATATATGACACTTGTTAAAAGTTTATTAATATTATGTTATTTATTATAAGTATTGTTCTTTGCAAAAGTGTCATAATTATAGACCACCTCAGTTTACGGTAAGCAGCCTGTGAGTGAGCACATGGTCAAGGTTTATCAATCCTCCAACCACTCTGTTTAAGCGGGAAATTTATAAGTGATACACAGAGTAAGTACCTTTCTTCTAATAGACAGCTATGGATGATACAGTAAATTCAACAAAATATCTCAAAGCCCGCTTTTAGTAACAAAAGTAATATTGATGATTGATGAATTATTGTTTGTGTCTTGACTAAAGACTTTTTGATATTTAATAGGTAAGATCACTTATTCAACTCTTGATATCTTAAGTAACACTTCCTGTGATTTATTTTATCTCTAAGCCCGATTTTAGTAACAAAAGTAGTATAAAATAATTGAAGAAATATTCTTCCATCAGATATAATCATTAGTAGGTCCTATTATTGGCTGGTAGGTTTTGGATCTGTAGAGTTAAATATAGAATTCGATTTACCTTTTGAATTTGCGTTGAACGATGAAGGTTTCATAAGTAACAGAAAAAAAACGAATATCTAAATCAAGCCCAAGGCGAACGGCAGTTCAAAGTGTAATAACATCCAGTCGAACGGAGAGGGTATAAGCTCAGTTTATTAAACACTCTGTTCATAAAGCCGTGTTTCTGGTAACGTTTTTTTCTAACTTTGCTCATATCACCACGGTATAGTGACTGACGTATATGATATATTACATATATGTTTCATTCTCCAGTTAATTGCATTAAGTAATATACGCGGATAATTATGATACCGATCAATATACAAATATCTCATATAGTGAAATTGTAATGTTAACAAATGTTGCGTTTCGTATATTCTTTTTAACATTTATATATTATTTTACGATTGTTATGGATTTAATGTATATGTAAAGTAATTTTATCATTGCATTTTGTATAAAGTTATTTATGATAGTCGTTTAATGTACGTATATAAAACTAAAAAATCCGTCTTAAATATTCAAAATTAATGTATAAGTATTAATCCTTGCTTCACCGCCTCGGTCTGTTGTAAGCAGCCTGTGAGTGTACATGGGTAAGGATTTTTCAATCCTCCAACCACTCTACTTAAGCGGGAAATCTATAAGTGATACACAAAGTAAGTAACTTTCCTTTAATATACAGCTATAATAGATGATACAGTAAATTCAACAAAACATCTCATAGCCCGCTTTTAGTAACAAAAGTAATATTGCTGATTGATGGATTGCTTTTGTCTGGACTAAAGACTTTTTGATATTTAATAGTTAAGATCACTGAATCAACTCTTTATATCTTGAGTAATACTTCATGTGATTTATTTCAAAGATGTGTATAAAATTCATTCAAATATGGGGCTATGGCCTTATAGTCACTGTGTATTATACTCTTATATTGTTAATTTCGTCAAGAATTTCACTTAAGGAATGATTCGAAAGTAGTCTGTTAGGGGTTAAAAGGCAGGGTATAAAAAATCTTGAAATACCAAATTATATTAGGTTTTATTTCTTGAATCGGCACTCCTAAAACCAACATTCAAATACTTAATTAAAGTCAGCAAATAAATATTTGTAAGCTTTATTTAAATATTAATCTTCGAGAATAATGCAGTAAATTAAAATTATTTTACGTCAGGACATAACAAACTGTTAAACAATTACTATTATTAGTGCCGAAGGCTACGATTTATTTATTAACTAACACCTGCTCTTGTACCTTGGTGCCACACATTAATTTAACATTGTAAAAATGTGATATTTAAATGTAACATACACAACCATTAAGAGCAATTAGGCTCAATTTAAGATATGCCTGTATTTTAACAACCTTGCGTTGAACCCGATAATAATATTGTCGGACATATAAAACACTTAGCTTTCATTTCTGGACGCATAAATATGATAAAAGGCCCATTTCTAAGATGTAATAAATTACCGTTAAAACATTTTAATTTCTTACAGTTTTCTTTATACGATTTTGAAAGTTTAATGAATAAAAAGAAGCACCTTTGATTCATATTGGTTACAATTTGAAAATACACATTTGTAATTATACTACTTCAAATTGGGCTGTTACAGTGAATTAATTTTAACCATAGTTCTAATGTGGCTGATATGAATATGAAGGCCATTACAACTCTTAAATTGTTATTTTACTTTTGCTAGTCGTATTGACACTATCATACAAAATGGAATTGCTCACCTTTTCGTCTTGTATTCTAAATGTATGTTGCTGATATGCTGACGGTTTTTAATTCATAACTATGCCTGTTGCATAGGGGAAACCCCTGCAACTATGCACCATGGTGCTGGTGCTCTCGTCTTCTGGATGTGTACATCACTGTTACCAATTATCTTTATTCTCTGAGTAATGAAATGACGTCATTCACTATATTTAATTTCCCTAATACTCACTAAGTTCCCTAAATAACACAATTTAATTAAGATCAACTATGACTTCATGGGTTTAACCACTGTCTTTCTATGGCATGTGGTTATGTGATCTTTTGTTCTATAGGGAAATACATCTGTATTGTTTAATGCTTTTTTCTTATTTACACCTAAAAATATTGGTATTAAACACGAAATTAATTATGAAAATAAGATCCATTTATAACGTAAATAACTTGAATTTAGATTCCGATCTGCTTAAACATTTTATTCACGACACAAATAGTTTAGTTCTATTCTTTTAAATGGATTTTCATCAAAAATAGTACTCAGAAATTGAAGTTATAAATTGAAAGTTTTTATTGCAGTAATTTTATTTTGTAGAGAAAGCTAGATCAGAATAAACTAATCTTTGTAGGAGTTTTTCAGTAATTAGTGCTTTTCCAAGTACTAAAGCTTAATTGCGTATTTACACAACACCGGACTCATAGGACTTTATTTCGTGCTTCGCCGTTTAACTTGATTCTGTCTTGATTTTAGGCATGTATTTTATAAACTTATTATAATCTGATATATTTTACTATAACAGGCCTTATTCAATAACAAAAGATTTTTAGGTCGTAACGGCATGAATTATATTTCATCAAGTATTAATGAATATTTATTAACACAATTATAATTATAATATAGTAAATTATAATATAATATAATGTTTTATTATATATTATACTATTATTGTATAGTATAATATTCATTATGCTATAATTGTAATAAATTATTATAATTGCAATATAATCCATCCCTTCTAAAATAGAACCGATTTTTTAGCACGCATTGGACTTGAAATAAAAACAATACATTTGAATTATTTTAAACATACAATAATTTCAGTTTAAGTAAATTTAAATGTAGTCAGTATGATTTGGTAATTCATGAGTTTTGTAGCATAGTATTTTAATCAAATTTAAGTTAATAAACACAGGAGTAAATAAACAACATGTTGATACACAAGGTTTCATCGCTTGAAAACTTGAATACTTACCTTTTATTAAAGAGAGTCAAATAACGATTTTATCACTTTTCGTTAAGTTTTAAAGTTTGATTTCAGAGCGCTCTTGCGCTGTAATACTTTCACTAGTTTAACGTAAATTTAACTATTGATTATTCCAATGAGATATTAATACATGGACAACAATGCGAATTTATGTGCTAAAATATATCTAGAAATATTTTATCGGTGTATCTAGAATTTTCTAAACATTTTTATACAAATACTGTGTTTTGATACATACACAAGAATGAGTTCTATGATGGTGAGTGTCCAACCACAGAATCTTGCTAAATGTATTTTTTGTTGAGAGTTTATTGTCTGTGATAGTCAGTCATTCTGTCTGCCCATAAGACATTACAAAAAAATGAACCATAGATTTTAAATTTTCTATGTAAATTCAGCAAAGCCTGTCACACTACACTTTTTGTATCTACCTACGAGTCTACCCTGATTATATAATATGTCATAATAAACCACGAATCTTTGATATTATTTACCTCAGTCCTCTTGTATTTGTGATACATATTTATAACTTATTATATTCCAGTGAACAAAAAGCTAATCATGATAAATTCACTAATTTGAAGGAAGTAATTTTATATTAATGTCAGAACAGCAAACAAAAGTTTGAATTTTACGCCCCTTGTTGGAAATTAAGGCAAATGGGATCGCCCTTTTTGGGTGATTTTAGGGCGGGTAATACAAAGTGGAGCGTTTTTAATAAATGTATTTGTTACATATGTATTTAAATGTCATTCCACTTAATCCTATTTGCTGTTTAATGCTGGTGAAATGCATATTTAAACACTCTCAACTACCATTGTATACTAAATTTCCACTAGCTGTATTAATATTTTCACCCACTGTTCTTTCTGGACAGTTTTGATTTTTCGTTCATGCGTTTTATCTAATATGCTATTTAAGTATATAACAAACAATGCATTTAAAATAGTTTCAATATTTTTAATATTTAGGCTTACATGTTTTGGCAACAAGTGTTAGTGATTTTTTCATCTATCTGCGTTTAAATTTTACAGTTATTTCATGTAAACTTGACATTAATGACACAATATTGCACAATTAATGTAAGAGTTGTTTAATATCGTAATAGAAATAATAAAGATAAAGTAAACATATTTTTTCTTAAACAATTTTAGTAGAGATACAACAGAGTTATAAACAAAAATACCTTAAGGATAAAATTTTAAAGGATCACAGTTCTGCCAGCTAATGACTGAAAACACCTCTGTTGTTAGTAGCTATAACAAATCTTATCTGATATTTAGCTGTGTATTCGTCGCTAATTAGCTAACAAGTCAAGTAAGATTGCTGACAGTTATAATAATTATGATGTCGAGATATAATTAAGTAGAAATTTGGGTCATTGGATTAACAGAGTTTACATCCTGGGTCATTTACAGCTCGTTGTTTACAATATCGGAAATACTTTATTTTAGAGAGTCATTGGAGTAGGGGAATTTAAACTAGAATTATTAACATCATCGGTTGTTTACAAAACCTCTCAATACAAGTATCTCAGCTAATTGCAACAAACGTTAATTTTTAAATCAACAGTATTTAAAAGAACATCATATTCAACCTCACGTGCTGTAGTATTCTAACAAGGAGTAAGCTCTCATAGCAAAATGTTACTCAAGTGGAGAATAAGCTATAGCAATAATATTAGTTCAAATGTAATATTTTTAAGTATCTTATTTCATCTAGTGTAAATAGAACTAGGTGTCGTGTTTTTTATTACCTTTTTCAACCATTTTGCGCACTGTTTTAGCAAGTTACGAGTGTTCTTTTTATATAACATTTTATTTTAGTTCAGTACTGTAGGCATTTAAACTATGTTATGTTTACAATAATACTTGGGGTCTATGGAGTGAAATATTAATATAATGTTTTGGTGAATTCATTTTAAGTAACATAATACATAATAATATAATAATACATAATAATAATTTATTTCATCAATAATTTACAAAGTATAATTCACAATAACTTTTTCGGAATTTACTGACCACTATTACCAGTAGTGTGGCCAGTGATATAATCTAATAATAATATTAATACACTTAATCTAGAGTCCAGCAACTTAAGTACTTATTTAAAAATCGAGCCTCCAATTGTAGTGTTTTCTTTTTATTTTATTTATTTTTTAATACTACTGACGTGAACCAGAGCTGATAGGTTTCTATGAATATCCAAATATTGTTGAATAACGCCGGCCAACAGTGGTTTTATTTTCATTGGTTGTCCAACCTGTTCAGAGAGCAAAGTTCAGTTTCGCTCTCAGACAGAGGTTTGTCCAAATTGTGCCTGATTCAGTCATGTATTAGCCGGCGTCACTCTGGATACTCAGTGACATAATTCATCAGAAATAAATACTAAACTAAACTATCCATTTACAATTTACTATCCTATCCATATTGTGTTTTCCTATATTTTGTTAAACTGTCACAAGTGGCTGTGTTGTGAAAATTAATAGTTGTGTAGTTCTATACAGGGGTTTACTAAGGTTCAGAATGTTCTAAATTCTCGGCGCTTCTAGACGTATAGGCATCTGTCTCAATGAAACAGGAAAATCGCATAACTTGGCGTTATAAAGAAGAAATCTCTCTAATGTTAAAATGTCCAAGAGGGTAGGATTTTAAAACGATCAAGTGCTCTCATATTCCACAGACAAGAGATAGAAAATATTATAATCTAAGAACTTACGCCTCAGAGGGTCATACATGGTTTTCATTCAATTTTCATACAGAAAGAGGTCTGTCAACTTTTTAATCTTATTCTGCCTTTCCGTAGGCCAAAAGCCCTGTCCCAGGATACAATGAAACAGTGAAAGAAGTTTTGGTACATTACACGAACGACAGTATTGTTAAAAGGTCCATTGGTGAATCTTATTATTTGAAATTGAGCTACCTTTAAAACAGATCCAAAGTACAACTCGTGACCACTCGATAACTCTCCCAAATATGGAACATAAAATGAACCAGTTTTATCAGGAGCAAGGATCAAGAACAGATAGAATTGATGAATGTATTGTAAGCAATTACGGAGGATAAATGTATCTCGAATCGTAAAGGAAACGATGCCTATATGGTTCTAATGAACTGTAATTGTTGGCCTGTAGATCACAGGACTTAACAAGTTAGGTTACTTTATAAAATATAAATTGTACTAATTTCAACAGCCCTGTGTTTCAATGACAACTTTTTTAATAAGCAAGAAAAATTTATCTTAACCTAGTATGGCTAATTAAAAGTTTTTATGAGTTCTTTTTTTCTTGCACAAATACATTATTCACTAATTTAATGTTGTCATAATGAACATTTTTTGTTTAGCAGAAACAAATATTTGAAATAAATAGTACATAATTTAATATACGATAACCAACCACTACTTCAAGTTCATTACTGTCGCAATATTACAATTATATCAAAATTATAAATCAATTTGTATACTATGCTAAAACCCACTTAGGCTTATGCGATCTAAACATAAAAGAATATTTTCAAATTTAAAATATTTCAAACTTTAAAATAAAACCAGTGGAGATAAACTACCTAGCCACTGAAAGATTAAGTTCAACGTTTTTATCACATTTTCGAATACGTAGTATTTTATAGCCATTTTCGGTCAATGACGAACCAATAATTATAAACATAAGGCACAAGAGAGGTAATATAATAAGCCACCCACAGCGAGTGAGAGAGAGGACACACATTGTAGAGGGTCGTTGTTTATAACAGGGACAGTTTTGTCATCTCCGCCACCACCTCATTAGCACGGCCACGTAAAGCGGTAGTTTAATGAAAACACGTCAAAGTTAGCTCAGGCTTTTCTGTTAAACATTGACAGCAGAGATTTTCTTAGAAATATACTCTATTTTCTATCCATAGATTTAATATTTTTTATAATTATCTACCTGTTGCCCAAAGCATCAGTCTTATTAATATTATTTGGAAGTATTTTGGAGAATTATATGACTTTTTGTAATGATAAAGATGTCCTGTCAATTTATGGCATCTGCACACTATCTCAAAACTCATTATAAGGGTTAAACGTATTATTGGAAAATATTTGAATCACAATAGTTTTATATTAAAATATGGAGGAACATAGCTTTATTTATTTCTATAAGCAAATCTCTACACTGAACCTTTTATTACTTTACAAATTGAATTCTATCAATATTTTAAGTAAAATATTCCCTGATAGTGAGTCATTCTTTATATATATATATACTTATGCATTACGAATTGGATGCAGTTTTAATGTTCAATTGTTATTGTTTCAACAGCAGCCATTTTCGAATTAATAAAGATTGTGAAATGAATTACTAAAATTGTAATTTTATTCTACGATAAAATATATATAGGTATTCTTCATTTTAATTACTACTTTTTGGCACACGTTTGTCCTCATAACAATAATAATAATAAAAGTAATTATCTTATTGCAGTAACTGAATATCTGTAGGTCAAAACAGAATATAGGAATAAATTGAATCTTACTGTGGATATTGGTAGCATTGAAACTTGGAGTTTATAAATAAACGTAATTTAATTATTAACATCAATTATAACACTTATTTCTAATTATGGACTTTATTTGTATATTTTTAGTTGTTAGTAGCAACAGTGTTTTGTTGTAAAACTGAATATTGATTTAAATAAAAAATGAAATTAATTATTTGAATTTAAAAATATTCTTTTAATAAATGAGTACTACGTATAAGGTACAAAAGAATTCTTTAAAAACTAAATAATCATGAAATTATAAGCTATGTGCTAATCCCTTGAAAAAAATGAGGTTTTAGTTGTTGGCTAACAGAAATAAATTTAATGGTTTGTTCTACATCTGGCAACAAAAATTCCTTTTCAAATAATAACAGGAATAATTATACACAGTTTAGATCAATACTTTCTGGACACATGTAAAAAATTCTAAAAAGAAATTAGGAACTGTTATATTGGCGGTCATTAAACTAAATTTTTCAAAATTATATTACTGTTCTATGTGTAAGTATATAGAGACTCCGACAATATATCTATAGTAATTTTGCTACCTGCTATCATTTATAAATTATTAAAATTAGAAATATACATCACAAATAGGTTTCCAAGCCCTTTATAGAATTTTAAAAATATCAGAGGAAAATTTTAAGGCACAAAAGCTTACATATCAATGATACTAAATAAATTAACTGGAATTACTGAAACGGAAATGCCACTGGTGGAAACCACCTTAACTAATTTCCGCCTCAAGGAAGAATCTATATACAAAAACATTACAAAATTTTAAGTTTAAATTATATGAAAAATAATTATAAAGATAAACTATTATCTGGAAACAGGAATACAACATAATTAGGAGGATAATTGCTGGAGCGGCAATTTGGAAATTGAGGATTTTTCACTTATGGTGGTATTAAATATTTTTCCATAACAAAGTGATTCTTAAAGACGTACTCATTATAAACGTACTCTGTGATTACTGATTAATACTGTAAAAATTATGTTGCGCGCACTATGTACTGTCCCTGTCTTTTTTAAAAACTAGATTTATATAAAATTATTATAAAAAATCTTTTATTATGAAATTAGTAATATTTGATTAGTATTAGATCATTATAACGTATCAAAAAGATTACGTGTCTTGGATAGATTTATTTTTTTTCATATAAATTTCTTAAATTCTTTTGTTAATTTGTAATTTGTATTACAAATTGTCCACATTTAATAGCATTTTAGATAGTTAGGATACTTCTATAAATAGCGTAAAACCTCTAAATCAAAATTATTAGAAAAATATTTTGAGAGACTATGCAAAACAATATCATCCAGCTTTTTGATTTTTACTATAAACGACTTTTGACTTCTTTTATATATAAAGGAAGTATATTAAACATTTCGTTTCAGGTGTTGGAAGATTCGAATGACACTCTGTATGGATGAGTCCCACATAACTACACATTGTAAAAAATTAATTAGAATCTTGTGATATTTCAGTCTCATTGTATGGAGTAATCTTCAACGAGCAAATATCCTTAATTAACCGATAAAAATTTAATCGATCTGACCAATACATTTTAAGCGGTCAATATGGCTTCTAAGTCTAATAAAGTCTATTGAAACCCTATGACTGCTAGCCCAATAAAACAATTCATGTAAATACCGAATGAAAAAGTGTTTCTTTTAATACAATACAATAATCCCTATAATATACTGTTATAATTACAGGAATTGAAAATTATTTTTGTTAGAATTTGACATTTTAAAATAAAAAAATAAAACTGTTGTAATTTAGATGATGATGAATAAGCATTTATAACTTTTTCAGTTCCATATCAGTTCCCTTTGTTTTCCTCATATGCTATACTCTTAAACGCAGAAATGAGTCAGCAGTTGGCAGAAGGTGATGAATCATTTAGCGAACTGTCGCAATAACGCCAAGTGACCGGTTTATTCACTGGCAAATTCAAGAAGGTCTTGCCAACGTTTCTACCGAAACCTTCGGGGGAAACCAGAATTATGAAAAACAAAAAAAAAAATATTGTCCGTTATATCGTTCATTAACGAAACTAATCTGATAATAACTCCCAAATATAGCATTAAAACACTTTTTATATCATACTTTCGAATGCATTAATTATTTGTTGTGCCAACTTAGTGTGCTACTTATCATTTAAGTATTCTTCAAAATATCAATGTAACAATAAACAACAAAAATTATTTAATTAAAGTCGATTAAAAACAACAAATACTGTACTTGACTTCAAAATGAGTCAACATCTATTTTCCATTTTTATTACTTTGTACAATTTTATATTTACTACTCTATGTGTAAGTAAATATAAAATCCAAAACGTAAGTAAATTAATTTTGCTATACACTATTATTTAACTTTGTTTATTCGAAAATAGTTAACAACCAATGTACTTTGTTTAAAGCACGAAATGGGATTAGTTTCATAAACATATATGGTGGCTTGTGTGAGCTTCAGTTCCGATAACGCCAGTTAACTAGCACTCTCTTTTAGTTAGTTTTCAATGTTAGACGGTATCATTGTTTATCTGTATCAACGCCTGGATCTACAATCATTACTACCGCCTTTGTCTCGTGTGTTCGAGCAGTGCACCATTGCTGTGCAGAAGGCGTCATCTTGGACAGAAATACTTGAAAGCTAAACTTGAAGGTTTTCAGGAATTCAATTGATCCTGCAATTCTTGATGGTAAAATAATGAAAAGTTAATGTCTCGCGTTATATGCTCCTCACTTTCCCTCAACCCACACTGCCGACAGAAGTTCGCATTTACGCTCTACTTTAATTGGGAAGACCCTTGTCCCAGAAGAGCCCGTCTCCATCAAGTTGATTGCGAGTTATATTATACAATCAAATTCGATGTGAGAAATATAAAGTGTCATATCAACATTACGCGTGAATATGTTACCCCTTATTTTTCATAAAATATTCCAACCTTAAATAATTTTATGATTTGCCTTACTTGTGACTTCTTCTACAATCGAAACTATCCGAATTTATTATACATTTTTATTCCAGAAAAGCATTATAGCCTATTTTAAATCTAAACTTTACAATATATAAACTAAAAACAAGATATCTGAATAATGTTACATCATACAGTTACATTATTAACTTTAAGAAAGCTGCGGTTGAACTTTAAACGAGTTACAATGTTCTATATAAAAACAACTATAGAGCAAAAATAAAAAGGTTCACATATTCGTAGTTGTTTATAATTTGCTCTCACAGTCGTTTTTCATATTATTACTCTTATTTTATGCCTTGGCTGTATATAATATAGTAATTAATTATTAGTGTTAATTTATTTACACTGTTCAACTATTAATTGATGAGTACAAATTTGAGATTAGGGATTCATATTTGTATTATTATTCATATTATATATTGTATTATTCAACTTGCCTCAACTACAAATAAACTAAAATCCAAGTTTATGTCTGGTATTTACAGGTATAATAATAGCATTTGATTTTTCACGTTATGTGTAAACAAGTGCAAAGAATGTAAGTTTAATCAAGAGGTAAGCGTGTTGAAATTACAAAAGTAACAATTTAAAGCTAATTAATAAACCTAAAAAATAATTACAACCAAACATAATAAATAATTTCAAGATTACACCAATAACAAGAACAGATTTCTTTACTAAAAGGTACTCAGTCGATACAATACCCTAAAAAAAACCCTTTATCGTTTAGCTTGTTATAAAGGTTGCGCTAAATTATGTATGATATCAAACTAACTATAAAGTATCTTCATCGCGTGATAATATACTGAAAAATATCATATGATTAATCCCTAAAGAACAATATACTCTTTTTGCTAAATTGTTTATAAAGTTATTTCGTTGCCATAAAGGTTATGCATATTTAATCTTGTCAATGGTTGTAAATAGTGTAACGTTTTAGTTGTAACAATATAAATTACAAATATACAGATTTGTACCATTAACTAACTAATGTATCATAATTATTGATAGAGTTTAACCGTATATTGAAAACTATAGGACATCGATTTTTATTGTTATCGTGCATATAAAGCGAGAAATACAGGGGTTCGTAATTCACGAAAAGGCTCAGCGTTTAGTGAAGTTTGTGTTATCATTCAATTATTGTTCCAGCAAAAGTTTCTTGTATCTTTCTGTACTAAGATATGAAAAGTTGTTAATTTACTATCTACTATACAAATGGTGAAGTTTAGAGAGAACGTCTATTATTGCAAGGTAACCAAGTCATCATCGACGAACGTGACTGCTCCTTGATGACCGCCTAGTGAAACTGTCCTTGCAAGTAAGCTGTCTGCCCGTCCGTAAAAGGCAGATTAACTGTTAAATACAGCTTATTAATTCTAACTTCAACTAGTGAAATGAGAATCTTTTACTTAAACACTTTAACTGCTCATACAGATAAAGCTGTCGATGATGTAACAAAAGATCTACTTTAATACAATTATATAACTATATCAAACATAACGTTTAAAATCCTGACTAACTAATTCAAATCTAGAATTTTGGTAAAAATACGTTGTTAGGGTCTTTTAGTTTTATATCATATTAAGGTTAACACACCAGTCCTATTTAGAAAGAAACACAATGACAAGAGGTAAAACCCAATTTTCTTTTCGAAATCTCTTCGTGTACCCAGACAATATATGTAGAATAGAGAATGATTTATCAAAGAAAGTTACAGAAGCAATAAAGGTAGTCTTATCTGGTGTAAAATGTGACTATGCAATTGGAGAGCATTGCAGTCTGATAATCTTTTTCGGGCTAACAAACTGCTCAAACAGAAAAGTCTGGTGTTTTTAAATGTTAACAAAATATAAATAAGCCTTTTGCTTACCATTTCTCTTTAGCAAGGAGGAATATTACAATGCGAGAATGTATGGTAATCAACTTGTGACGTCGACTGCAGGTATTGACTTTCCACTATGTTCTTTTATATCTTTTTACTATGATAGATAGATTCAGTTTAAAAACAAGAATCTATATTTTTATTTCTTTTACACATTTTTTCATCACATAAGGGTTTTAAAATAACTTTTATATTTTTGTCCTGCATGCATCACTACTCTTAGATTATATAGCTATTACTTATTTGTCTAACAGTTGTTTTAGGCGTGTCAGATAAAATAATAAAAAATACAATGTGATATTTTAACCTGTTTGATACCGTCCTATTCAACCTCCATCTAAATAAGCGTGGCAGATTATCAATTGTTTAAAAAATAATTTCTACATCTAATAAATAAAACTAGGTTGTATACGATCGTCTCCCATAGTAAATCGCCTTCATCCATTTTATAAATCTTCGCAGAGGCCAGTGTAATATTACCATGGGTAGAATAAATCTGAACGAGAGATTTCTCTCTTTTAAAAAATTAAATAAAAAAGTATATAAATTGAAATAGTTAGAAACGTTTAACACTATTTGAACAGTCAGTGACAATAATTAGTAGCAAAACCAATATGTAAAAAGGATAACAGGTTGTTGGTGAAACACCATAATTAGATAGAAATAATTCTTTGAACCGAATTTTGTATTTTAAAATGGAATCCTCTCAAAATAGTTATGTCGGGTGTTGTATAACTGTGTCACCCCGGCAGCTGTGATGTAACACCAAGCAACGGCCGCTGTTGTTTCGTCTAAAACGACCATTGATTTGCGTCTGCCTAATATTGTTATTGAAATCGTTCTTGATATAAAATATAAAATCCCTGATAACTAAACACGTTTTGAATTAAAAAGCGTAAGTATTTAATAGTACGTGAATAGTATTAACCCGTATTTTCACTAATGGTAAATATTTTATCTAACATTTTAAATACATAAGTTTGAAATTTACACGATCATGAAATATTACATCCATAGCAACGGTGATACGAAATTGTAGATAATCTATTTCTGCATTTAGACATGTCAAGCAAATACTTTACAGATATATCGTACTAGGGTTCTTTGTCATTAATAATGCAAATTCCAGCGGCTTTTCCAGTTTTCAATTACACTGCAAGTTTCTTAATTCATAAGTCGAAATCTTCTTAGACACAAAAAATACATATTTTCTGTATTACATCATCAATTATATGAAATAATCCCACTTTAAATCAATGTTTTATCACTTCTAATCGTTTTAATTAATGATTAGTTGATTTAAACTTTTAAAATAAGCACCTTAAGATTTTCATATCTAGATTAATTCAGTTTATTCTAAACCACTCATTCAATCTTAAAATTTAAGGCGGTAATTAATTTTTTTTACAATTATAAAGTGAAAAAATTACATATTACAAATACCCTTGCACGTATATTGTATGATAATGTTATCTTAAGCTGTTTACAAGGTTCTAGGTTATGTATTTTCAGAATTACTGTTTGGTTTATAATTGGTAAGAATCAGGACCTTTTTTCTGCTATTGGGATAATAGCTGGAAGTAAAATGTGTATGACCTCAACGATCGCTAGTGAACCTCTACCGGTTCGTTTTTGACAAACCGTTAAACTCCTAGGTTTAAGTTTTAGATTCCAGAGTATGTATAGCTAAAGCATTACACCTGCAATAAGAAAATATAACATTAGTCTAAATTCATCTTTCGCCATGAATCAACACTTCATTTAATCATAGCAATGTTATGTCTACAATATAAAGTTTACTCACTGAAGTAGTACTGTTGAGTCACGTTCCAGCACTATTTATTTTTAGTCTGGAATGTACGAATATTGAAAATATAGTAAAAAAATTTAACAAATATATCGGTTCTGGAAGTATCTATGCACTTTCTTGTACAGCTAGCTTAATCATGTGTCAATTATTAAAAATAAATATTAATGCATGTTTAATGAGAAAGGGTGTAACAACAAGATCAATAAATGTTACATATAAAACAGGTCTTTTTACATTAAAATATTAATTGCCAGAAAAGTTTCCAGAAATATTTTAAACCGCATGATACGTTTTATGTTTTAATTACTTTCATTGCGAAAACTTTAATAATATGACAAGAAAATAAACAATGTATCTTTATAGTAGCTAAATGTGTACATTTCCTTTAATTTTCCAGTGATTGAATGAAAAATTCCTTACATTTTTACTTTATTTACGATATACACTACACTCTCTGTTGCGTAACAGGCTTTTCCGAATATTTTGGGACATATTTGTGTTTAAGGGTCATATTATTAACTCAGTTTATTAATGAAATTATTTATTATTCGATTTTATTTTAGAAATTATGGTTACTAACGTAAAAATGTTTGTAGAACACAAATATTCCAAGGTAACTTCAACGAACTTGATGTTCCACATGCTAAAATGAAGTTTCATGCACAGGTTAAAGCCTATTGTTCAACTCGTTGTCGATATATTGTAAAACATAATAATTTCCTCTAGTTAAATATAGACTAGCCTAAAAAGCACAGAGAATAGATACGTGCCAAAACCAATATTCTATCCCAATTCAGTATGATGTAGAGTATCAGGGAAGCAAGTAAAGAAATTTTGGCAAAATAAAAAACATTTATTGCAGGCTTTCATCCTTTAACACTTTGGTCAGGTCCTATTAGTTAGGCTTATAATGTC
Organism: Homalodisca vitripennis; assembly: GCF_021130785.1. Classification (NCBI taxonomy): domain Eukaryota; kingdom Metazoa; phylum Arthropoda; class Insecta; order Hemiptera; family Cicadellidae; genus Homalodisca; species Homalodisca vitripennis. The sequence goes on along the minus strand of NC_060214.1, from coordinate 54,405,865 downwards.
TACGGTGTATAATTTAAAAATTATTCAAATTGCGTAGCGCATTATAACTAATTATCATTGTTAATATTTGTTTATCACAACATTTATAACAAAGTGTAGACAGTTTTTGTAACCTCTAATGCGACGGGTTGATGTCCTCGTCACACACAAATTATTGTAACAGAAAGCTGCAAATCCGTCCTCACAGATCTAGGCTTGCTTGCAAATTTGCGACGTCAGACTTGGCAACCTTCGGCAAACACGTCCGCACCAAACGGTCAGGCTCTCCCACTATCGTTGTTAGTTTAGGGGTTTGAGGGTAAAACTCATCCTGACAGTTCAAACAAGGTATGAAAGTACATATCTTCTCATGTATTCTTTAAGTTTGTTCGGTTTTAGCATACTTAATAAGATTGTAATAGATTTATTATTGTTATATCATTATTATATTTTAAATTATGTAGTGTTTCATATATATATATATATATATATATATATATATATATATATATATATATATATATATATTTAATTCGAATTTATATATTTTGTTATAAGTAATTTCTTGTATCGACATTATTCGTCTTTTTGGCTGAAAAAGTACCGTTAGACAATCGATTGCTTTTACATAAAATGCCCCCCTCCCACGTCGACGAGCCCCTTGCATGCAACCTGAGGGATCCCTGTTACGTGACTCGTGGTACGACGTACTCCCACATTGTTATACAATTATTTATATTTTAAATTTTCTTTAAAAAGCTCTTTTTCTAAATGATTATCACTTGGTAAAAAAATGTTGCAATAAATAAGATAATAACGTACATTCAGTCCCAGAGTTCTGTAACGTCCGGATTCTATTAATGTCGCCTCTTGATATACTGATATTAAAAGGAGAATAACGTAGCTGAATGCCGACAAAACCAATGACTACATGAGCTGCAGCATAGCATATTATGGTAGTGGTGTTCTCAACCTGGTCAGGGCCTACAATACCCTGATTTGTAATGATTTGTAATTGGTTATGTTTATTATGTGATAGATATTAGATTTATAACTGCACTAATGATATTCGAATAATAGAAGTGCAAGAACAAAGTAGAGGGTTTCAGCTGAACAAAAAAAATTCAATAAAGACTAATAGCTGTAGTCACGTTATTGGCAGATAGAATTCGATGCAGAGACACGGTGTCGCTGGCAGACTCATTGAGCTTGTTTGTCTCGAATATTATTTGCGATTCATCCGATATCGCTTCTCCTTCAGTTATAAATTTACTGTCTAATAAACTGCGTTCAACTTTTACTATTTCAATATTTCTCCCTTAAAAAAGGTCAGCATGTAACTGAGTGCGATAATAAATTGTTTACTGGTGTACGCACACCCACAATTCTTTAGTATAAACGTTAACTTCTGAACAAAGACCAAATAAATTAACATTTAAACAATTAAGATTAATGTAAGAGTAAGCTTTAATTATTTGACATTGATTGAGCTACATTAAAACAATGTGAAACGTGACAAATATTTACATTAATATTTGGACGCAGAATTATGAGAGCTGTTTTTAAATGTATGTTGGTAATAAGTGCAAATTTTACTAACGATGTTGTCTAAACGTTATGTATTTTCTGTGGTTTGTGTTGTGTCATTGGTAAATAAGTTTATAGTTTTTAATATGCTGTTGTTATTGTATAATTAGTGTGCTTCCATTAACTAACTGACTTAGCGTGAACAACACCGCTTTCATACGACTTTAAGTCATGCTTGCCTGTTTAACTTGGTTACGCTTTCATTTCATGAACGTTTCTTGTAGTTTATTATGTTTAACTCTAACCAGCGATCTTCAATAACAAACGATGTTTTAATGTTTCGTCATAATTCTATGGTATAAATCTATTTCCATGAAATGCATAATTATTTGCGTTTATTTTCAAAATGTACAAAAACGTCTGTAACGATAAAAACCGGTTACCAAGCACGTATAGGGAATTGGTTATTTATTATTTAACATACAATATGTTTACATTAAAATTGTATTTGATAAAAATAATCACGAGGAAACATAATAGATTATTTATTATTCGTAACATAGATTGAAATCTAGCTTATTTTGCATTTTACATCATTAAAATATATTCTTAATGGGCCCTTTTTGTACATCAAAGTTTTGTAAAATTGTAACCTTATTCTTTGGTTCTCATGGATACGAATAACTTTTCAAACAAACGATAGAAAAGAGCTGACACTTAGTAATTTTTAGTTTAAGTTTGTAATACTCCTGTATATAGTTTTTTCACCCCTCTCCCTGTATAAAATTTGTATGCTACCACATGAAATATTGAATTCTCTTCGTAACGAGTACTAGGGTGGTTTTTATATTAAGATCAGTTAAACTCAATGTAGGCTTATGAAATTATCATGAATTTTATCTTTAAAGGTCATGTAAGATAAACGCAAATTGTCGCTTCCAGTAATGCTTAAAATACAAGTTGAATTCCTTTTATATGAGTGCAAGGATTGTAAGTGTTTCGATTGATGTACGTGAGTCTGCTAACATTCCTGATCCTTTCTCTACGCCTCTGGATCATTAATCCCCAAAGAGCTACTGGAATGTGGATCCTACAAGTGTCGGCAGTACCCTAAATTCCAACCTTCTACTGTTTATCCTTGCTGATGTGTAGTCACTGCAATCAGTCATGGGGGCACTACGCAGATTGACAAAACGTAACTTAAATATTTATTTTTTTAAATGATTAATTATTCGCTATAAATGTACATATTGGTTTGAAACGTCTTATGCAAAGTCCACACTTAAACAAGGCTAGACCTACTCCCGCCCGGACTGTAAAAGAACCAGTTCAAGCTCCGGTAATGTCACGGACCTCAGTATCAGCTGTTTTATTAACCTGAAAGACCTCATCACTCTTCCTTTAGTTATAACTACTATTTTAGCTTGCGGTGTAATTGTTATGGATTGCAGCTTGTACCGAATGGATGAACACATAGGGTTGGATACCGCTGAGGTCAGAGTAATGAATAATCGATTTGCAATGTTTATTTATATGTTTAACTGTAGCAAATAAACATAAAATCACACCTTCTATATGTTAAAAATAAATAAAGTATTACCACGTTGCTGCCATATAGACTGTTAATGAACTAAATGATATCATGGGGGTGGGCTTAATGATTCCAAAACTCTATGGGGATTTAGCATTCGAACTTAATAATTATTAAAACTAAAATTTACTTCTCTTCACGTTGATGTCAACTCATAAGTGCGAGCATCAGCAACTTGGCTCAATATTGTAGCTGTAGTCGTAGAAAGTAAATATAGTAGACTAAACTTTATACTTCTGGTTAAATTCGAACTCAGAGACTTGAAGTTATAATTAGAGAATCGCCTAAAACAAACTCGGTATTAGCCATTTATCGATACATCTTAAGATTCATGACAACGTGGTCTTGTCAGAAGAACATCACACTACTATCTATATAAATTTGCCTGATAAAACATCAACCAAGGTAAGTTACTTTACTATCTACACATTTACTTAATATTACATTCAAAAGTAGATATATCGCATAAAAAGGCTAATTTATAATACGGAAATATAATTTGTACTTAAGTACAGGCGCGCTACGTGTTGCTCGCCAGCAAGACGGACAGCTACAAAGTTTCCGATAGAAAAAATTAATACTCGTGACAATTACGTTATTAATCCGCCAAGGATTAAGTTCAAAAAGCATCGGAGTAACTTATATTAACCAGTAAAGAGTAACAGGGTTGCGAAATCTGTATTATATAAATTAAAAATAAATAATGGTACAAGCTATCACCAAAAGACATTTACAATTGTACTTTATTCTTAATTAAAACCGAGTAATAAATTTATAATATGTGCTTTGTGTGAAAAAAGGAAGTATCTTTATCTATTTCAGGAAACGCCCTAGTCTTTGTGTTGTCAGAATGGAAATTGTTAGTTAGCTCCTAAATATGTTTTTACACAACACTATTATGCTTAGTTTCCTGCTGCGTATAAAACTGACATTTTTTTAAATTTCAAGACGTTATTTGATGATAGAGTAAGCAAATTATAGTTATGAAATAGCACTTTTATCTTGTCAACTAATGAAGTAATTTATATTCCAATAACGTTAAAGGTCGCTTTAACAGCGGTCCATTTGACAGATGATGTTGTGAGACAATTTGACAGTCTGTAAATAAGGGTTGACTGGTGGTTCTATTAGTGGTTCAACTCGCGTGTCAGTATTATTGACAATGGTGTATCCGTGTGTCTTGTAGTGGTGTTATGGCACGTACATTTTGTTAATTGCAAAAAATAGTAATGAAGTTAAAGTTTCTAGTTTTCCAGCTTATAATTTAATATTTTTCTAAGTATTTCCCATAGTGTAAGTGTATGATTTAAAAGCTAATGTCTTGTCATGTGGTACTATACAAAACGGATGAATGTATGTACGAATACTGCGATAATGTCCGAAAAATTTGTTTGAGATTGTGTAATAGTTTCTACGATACTGCCTGAAATATTGTTTAGATCGTGTAAAAAATTTGTACAGTTAGAGTCATACGGTATTATGAATTTTATTTTGGGTGCTAGTGTAATAATTTATAGGATACTGCCTGAAAGATTCTGATAGATCGTGTAAAAATTTACACTTATTTATGCAGTCTAATGCAATTTTTTAAGATTGGAAAACGGCTTGACTGTGTGGGTGACTTTTCAGTAATACTGTAAAATATTTTACAAACACAAAGATACTCAATATCAGTAATTTTACGTTGCCCATGTCTAGATTTTCTTTTGTGTTGTACACTTTAACTAGCCACAAGTCTATGTATGAATATAGCGGTGGTGTACTATTAAATTGTTTTGAGTTTGCGTTATAGTTTATAAGATACTGTCTGAAAGATGTTTATAGATCGTGTAAAGATTTGTAAAATTACAGTGATACGGTCTGAAGAATTATTTGGAGGTTGTGTCACAAATTGACAGCCTGGATGAGTTTGTAGTAATTCAGTTAAAGTTTTTACAACTACATAGATGTTCATTATCAGTAATGTATAATTGCCCACACCGGTCGTAAGTCTAGATTTTCTTCTTTTCGCACACTTCAAATTACTTAAAAATTCTAGCAACAGTTACTCATGTCGGTAATTAATTGTCAAAATTCCCTTTCCTAATTTTTTTGTACCTCTCGTACGTTATCGGTCTCGTATTAAAGTTGAATATAGTTGTTTGACCGAGAAAAGCTGTAAACAGCCGAGTCAATTACCAAAGTGAAAAAAACAAGATTCTTTAAATAAAATACTGTTTTTTTTACAATTATCAGCAAATGTAGCATATTCAGCAGATATAAAACTGTTAGTATAATGAGCCTCATCACAGTAAAGAAGGTTTCAAATAGTTAACCTATCAAGAATTTTATCACTCTAAAGATATAATAAAAAATAATACACCTTAAAACTACAAAGTTAATTATTTGGGGTTTGGTTTTTAATTGCTGATCTATGATTTAGTTTGCTCAAACTGTTAAAAGTAGACCTCGCGCGGATCTAGCCCCGCGCCCTGATTGGTCGAGAGGAGTCACGTGATCCAAGATGGCGGCGCCCATGTATCACGTGATCAAAAAATAGTGGTGCGGGAGAAATTCCCTCATGTGCGGGAGAAATTCCCTCATGTGCGGGAGAAATTCCCTGCTCACACTCTTATCCTAGTGTTTTGGGGTGATTTGGGGTGTCAAAATCGGTGTTTTTCGGTAAAATCGGTGATTTGTTGGGTCCGGTGAGGGAGAAACGAGGGACGGAGGGAATTCCAATATGGCGGCGGTGGCGGGAAAAATTGGCGGGAACAGGGGAACATAACCTCACTTTCTTGGTTTCCCGCGTATTCAAGATGGCTGCGCCCATGATGAATTGGCGGGAACAGGGTAACCTAACCTCACTTTCTTGGTTTCCCGCGTATCCAATATGGCTGCGCCCATGATGAATTGGCGGGAACAGGGGAACATAACCTCAAATGTGAAATTGGCGGGAAAGTAAACTAAACAAGAGAAATAAAGTCGAATCGTACCTTATTGTGTGATGCGGTGAGTCGATGTAGGCCTGGATGTGGTTTCGGAACATCCGCACTACGTATAGTACCCAGGTTAAACATTATCCAGTATAAGAACCGGTCCAGAGAGCTGGTAGACATCCTACGACTGGATAATGTCCCGTCCCTTTGGAATTTGGAATATAAATTTTGAATGTGAAGCCAATTGAATAATTAAGATAGAGGTAGAACTCGACAGAGAGAGATCTACCTGGGGAGATATATTGTGAATCTTCCCACAATCAGCTCACGGCACGTGGGGCATCTATCCCCCACTCTGTTGGAGCATGGACGGCAGAGTGTATGCCCACACAGTCGAATAGCGATTGTTGGTAGATTCGCAAAGCAAACGGGGCAGGACACTTCGCGGGGTTGAGTGGCAGGGGTTGATCCGTTGGACGGTACAGCGGTGTTTCTACGTCGGGAGTCCTCCTCCATGCGGGTAGCTGTCTCGTATAGGAAATCCGCGAGGATGCTACGGATTTCCTCCCAAGCGGCTGGAGCGACGGCACGGAACTCCTCCTCGGGTCTCCGCACCATCCACCGTTCGCGGGTTTCCTCCCAAGCGGCTGGAGCGGCGGCACGGAGCTCCTCCTCCTCGGGTCTCCGCACCATTCACCGTTCGGTGTCGTAGACGGCCCCCTCACTGATGCCCTGCACCTGAGCGACTATACTCAGGGACCTTGACACCGCCCTCATTGCCTCCCATTGGGGATCTATGTCCTGTAACATAGGTAACGAATTAAACAGATGAAACACTACGTAGTGGCATGGATAATGTAGGGAATGAAACGTACTGCAGATGGTGAGAGGAGGGGTGGCGAGCCGACAGCCACTTCCATGGATATGAGGGACTCCTGTGAGGTGGGGTCGGGGGAGAAACCAGAGTGGAAGGAGCCACTACTGATGGGCGAGACTGTTGGTGGAGTAGACTGATTCAACCTCCGATAGAACTGAGAGAGATCCTCAGAGGACTGTCTCCGGGTCGAGGGGTTGCGTCGGAAGTCCCAAGAAGTACTCAACTGTCAACAAGAAATATCCATTTTTTGATTCTGTAAACAGAGCGAAACCTGCAATATAATATGAATGCCCTATATACTAACCGAAATCGCCTCATCTGAGCTGGAATTAGATTCCTCCATCACCACCCTTTGAGTCGCCTCGTCGGGAAAAGTCGACGCCTCGGCTATAGCCCTATCGGCAGCAGCGATTAGACTCTCCTCAGAGATGTCAGAGGGGAGAGTGATGTTTGGGTTAGCATCACCGGTCCACCCGAGAGTCGATGGTTGAGACTCATCCTAAAGCACTAGTGAATTAATACATGGCGGGTCCCGCCACCGGTTGCGGGACCTAGCAGACAGGTCTATAGTTAATACTGCACGAATGGAAAATAGGATAATGGTAATCACCTCTTCAATACCGGCGCTTATGACATGCAGTCGGCCGCGTCGAGTGGTCGCCCATTGCCCAGACCTGAACATCCTCTGGATTTGAGCCTCGTACTCGTTCTGAAATAGAGTTCGATTATAGGGACTGCAGTAATGCGTAATTAGTACAATGCAACGGTAACAATAGTGTACTGACCCTGGTCACCTCACGCTGAAGGACAGGGAGTGTAGCCCGATCATCACCATTATTCTGAAAAAGAGAAAAATAAAGTTAGAAAAGCTGCCACACACCTAAGGAGTAAAAATTAGAGTATTGAAATGTGAGCTAACCATATTCAAGTGGACTATAGACCCGCTATCCGTAGTAAAGTATCGATCCCGGATAGCCCCGGGCACAGGGATCGGTTGACTCCTACGCAAACCATTTGAAGTGGATGGTTGTTCCTAAAAAACACTTTACAAGTTAGAAACAGTGTTGAGGGACAACTCGATAGAACAATAAATAATCAAAACAATAATTACCTCGAGATCGTTGCCAGCCACCACCAACAGCAACATGGCGAAAACGGTAAAACTAGTTGCCACAGACATAGCAAAGCTATCACAGCAAGTGCAGCTGCAGTCGATGCACCGCGTTTTTATGCGCGGACGCCCCTCCCCCACCGAGACTCGCACTTGCACCGCATTAACTGCAATTTGTGACCCACGTTTCCACACCACGGTAAGCCAGAATGGCTAGGCCGTAGGGGTCCCAGTGCGTTTTTTATTATAGTGAGTTTCCCCAGTAGGCCTATTCTCACTCTTTCACTTTACTCGGTGAAGCCTTTCAATGTGACCAGTATTTGTGTACAGCCCCAACCACCGCTGTACACGATAGCGATTCACTCCATTACAATGTATCGCTCCTCAACATATTTTTGCCTCCTGTAAGTTTCAATAGCCACTTTACTCGGTGAAGCCTTTCAATGTGACTCAAAAACTTACCGGAGAATTTTACATTTTTTATATTTTTTTTTATTTTTTACAGCATCTAGAGCGAGGTACATACCCCTGGACTTACGGAGTTTAGGCCTGCCATAGAGGTATCTGTCACACACACACACAACTGCTCCCGGTCTTACGGAGTTTAGGCCTGCCGTAAGAGCAGTAAAGAGCCCCAGGACTTACAGGTTTTACGCCAGCCTTAGGAGCTTACCAATCACTCACCCCGCTCTAGAATTTTTCGTATCTAACCTACAGTCAAAAGTCACTTTACTCGGTGAAGCCTTTCAATGTGACTCGTCGGCGAGTCCTTTCAAGCCAACACGTCGGGATTCTCAACTAAATGCCGAACCCCTCCGCCCCTTTACTAATCACTCGCCGATACTAATAAGCGTTGGTATTGTGCAGCTGTTTGTTAAGGATCTCGAAACGGCACTTTGCTGCAATCATTGCGCATTTCACATTGGGATCCTCGGTTGACGTATGTTGTGGCAACGAGCAAGCAAACCTGTGTGTTGTTTTACAGCTACACGGATTGCCGGCCTCCTCGCACACTATATCGTCCAGTTCACGGACATCACCGTGAAACTTTCTCAAGAACTCTGCCTTCTCCAACCCGCGCGTGTAAATCACGGCAAAGGGTTTGCATAGAGTGCGAAGTACATTAGCTCTGTAGGGATAATCACCCTCCTCCCAAGAAATCTTATGGTAGTTATCTTCAAGCCAGCGAGCTGTTGTACGATTTTTGGCGCTCAACCGTTCTCTAGGAAAAGGTGATTTAAATATAATTTGACATTGAAAAGAGTTTTCCACGATCGCGAGCTCTTTAAGAATAAAGGGTCTTTTATTGCCTTGAAATGCGTGAAATTCAACTACTGCCACATCCATTGGGCCAACGTTTGTACAAGGCCACTTCAAGAGCTAATTTATGAGCTGTGGAGCAGAGGAGTCCCTGACTATCTGCTTTTGCAAATACGTCCTCCTCTACCAACCCTGATGCTAGTGCGTGAATGGTAAACCGTACAGACTCTTCGATAATAAAATTGTCTCTGAGAGCAATGTACATCAGAGGAAGGCTGTTTGTAAACTGAGTCCATTCGGCCTCGTTAAGGGGAGATGTACGCCTATATTGTAAAAAAAAATCAATATTTTTTTATATTTTTATCTTAAAGTATAGATTTTTCTGAGTTCAGTGATATATAATACATATATATTTGGGTTATATTTATATGCTAAAAAAAAATTATAAACATGCTAGTCGGGCGCACGGATCCGTGGTCAGACGTATCGAAGACGTTCTGAACGATAGGATATTGTTTTGAGCATTTTAATATACATAACTTGCACTTTTTAATATTACTTAATATTATTTTAATAATATTTTAATATTATTTTCACCAGACCTGCTTAAAAAATGTCTCCATGGTCAAACACAGAATGTTTTAATTCTGTGTTGTGGACGCGTATACCTTAATTAAATTTTGTAGGCCTGCAAACACTAAGATTTGGTGTTTTTCACAGTATTATTACTTTTAATGAAGGAAGTCAAGGCAGAATAAAAGTACTTAATGATCTAGGTATAAAGCTAGGCCAAAACTGTGTTTATACCCTACGTCAGATTGATGAGGACCGAGTGAGGAAAGCCGAAAAAGCTGGTGAAGAAGAGACAAAGCAAGCTAGGAAACGGGCAAGAATGGTGAGGAAGAAACTAATTGATGATGATAAGGCCAAGGAACAAGACTATGAAGCAGGAATGTTTTAAAAGGTACTTTTCAACCATATTTTTGTATACATAAAAGTTTTTAGTGAATTACCGAAAATTTACTTTTTTGACATAAATGTTCCTTTTTCTCAGGAACTAGTTGTCCAATCTTCATGAAATTTATATCATATATATAACGTACCTATTCATACAATCCCTGCCACTTTCATAAGTCTAGGTCAAAATAAAAAAAAATAAAATTTTTTTTAAAAACAAATAATTAAAAAAAATATTGAGTATCCTTAAAAAATTTCTAAAGCCAAAAATATTGATTGTAAATCTTTAAAAGTGGCAGGGCTTGTGTATAATAGTATGTTTTAGAAGTGCTAAAAATTCCAATTCGTTAGGTATCATAGTTCTTGAGAAAAAGGAACATAAATATTTGAAAATTAACATGAGCTGGTATAGGGCGTACATCTCCCCTTAAGCGTTAAAGTATGCTCCCCGTCAAAGAGAAACACGTGCATACGACCGAAAACATTTGTGACCTTGATATCCTCCTCCGTGTCCGATTTAATATAAAATTTGGTTTTATTCTCCAGAGCCAGGGTTATGGAATTGAAATGAGGAGTGATTTGATTGAACACATCGTGTGACCAATAAACGCATCCCTTTTTACCCTTAAAGAGAACCCCGAGAGAGTCACCCCGATTCTTAACAAACCCTACAATTACGCATTTTGAAAGATCACTATCCAAAAAGTAGACAGATCTAAGAAAAACCCCGGTTAACGCATTGATACGCTCTTTACGTTTTGGAATCCGCGTGGGTTCCACGTCCATAGTCTGCGACTCTATCTCAACGTCTGACGTAAATTCTCAAATTTTACTTTTAGACAGGAGCATTTCGACCAATCAGAGACGCGCTTATTCTGACCAATGAGATTTTTTAGCAGGTTATTCTTCCCCCTCCACCTCCTCCTCCTCCCATTCGTATGTGAAAGGACTTATCAAAAATGAGACTTGAATTTTGTCACAGTCCCTCACATCCCAAGCGACGCCATGGGATGTTAAATTAGTACAGTCGAGGGTTTTAATTGTTTTCAATTTTCCGTCCTTCGACAAGAAAGCGTATACTCCGGCTTCGATACCCTTTCTATACCCATTCAGCTTCACATCATCCTCTCTGCGAAATGTAACCATAATTCTGTCAAACCCCGTCACATCATAAAACTCGCTATTAGGTGTGAAATTAGTACAGTCGAGGTATTTACATGTTTTCTTTTCTCCGTCCTTCCACAAGGAAGTGTACACTCCGGCTTTGATACCCTCTCTATACCTATTTAGAGCCTGTTTAATAGGATTATCCTCATCATCCGTGTCGTAGGCCTCGGGCTCATCGTCTACGTCAAAACAAACCTCAATTTTGTTAAAGTCCTTAACATCGTAAAAGTCGGCATAGGATGTAAAATTAGTACAGTCGAGGTATCCCAATAATTCCCTCTCTTCTTCTTCCTTATAACTGTAAATGTATAGCGCCATCGTTGCGAGAGTGTTTCAAACACTGGAGAGTTAATGTAAGTCGGTGTAGGAGTCGCTCAATTTATACAATTACCCCCACCCTAACAATACAGCCCCTGTGTTGCGGTATCACGGAAGGGTTCAAGTAGAACCTGTAATCTCGAAAGAAACAGATCGTTCATTTCAGCTAACTGATCCAAAATCGTAATCGATCCCCTAATGTATGAATCCATATAGTGACACTGACAAGTGTCAGGACCTGACGTAGCGTCGGGCCGTGCCCACGCGCATTCCTTGAAATGGCCGTATCTATAAGAGTCACTGGGCACTCTAACTGTAGGTCTAAAGTGAGCAAAGAGTCTTCGCATGCCCTCGACCTTGTAGAGTAGTTCGTTCTTTAATGTTAGGTATCGAGTCGCCTCGACCGAGTCAGGCTCGTTAAGAAAACAGTTTAGCTTCTCCATGACACAGAATGAGACACACGTACAAAATTTAGCTACTTATAAGTGTTTACCTTACCACCGCTCCTACACCATCCGCTTAACGTTACCCGTGAGCAGAGTGTATGCCAGGTGTGAGTCATATAGTACTAAGCAGTAAGCCGCAGTGTTTGCAGCAATAGCGTTTTTAGTCTCAAACTCCAGACGCACGTCTACAGGGCCAGTTTTTATTGAATCATTCTGCTTGGAGCAGTCAATAACATAGAGAGGTACGTTACTTTTAAAACGTGTTGAAATCAACTGTAGGGGCACCTTGTATCTGGTAGTATGAGCTCTGGAATCTGGTAAACATGTCGTGGAAAATGCGTAGGTCACCATGGATGTTATCGTACGGGAAGTACTGTGAATTCAGAAACAGTTTGATATTGAGTAGATCGCAGTGATCAAAGCTGGAAGCGTCTTTTTTAAAATTGTTCTTCCTTCCAGTCTGGAAACCTAAAATCACGTAACGAGGTTTTTCAATTTGGGTACTCGTTTTTATTGTCCAACTATGACGTGTTGTCAGTGGCAAACTGGGGTACTCGTGAATTTCCCATGATCGAAACGGAAGGTGAATCAGTGTATCTTTCTCGACCATACGCAACAGCTTTAACCTGTGGCTGTCTGATATTGTAATGTAAGGAACCCTCCAGTACAAGTCAGTTATATCAAGATCAACAGTAGCAGCGTCAGCTGAAATTACAGCATTGTTATCAGAGGCGGCTCTCAGAAGAACCAACTCTTGTTTACTGTTAACCACTACCTTTTTGTAATCTTCGAAAAATCCCATCAATGTCCTAACGGGAACGGCGTAATTGAACTCTTTAACAGCGTCTGCGGATTTATTCGCCCCGAGCCACCCTCCGTTAGCCAGACTCATTTTTTCATTTTCCTTAAAAGATACCAGTCCTTTGATCGTCGTAGTTATGCCAACACTGCGTGTTTTATCGATTACTTGACCGTTCAACTCGTAACGAATCTCATCAAATAAATGTGCCATTGAGTTGTTCACTAGATTTACATTGCAAGCACTGCCGTCAGCTTTTTTAGCCTGCAGCGTCCCTTTAACATGTATGAAGCTTTCGAACGGTGCTGTGATTATGTCTTGCTGACTAATCGGTATTCTGATTTCATCGTTATTCTTAAACGTAGACGAGGCGTACGGTTTATGGGTATGAAATTCCCACCCCGTTACGACTTCATCGTACATTGCTCCGGACTCTATCGATAGAAGCGCCATATTTAAAGCCTAGAGACTTTAGAAACTTTATGTTCTTTGATGTTAACGCTGCCACCTTTCGGTGATTACTGATCAGTGTGTGGCTCGGCAACTCTCTAAATACTAGACCCATTATTGTTTTCTTATATGCAAGCGTAGTGAGACTATCTCGTTACGGAAATTAATCAATCTGCCGTCCTGGTCCTTGAGTGTTACGGAAATGTTGTTCACTCTACGAACGTTCACCGATAAATAGATTGCATTGGCGGGTTTCTCAACTATTTTATAGCCTGGGGCCACTTCAGGATAGAACTCATGCAGCACGTGTCCCTCTACACCGTTTTGAAAGGATCCTCGTGCGATATTGCATTCAACGCGTATAGTATTTACATTCATTATGTTTATGGGGACATCGGATGTGTGTACCCTGCCTGGCTCAAGTGGTTTTTTACTGAACCCTGGTAGGGGAGCGATTGTCTGTTCTCTGTCAAAGTGTATGATTTTATTACAAGTGATTTCGGATTTTAGCGTATTATTGTTTCCTTTCAGACTAAATGTCACATCCGCGCCTAAATGGGATTTGATGTATTCTTCGATATTTTCAATTTCGTACGACCCCTCTGCTATCTTGATTTGTTTATTGTCACCGTAATAAAACATATCGTTTATTCCCGTTTCAATATTTGGAATCGTATAGTATGTGGAGAGGTCAACTAGACCAATTTCGTAATCACCATCGCTCACGTCCATTGGAGGAAATACCTCGCATGATACCTGTGGAGCAGGACCGCTAAGTGAAAACATTACTGCTGAGAAACTTTAAACACAAGTGTCCGCAGACTACTGAGCCCTCACTCTGTCTTCTCTCGTAATTATACCGTACGTTAACGTCTGGTCCTAGGTATGATATAAGCTCTATTGGTGGTCTTAGGTTACCAAAACTGTCAAAGTAGTATACCCTGTCACCTATCTTCCTGTAACACACCAAATGTGTACCTTCACCGCTCGAGTTATCCAGATTAATTATGGCCGATTCATACGATCGCGGGCGTTTGGGTAGAGCGTCTCTCATATAAACTCCACGGAAATTCGGAATATTAAGTAGTTTCGCGTAGTGTACTAGCTCGTAATTTGATAATGGCTTTATTGGTATCGACGTTTTTTTTATTGCAACACCTCCTCTTCTTTCTTACCCCACCGCCTCTCTTTGGATACGGCTTGAGGTACATACACTGACCTTTACGTTTGGGCTTCCCTCGCTTGCTCTTCCGCCTCTTCCCTCCACCGAGGGCTGTTTTGGTCTTCATGGCTCCTGTTACAGCTAAGGCTGCGGCTCTTTCCCCAATACTTGCGTCTGCCGATTTGACTCTTTCCCAGGCTCTTTTGGCCAATTCTTTGTCGGCTTCTCTTCGGTGTTCGGAATCCCTGTATTTTGAGTACGCTATATCGTGATTTTTACAATATTCGTCCAAGGGATTTATACCCTTATCACCCCTTGCCAATCTCACCCCTAATTTCGTACCTGGACCACAGTATCGGTACCCACCAGGTAAATGGAGTTCGACAGGTAGAGCGTCAATTGCACGGTTCAAAAGATTTCCAGCGACCGATCCGGCGTTTTGCAAAGCGCTCGAAACCAGACCTCTTCCTCGCTTGACGGTTCGTTTCAATCTGTTTGGCTTTACTTTGTGCTTTCCCATTTTATTCCCTTATATACCGTAATACGTTATAGAGTTGCCTGAGCAGGGTCTCCCTAACACATGTGATCTGCAGTACGTCAAAGATATCCGCCTCGGATCTTGTAACCACTCCTCTAAACTCGTCGTACTCCAGAACGTGACTGTCTGTTATAAAGTACAGACGGCCATTTATATATCTGAAACCTCCTCTAATTCCATCAGGGACTCCTGGCAACACGCTACTGGTCATACCCAACATAGTGCCTCTGAGAGTGCATTCGTTAAGTTCTACAACAAATTTGTCATCGGTAAAAATAAAGGTCCTACCTGTATTACTGTTCAACGCTGCGTTCACTTTATTTATTCTGGAGTGTAAGATTGTATCAATTCTTTTCTGTCTTAAAAGTACGAGTGACGGATACTCAATAATGTACAATGTCTTGTCCACAATCAAAGCCACCTCTCCGTTCGGTCTTTGGTACACAGCCGAAATGTTTGTAAAGTCTGACGGTAAAAAACGGCAACCAATGGGTGATTATTAGAGGATTGGTAAACTCCTCACGTGTTCTAAGCGCGTGATTCAGACTCAGAGCCCATACATACTTGCCGTAAAATGCGTACAATCTATTTTTTTACAATCAAAAATGTATTGATTCTATGTCTCAATGTACAAATGTCCAACTCTGTAGGTATTGTAGGGGACGAAGAGGTTGACGTGGGTGTGGTGGTACTGGTAGTAGTGGTAGTCGTGCTCGAGGTTGTTGTAGATGTTGTAGTAGTAGTGGTGGACGTGTATGGAGTAACAGGTGGTCCGTAAATATACTGTACTGCCGATTGATCATCTCTGTCTAAATCATATTGGTAAAGATTTGAAATACCATGTGGTACAAAATAAAAAGGATACATTATAGACGACGAAAGTGATGAATGTTGCAAGCCTAGAGCGTGTCCAATTTCGTGTAATAGAACCAAAAAGAATGAAACTTTTCCAGGTGCAGGTAGATCCATTGTATAATCCCAATCTTCGTCACCGTCCATATGAACATCTGTCTGGTTCATCCCCAATATAGGGAGAAAGGCGTGACCCACTAAACCACCCCGACCATCAAACACTCTACTGCAATTTTTCCGTAGATAATACAAAAGATGTTTTCTGGGAGCGATACTTAAAATGATTGTGGGGTTTATAGGGTCCCGCCGGAAGGTCAGGTTGGAATGTCTTGAGAATAGGGCGAACGCATCCCGACATAGTTGGTCATACTGATAA
Source organism: Homalodisca vitripennis (assembly GCF_021130785.1). Lineage (NCBI taxonomy): Eukaryota > Metazoa > Arthropoda > Insecta > Hemiptera > Cicadellidae > Homalodisca > Homalodisca vitripennis. The sequence continues at coordinate 54,389,537 of NC_060214.1, read as the reverse complement.
TTACTACCGTACATAAACCAGGTAATATCGTTTTTCCGCCATCCGTAGTTTGGGTTTGCAGTGAAAGACGCTATTAATTCGTCCGAATTGCCGCATCTGGGCTGGTTCATTAAGTTAGTCGTCTCCTCATTTACATATCCGGTCACATTCAAGCCAAACGTCTCCTGAAACCTAATGACCGCCTGTGTAATGTCTGTGGATAGCTCTGAGGTATTAGTATCGAGATAGCCGTATCTCTCTAAGTACAACAAAGTTTTATTAGCAGCTATCAGAGGAGCTACACATAGAATAAATACCAAGAACCTCATCTCGCCAGGTTCTAAAGTAAACTGGCGGTAAAAATGTCAGCAGCTCACATATAAATAAAACCATCACGGTTTCGATCTCACCCTGCTCATTGGGTCTTTAAAGTATGGATCGACAATGTTGAACCTAATCCACTCGTCTTTATTGATTACGTTTATAGCGTCTAGCGGCGGAGCAAGTAGTTTGTACATATCGTAAAAGACTTTACTCAGTACTCTCGCTAGGTAATTCACGGTCACCGCGTCACTCATTTCGGTAGGATCTGCCAGATCGGTGACTTTAAGGGCACTCGCGTTCCAGCTTTCCCCAGCTCTGTTCATGGCGTGTTTTTGAAAGTATTTGAGATTAACAGCTTCACCCTCGTATAGAGGCTCTTCAATCTCGCTCAGACGCTTATGTCCAAAACTCCAATGCCCGTCTTTGCCCATTTGGGGTATATGGCTATCTACATATCGTTTAGTCGTAGCGTCCGTAGGCTCGACTGGCCATCCAACCATGCAGAGTCTGAAATTATCGAATGTAACGGTAGAATCTGTAATACTCTTGATAGGTGTAAGGGTACGTAGTTGTGACAGAGTCACAGCGTCACCCATTCCCTCACCATCGCTCAAGTTGATTATTCTTCTCTTTTTAGCGTCTATTGTCTCAGTATTGAACTTTAGTGTTCTTTTATTTAGCGTTCGCAAGTTGACGGCATCCGCTTCGTTCGTGGGGTCAGCTATCATGCGCAACCTGTAGTTGTCAAACCTGTAATATTTGCTGTTCGTGTCCTTATAGGGTACCTCCCTAGCAAGACGACGAAGAGTCAGAGCATCGGTCCAGAGTAGAGCATCACCTATGTTGCTAATTCTGTTACCTTTAGCGTCCATCACATTTTTCTTGGATACAAGCGAAACGTCAGACACAGTCTTGAGGACTGCGCTATCCACATTATTTTTCAAGGTCTGCAGGTTTATAGCGTCTAGACTGTGCTGGGCGTCGGCCACGTTACATAACCGCTTGCCCTTGATATCGTAGTTGCCATCGACTGTGATACTGAATCCTTGTCCAGGCGGACCTCTCTTACTTCCTTCACGGACCGTATGACCAAACTTGTCAACACTCATTGTGCAAGTGATTAAGACTCCTCCTGTACATTGCTCTTTATAAATATCTTATCCCAGTCAATATATGTGTTTTCATCAACGTCTAAGACGCCGTTGAAGCGAGCAGGAGGTACGGTGGTGTGTATCTTATTGATCCAGTGAAATAGTTGAACTGCTAGACGTCTTATAGCTTCTTCATTTGTATTTTGTAAGCTGTTTATTTGATTCTGCTGAATAATCGCTTGATTCTGAAGGATTGTAATTTGAGAGTACAGTCTTCTTACATCTTTCTTTAGCTTTTTGTTTACAGTATTCGTAACTCTCTGGATGTCTTGCTTCTTCAGAGATTGCGGCCTCTGACCAAACTTATTGATGGTCATCTCATCAATGATCTGAATCTCGCGTTACCATCACCTGATATAGTCTTTGATTCTTTGAGTTCTTCGATAATGTTTATTATTTCGTTCCTATGTCCCGTGTTACCGGTCTCTGCTGAGGACACGAGGAGTCTGAGTCTGTCACAAAGTTCGTTTGGGTCATCATAGTAGATAGGGTCTGGTGCTGCTACATCCTTATACCCGCTACCGGTCTTTGGGAAGAGTTGAGAAATAATGACTTTGTATTTCGTTGAAGCGTTACGGTTCACGTGATTTTTATAATTGTAACTTCTCTTGTGAGCAGACGACAGTGTCAATATATCCTTGTAAGCTCTCATATCGTTTACGTTGTAACGTTTGTCATCAGGCAGACGGTTAAAAAGCAATTCATAAAGTCCCTGTGTAGGTCTGTAGGACCGTTCACCTACGAGTATGCTACCGTCATCTCCAAATGATAACTTCTTATCTCCTACCATTAGCGTATTGTTGTCGTAGCGTGGTCCGTACGTGTGGTCGATCTTACTATGTTTACCTGACATATCCTTCATCATACTTGTCATGTACTTTATGGTTAGTGGATGGGAGAACGTGTTCTGTATCCATGCAGATGCTGAGAGTTGTCCTTCTTTCGTGCTGAGTATATCACTGACGTCTGGTGACGACGGTCCTGCTTCAAGCACATCATCGTCCTGCAGGAACGCAGGTGTTTTGGGGGTTGACATAACGTCCGGAGTGAACTGTACGGCTGCCTCATCTTCATTTTCCTCTTCTTCTTGCTTTGGTTCGGTTTTCAGTTCAGTTTTTACAGATCCTGTTGTTTTTCGTAACTCTGACAGGATAGGTTTGTACTGTTTTTCTAGAAATACGTCTGTGGCCAGAGTTCCTTCTCTGAACTGTTTATACTTTTGCTTTATAGCTTTCCTCAAACGAGTTATACTGAGAGTAAGGTCCTTCTCCTTTGAAGCCATTGTTTAAACTGACAATGTGACTCGGTTTTAGTACTTTAATACTAACTACTTTATGGCAGTTCAACCTGTCTAAAAAAGAGGGCTCGTTTTTTATGCTTTCTTAGAAAGCGTACGACCTGCTTTAGTGACACCACGGTACCTAGCCCTCTTAGGTAAACTGTTCTCGGTATCTGTACAGGTCTATCAGGGTCCCTGAACACAAAGGTCCTTTTCCATCCGTCTCTCCACTGGGGTATCTTAGCTACAGTATACTTGTCACTCTCCACGTGCTTTTCCATATATTGTTTCAGATGCTCTATAGGTCTGTTCACCCTACTGTGTATGTGAATCATGTAAGAGTTGAGTAACCAGAATTCACTTGGATTAGCTCCTGTAAAACTCCTCCAAGCCTCAAACTGTTTGGTATTTGTAATTGAGTAAGTCCCGTCACGCAGTGTTATTCCGAACTTATCGCAGTACATTGGTACGGTCGGTAAAGCTAATTTGAGAAATTCTGTCGTAAACAGACTTTGACAAAGATTGTTTACACCAGCAAAATCTTTCTTCCTTTGACCTCGCGGTAAACCGTCTGGGACGGGGCCGTAACCTACGTTGTAGCTAATGTCAATGTAGCACTTTGAAGCTAGAGCACGATTGTAGACCTTGACGGGGTTCCTGATTGGTATTGTTCTCTCTGTAATGAGAATACAGCGAGCTGCATGCGGTATGTTACACCCGTACTGGAGCATCCTTATACAGGTCTGCGCAAAGTTTACACTACCATGAGCGTTTCTCAACGGTACGATTTGACCGAATTGATCGGGAAATGGTCTGAATCTGGATAACATGTTCTGTGGATTTCTTACCGTACTATTTAGCATGTCCTCGTGGTACACCACGAGTTCGAGCGGTACCCCTTTGTTTTGACTTCTTTTCACAAACTCTATCCATATATCGCTATTGTAGAACCGTTCGCTTGCTGAAATCATTAACAAGATTACGGGTGGTAGACTAGCACTGTACATCCCTACACGCTTATGTCTCCAGCACCTCCTATTGAAGAGAAAACCATGTGGTCCGCGTCTGCTACAGTAATTACCGCAAAACTTTTTCTTATCGGCATAGTACCAGGTGCACAGGTTTGAATGGACTTTGTTGGATCTCTGGATTGAGAAACCTCTGAGGTCATTGTAGTGGTATATCCTTACCATCATAGATCTTGAATGAAACTATCGATTCCGATACGATACCTGCCTTTATCAATGTCACAGTCCTTGCATATGACCAGGAAGCCGTGTCTGTCTTTCCACGCCAGAGCACACATTTGTTTAAACTTTTCAAAGTCTATATCGGTATTGACGTGGTCACTGTATGCATGGTGAAGGTTTGTTTCGTCTTGTTTGAATAGTACGATAAAGTTGGCATTGTCTCTAACGAGCTGTTTGGGTATATGGCTGTAGGTCTGACCTAGGTAGAATGTGTCAATATTCTTGTGTCTACCCATTGTGAAGTAGTTTCGTATATTGTTATGTTTTTCACAGGCTATGTCGTCGAATATCATTACTGAATTCTGTTTAGCCTCACTCGGGTGTATGACAGATGCATTGTCATCATACGCGTGGTATCCGATCTCTTTCGGCATAATCTTGGATAGTAGCTGGTACTTTGGTTGGTAGAGTGATTTTGAAAACACGTAAACATTTTCAAATCTCAAACCGTTAGGATCTACCAATAGATTAAACAGTACGTTCGTTTTACCGCAATTGGACGGTCCAACAATTAATCCGCGAATCGTGTCAGGTAGCTGAGGACCGTTTTTATTCGTACGATTCATACCACCACCTACAAACTCGTCAAAGTTTCTCACTGGTAATTTCACAGATTGACTAATCAGTCTCATTGTCGAAGATAAACTAAGTTGCACATTATTATGACATAGTATATAAAGTAACAGAGCTGAACTGGTAGCCCTCCTGGACGTTGGAGCGCACAGCTGCATCCGCTCCCACGCAGCGGCTGGTGCAGCTGCATCCGGTCCCACGACTGCAGTTGCAGTCACACTCAGTGTGTGGTGATGTCATGCTTGCTCACCCATGTGTCACTGTTTTTATCGAACCCTTGCCATCTAACAAGTACTTTGTCTCCTTTCCGCCTCAACACTTTCTCAACTAGATATACATTACCAGTTTTGGACCTCAGGAGTTCTTGTTCATAAAACCCACCTTTCAATACTTCACCTTTAGAGTCTTGTAGAATGTACGTTACGGGTTTTGTAGGTTTTATTGCATATACTGTAAATACTTCATTTGTCCAGTTAGGCAGATAACCTTTTTTAAAAACTCCTTTGTATTTGCTAATCCTTACCTTATCGTTTAGCTTGAATTTAGTGATTTTAATTTTTTGTTTTCTTTTTGTGGTTTTGTTTAAACGGACAAGGATTTGTTTTACGTGTTTCTGTTTAAAGTCTTTTGGTTTCATACCGATTGTTCAGTGGACATTATTATTGTACTCCTTGACTATATCAGATAGAATACTGAACCATTCGTAACTTCCACGTGTCGTGAATTTTCTATACATTTTCTCTTTTAATGTTCTGTTTAGACGCTCTACAATAGAGCTTTTCAGATGTGAGTAGGTCGAGTAAAGGTTTATTTTATATTTGTCCATTAGCTTTTTGACGTGAGTGTTGTACCACTCCTTACCTTGATCAGTCTGAAGGTTTTTCATCTTGTGTTTAGACAGTATAGGTTCTAGTGCATGCGCGACTTCTGCACCGGTCTTGTTTTTTAAAGGAATGGCAAACGCAAGTTTACTAAAGCAGTTTATCATTGTTAATTTATACTTGTAACCTTTGTTCACCCTTGCATACGGGATCATCTCTACTAGGTCAGCCTGGTATAGATCATTGAGTCCCTTCAGCGTAACCCTGCGTCTGGCATAGTTTTTCCTAGCCGGTTTGTGCAGTTCTTTCGCTATAGCGTCCATTTTGTAAATGAAGAAAAAAATCTGTATACCGGTATTTATAGCCGTCTAAGTGGTGTGGTTTGGAACACCAACATCGAACACTAGCATGCTCGATGCCCAGGTTAAACAGTATTTGATTTTGAGGGCCAGTCCAGAAGTAACTGGTTGTCGCCCGGTGACCAAATACTGTCCCATCCCTTGTTGCTTAGACAATGGAATAATCGCACATGCAACGCCCGGTCCTATGGTAAAAGAGGTGACGTTTACACGATTCGCACTCCCATAAACTACGCATTGTGTAAAATGTATCTTCCGTGAAGTAATACGTGGACGACAATTCTTCCCAAACAGCTGAACGGTCTCGAGCACACATATGACAAAGTCTGCGTCCTTCGAAAACTTCTTTGTATCTGACTACCAATTCAAAGCAGTATTCGCGATGTTTAGATTTAACTTCCCGACGGATGGATTCGGGGATCTGGATATGTCGTAAGAAGTCAATACGGTGTCGGGCAATTTGCCTCAGACAAAGATCATAGAGGCTCTTTGGGTTCCACGCCATTATTGAGAATGAAGTGCTCTCCCACCACCACCACTGCCTCCACGGTTACTCTCCCACCACCACCGACTCCCCCACTGAGACCTCACACTTTGCACAAATATAAGTGTTTACAACAGTATTTACAATTTTACAGTAATATCAACACTATATACAAGTTTATACATTTGTAATTTGCCATGGCTGAACCGGTCCATCACTATCTCCCACACATTCACACTCGATCCATAGGAATTATGGGGTTTAGTCCACCTGAAGGATCACATTCAAACCCCCAAGGCCACGAACCTCTCGGCACATTCACGGCAAGAGTACATCTATGGGTTTTAGCCCGCCTCGTTGCCACACACATTCACACATGATCCCAAGGAATTATGGAGTTTAGGCCACCTGAAGGATCGCAACCACTCTGTCCGGGACCTCAGAGCCCATACACACACACACTCAGGCTTTTGGGTCTGCGAGGACCGGTAGCAAGCACAGTGACAGGAAAGTGATTTTGGTCTTGGCCGCTGTGTGGTAGTGGGGGTACACGGTTGCGAGGAGAGCGTTCAGTCTCGGTCAGTGATGGAGGAGAAGCAGCATCTACTCGAGCAATCGCGGGAGAAGTTAAAGAGGATGAGGGGGAAAAGCATTGACCTACGAAGGTTATTGTTTGTGGTGTCTGTGTTTAGAAGAGTGAAGGAGGCTATATGTACACCTACTGTAAGTATACTATAATATACTAATATTTAGAAACTTTACTATAGCCATACGGTAGTGTCTCATACTCTCCTTCCCGCTTACGCTTAGGACCAGTAATTTTAAATAGTTTAGTCTCTTCTACGGTAACTATGTTTTTGTCTTTTGTCCGTCTAATACGGTTTTCTGTTATTTCTAGAGTTGGATCCGTTTCACTAAGCACCATTTCTTTTAATTTTTCAAAATTTAGACGTTTACTAGTTTTTAAATTTAGAGTGAGACCTTTTATTTTACAGACTTCAACTAACGAATTTTTATTTGTGGACCACACTAAGTAGGCATAGGTTTTAGGGCCACCAGAAACGAATTCTACAATGTATGACCCGGGACCGTAGTCGACCAACTCATCGGTCATCTCCCCGAGGTAGTCACCGGTAGGAACTTTATACATGCCGTTTTTATGTATGTACAGTACACTGTCTGTGTCATAGTAAAGGACTTGAGATTGTAGCTGTTCCAAGTGTTCATACAGTTTTAACCTCGCGTGAGATGTGGTAAAAGCGGCCAAGACGACGTTGACGGTTCTGAGGGACTCGCTAACCTCTTCTATGTTTTGCCAATTTACGAGGAGAACCTCTTCGTTAATTTCTTGAACCGTATTTACTTGTGTCCCGGGACTGGTTAGTAGTTTGAAAAATGTGTCGGGTGATCGTATTATCGATGTCTTTGTCTGGTTCTCTCTCTGTCCGAATTTTCCCCAGAAAGAATTTAGCATCAATTTCGCAAGGGAGCGAAGGCCCGCGTTCTTTTCAATTTTTGTTTGGTCAAGTCTGATACCTTCATGTTCAAAATATTTTTTAATGTACGTTTCTTTGTCCTGATCAGTGAGACACCAGGAAGGGTAGCCCGATGCCTCCTGCTTGATTTTTAAAAATTTATTTACAAAGTCTGTGAAGAGTCCGCCATCCTCATAGGTCACTACCTCGTATTCCCATAATTCGTACATTTCTAAAATGGTATAGCCTTTTTCTACAGCTTTTCCAATTTCCTGCATCGTCCATGTCCCCGTCAATGCTCTCTCTTCCGTGGTGTGGGCACAGTCACCTGAGTACATATCCTCCCCACACGTCCTACATAAAACAAACATTAATTTATCGTTCATGCGTGTAGGGAGAACCGGGTGATACAACTTTAGAGGGGGCAGGACTTTACATTTAAGAAGACCTTCAGCCTGCATGCCTCGCCCCCTACATTCTCTGTCACCCACATAGATTTTAGGATGAGATTTTACGTACATTTTAAATTTATTAACAAAAGGATAGAGAGAGCATACGTCCACATACTGTATAGACTCCCCCTCTGCACACTTGTGGTATGTTCTTGCGTTGCCTGTTCTACCACCAAAGAAGGCGTCTCTTGGATTAAGTGGGAGGGAGCGTGTTTAGAATTGGTAATGAATTTAGGTATGCCAATCTAGGATCTTTTTTCATTTTCTTAAATTCACACTCCCACATCTCGATAACTTCGTATCCGGAATTTTGGAGTATAGCTATTTTGGATTTGGTCCTTTCGTACCTCAGATGCAAAGAGTCTGAGGGATCATCTGATAAGGGCACTTCCCTCTCATACTTGTAACATTTAGGGCACCCGTGGAAATAACAACCCTGAAATTCATACACGCGTTCACCGTCGAAACCGTCTACTTTCATACCGGCAATTTTGACTTCTCTTTCCTGCCCTGCATGCTGAATTCGGACGCCGCGCTGATCCTCCTCCCAAGTCAGCCACTGCAAAGCGATGGGGGATTGCATGTCAACAAGTCTGTATCCATTGTTAGGGACCAGGCCAATAGTATTGGGTTTTAAGAACTTACGTCTAAACACCAAGTTACAGGCGCTGGCTATGGTGACGGCTTCCATGAACGGGTCTACGTTACATTCTTCGAGAAACATTGCTCTGAATTTTATGCACGCCTGCGCCAATATGTCTACATCTGAAATACAATACTCAATCAGTTCTTTTTGGAAATCAAACACTACGTTTTGGTTGACTTGGTCATTATGCCAATTTTCAAAATCTGTATAACTTTTTTCGAACATCGATTCAGGGCAGTAGTATTCCTTGGGTGGGATGGGGCCTACATAGTTTTGGTTTGACAGAGTGTTAAACAAGTGAGGGAAGTAACCCTTCTTCTTCTCTGGGGGTAGATCAAAGGCTTTGTTGAGTGCTGAGAGGGCCATGGGGAAATAGTTCAGTGAGTCGATAAATCTCACGTTGTCCAGTTCCATAAGAATGTCTTTGGTGCCACGCATAATTAGCTCTGGACTGAATTTTGTCTGTTCCAGTACGTATTTTAAGATGAACTGAAAATCAAAGCCCTGGCCGTTATGAGCCATTACACAAACGTTTTTGAAATTTTTTCTAACATCCATCACATAATCCATGAATTTAACTACAGGATCTTGTCTGAAGACTCGAGTGCGGGTATTACAATGTTCACAATTTCCACCACCGATACATTTGAAACAGAATTGTTGCGAGACACATAGATTTACTTTATGAACTTTTTTATCATCAATGTACTCGTCCTGTCTTGTTTCCAGATCGAAAAATATGAACAGAAAGTCTTCGGTTTTGGGTTTTCCTGTGTCGACCCGCATATACCACTGGTGGTTTGGGGCCTTGAAATCATTACAGATTTTACAGAAAACTTCCGGAACCCTATGCTCAGCTCTAAATTATCACACAATAAGGTACGATTCGTCTTTATTTCTCTTGTTTAGTTTACTTTCCCGCCAATTTCACATTTGAGGTTATGTTCCCCTGTTCCCGCCAATTCATCATGGGCGCAGCCATATTGGATACGCGGGAATCCAAGAAAGTGAGGTTAGGTTACCCTGTTCCCGCCAATTCATCATGGGCGCAGCCATCTTGAATACGCGGGAAACCAAGAAAGTGAGGTTATGTTCCCCTGTTCCCGCCAATTTTTCCCGCCACCGCCGCCATATTGGAATTCCCTCCGTCCCTCGTTTCTCCCTCACCGGACCCAACAAATCACCGATTTTACCGAAAAACACCGATTTTGACACCCCAAATCACCGATTTTACAGAAAAACACCGATTTTGACACCCCAAATCACCCCAAAACACTAGGATAAGAGTGTGAGCAGGGAATTTCTCCCGCACATGAGGGAATTTCACCCGCACCACTATTTTTTGATCACGTGATACATGGGCGCCGCCATCTTGGATCACGTGACCCCTCTCGACCAATCAGGGCGCGGGGCTAGATCCGCGCGAGGTCTTCTGTTAAACGTAGATAGGGAACTCCTGTAGAAACTCTTCATGAATATTGTGTCCTGTATAACTTTCCCTACGTCAAAATCCCTTTTTTGTGACTAGTATTACCTATGGATTATAGTAAGAATTGGTGTCCGAGAAGTATACGTAAATCACTTTGGACTATTAACTCTTTCAATCACTTTCAAAATATTAATTCAGTTCAAAATGTCTTAATGTAGATACAGTGGGCAGAATGTATATCGTGGTATAAATGCAAAAAGATATTTTCAATTTAACATATGATACATTTCCTTCAAAACTATTTTTACAAACAAAAAAAAAACGATTTTACTTAGCTCCCTCTAATCCGTTTGACAGATTAATCGCCCTTTCCTGGATGACATAATTAGACTTGACTTCCGCTGAGTTAACTACGAACCGTCGGAAAAGCAGACACAACTTATTTACTATACATCTCTGAGTGTTTACAGGTGTTATATTTTGTTACTGCTTCATTTTAGAACAAGGTACATTGAATTACGTCTAATGCAATTGAGGAACTGATTATTGTAGTAGTATAGTTGTTTATAAATAATAGAATAATACTATACATTGCTCCTTTAAAGTAATAAATAAATCAACTGCAAAGGTTTTTACCTGCCTGTGAATTTATACCCAATTTAGTTAAAATAATTATGCCATTCATAAAAGTTGTATCCATGGATCACATGCATAGCGCAGCATGACTAAACTCGCAACAATCTCAAAATGTAATGACAGTCCATCGAAGGGTTTGCGGCTGAAATCTCTGAAAGATCAAGCACAGTTTTTATTACTAGTCACTGGTCCAATAAAAGTCCAATAATTGTTACTCTACTCTTTAGCTTGTGGTTAACGTTCAAACTCCACCTTGGATACTTTTGATTCACGAGAAATTTAGAAGGCTGGTTATAAGATCTTTAGCCTATATAAGAATCATATTATCCCTTTAGGCTACTGATTCTTTGCAATGTGCCAAATATGAGTACAAGTGCCCACATGTTTGGTGTTCGCCGTAATGTGAATCCACTACTAATCCCACTTGATATAACAAGCGCTTGAATTTTAGTGTAATGTTAGTTTTAGTAAGAACGCCTACACTTAATACTTCATTCATCCATAATGAAGCCTGCTTAAGTTATATAAGCTTAAGTTAAAATCTGATTTTCTGTTATTTTCAAATATTTTATTTTCTTCTCAATATACAAGAGTTTCAAAACCAACATATTAAGATGTGCATTTTATAATTATTAATATTATTATTATTATTATGAATTCAAACATTCCATTACTCGCTTAAGAGACGGAGGGAACATATAAATGTACGTGTTGACGAATAATGAAGCGAGAGATTTTAAAGCAATGTAGAACATTATCAAAGGTTAAGTTTTTAGTTCTTCGTCAGTTATAGAAGTCATATCTTTTTCCTGGAGTGTTTTGTGTTATTTAACTATAAATTTAATAAATTCGCTTTTAAACTTACAAATTGAGTAAGTTTTCTACCTATGCTAGTTACTACGATTATTTAACGCTAATACATAAAATACTAAAGATGAAAAACTGATGAATATACTCCTCCCAAGTTATGACTAATTAAAACTGATATTTGTTACGTTACTATTTTGTAACACTCAGAAGAATTTGTCACAGACTTACTAATAACAACTCTGTTATTAAGACAACTCAATCCAAGTTGATCTGGGTCTGAAAGTTGGATGAACATCTCGTGTAAGTTTCCGAACTGGTAACAAGCGTTAAAGTTTACTTCTAGTAAAGCTGTGGTTATGAGATGAACAGAAAATTTAAGCAAATCAGTTTGGATTTAACTCATGGATTTCAGTATTTTATTTGAGCCCATTTAAGTTTAATTAACTCACACATACACACAATATTATAAAAAGTAGCAGTACTACAATCTGCGTAGATTGCGAGAGATTTGAGGCTAAAGCACTAGGCTGACGATCACGGTCTTCAGTTTAATCCCAGAAAGGTTAGGCTTTTCCTTTAGTGATTTCCTTTGAAGGTTTCGGACACAATTAATATCGTTTTTTTTTCAGGCTTATTTTAAGTATTTGTGGTTCCAACCATAATTCACTGAGAATGTTACAACTACGCATGTCTGTTTCCATGGCTGTAAACGTCCAATTTTGACACCCCTCTTGAACCAGAGATTGATGTAAACCTTATTAGACATCTTTATAATATTATGAAGATCAAAGCAGCCGTTGTTTCTTAGAAGGATAGAAATTAAAAAGTTTGCAAATGAGCAGTTTAAAATATTTGTTTGGTCCTAATATTTTGGCCGTTGGTTATCAGTAACTCTCGACAGGAAACCGATCAAGATTAAACAATTTCTCTAGATCAATAATTTATACTATTGGCTAAGTGATAGTGTTATTTTAGCTTAATATAACTAAATAAAACTATAATCGATAGGGTTATTTTAGCTTAAGCTAACTAAATAAAACAATAATATGTATTTATAATTGCACTAATGATATTCGAATAATAGAAGTGCATGAACATGATATAAGGTTTCAGCTGAACAAAGCAAAATTCAAAAAAGACTAATAGCTGGTGCAGTCTCGGTATTTGCAGGCAGAATTCGACGCAAAGACACGGTGTCGCTGGCAGACTCATTAAGCTTGTTTGTTTGGAATATTATTAGCGATTTATCCGGTATCGCTTCTCCATCAGTTATAAATTTACTGTCTTAAATAAACTGCTTTTAACTTTTACTATTTCAATATTCCTCCCGGACAAAATGTCAGTACATAATTAAGTGTTATATTAAATTAGTATTATTAGCTATGATGCCTAAGATTTATTTACTGGTGAACCCCCATACACAGTCTTTTAATATAATTGTTCACTTCTGAACAAAGACACAATACATTTACGTGAAGGTAAATTTATAAATAATATGATTTTGATCGAACTCCATAATAGCAAAGTTAAAGGTAACTAATATTTACATTTTGTTTCTGGACACCGAATTATAATGTCTTATGTTTTATATAATATATTTCAGTAGTCGTTTGCAAAAAAAATACAAATTTACTTGCACAAGTTTTAAATATTTTTTAATATTAAAGAAGTTATTTTTGTATGTATATTGATTACAATTATCAAATTATTTATCTAATATAATTATATGAACACAAATAAGGTCGTGAAAGTGATTTGAGGTTAAAGATCATTCTAATGTGGCTAATATTAAAATAGCTTCCAGTACAGCCAGCCCTTATATAGCTATTATACCTTCACTACTCGTATTGTCAATATTATACCAAATTAATTGTTTTCATTTTTATCGTAAATGTGTTTTGCTGATGTGCTTATAGTTTTTAATTCATAGCGTTGCCAATTTCATAGGAGATACTCTAGCGGTTATGCAGCATGGCGCTGGAGCTATCCCCACCCATTCGATCTATATCTGGCTGTTAATAATACTAATCTTGGCAATGAGATGACATAATTTGAATAGTAAATTGTTCTAATGCTTTCTCAGGTCACTCAATAATAATATGATTAGGTCAGGAGGTACCACGACTATGTGGATTTAACGATGTTATCTATAGGTTATGTATTTTCTGTGATTTTTTTATTTTACCATTGGGAAAAAATGTATAGTTTTTAATATGCTGTTCTTATAGTACTCGTATAATTAGTGTGTTTCCAGGAACTAGCACCAATACTTAGTATGAACAACATCGCTCTCATATGACTTCAAGTCATGCTAGCCTGTTTAACTTGATTACGCTTTCATTTCAAAAACGTTTCTTGTAATTTATTATGTTTAACCGTAACCAGCGATCTTCAATAACAAACGATGTTTTACTTTCTGGTCATAATCCTATTTTATAAATCTATTTCCATTAAAATGAATTATTATTTGTATTTATTTTCACAATATACAGGGAATTCTGCAACGATAAAACCGGTTACCAAGCACGTATAGGTTATTTAATATTTAACATTCAAAATGATTGCATTCAAATTTTATTTGATAAAAATAATTACAAGATAAAATAAGAGTAAATTTTTATTTGTAACACTGATTGAAAATCAAGCTTAATTTACATTTTAAATCATTCAAATATATTTAAACAGTAATTTTCTATACATGAAAGTTTAGTAAAATTATAACCTTATTCTTTCGTTCTCCTGGACCACTTGAATATACGAAGAACTTTTCAAACAAACAATAGAAATTAGCTGATACTTAGTAGTTTTTAGTTTAAGCCTGTAATACTCATGTATATAGCTTGCACCCCTCTCACGTATGAAATTGATATGTTATCACATGAAGTATTGAATTCCCGTTATAAAGAGTAATAGAGTGGTTTTTTTATTAAGATGAGTTTAATTGATTGTAGGCTTATAAAACTATCATGAATTTTATATTTAAAGTTCATGTAAATTAAAGGCAAATGGTCGCTTCTACTAATGCTTAAAATACACGTTTAATTCCTTTTATATGCGTGCAGGGTTTGCAAGTATTTCGATTGATGTACGTTAGTCTTCTAACATTCCTGATCCTTTTTCTACGCCCCTGGATCGATCATTAATCACTAAAGAGCTACTGGAATGTGGATCCTACACTCTTCGGCAGTACTCTAAATTCCAACCTTCTACTGTTTATCCTTGCTGATGTGCAGTCACTGGAATCAGCCACGGTAGCACAATGCTGATTGACGAAACGTAACTAAAATATTTATTTTTTCCAATGATTAGTCATTTGCTATAAATGTACATAATGATTAGAAAAGTGTTACGCAGAGTCCACACTGTAACAAGGCTAGACCTACTCCCACCAAGACTGTACAAGAACAAGTTCAAGCTCCGGTAATGTCACGGACATCAGTATCAGCTGTTTTATTAACCTGAAAGACCTAGTCACTCTTCCTTTAGTTAAAACTACTACTTTAGCTTGCGATGGAATTGAATGGTTCGCAGCTTGTGCCGAATGGATGAAACACTTAGGGTTTTATACCGCTGAGGTCGAAGTAATTAATACTCGATTTGCTAATTTGACTTAATGTTACATTGTAGCAAATAAACATAAAAGAACCGCTTCTATATGCTAAATATTAAATAAAGTATTACCACGTTACTGCCAAATAGATTGTTAATGAACTAAATGATATCATGGGGGTGGGCCTAATGGTTCCAAAACTCTTTGGGATTTAGCATTCGAACTTAATAATTATTAAAACTAAAATTTAATTCCCTTCACGTTGATGTCAAATCACAAGCGAAAGCATCAGTATCTTGGCTCAATATTGCAGCTTTAGTCGTAAAAAGTAATTATAGTAGACTAAAAGTTATACTTATGGTTAAATTCGAACTCAGACACTTGGAGTTTAAACTAAAGACCCGCCTAAAACAAAATCACAACGGTATTAGCCATTTATTGAGACAACTTAAGATTCATAACAAACTTGAGAAGGACATAACACTACTATTATACAAATCTGCCTAATAAAAAATCAAACAAATTAAGTTACATTACTATTTGCACATTTACTTAATGTTACATTCAAAAGTAGATGTCTCGCATAAAAGGGCTAATTTATAATACACGATAGTCAGCTACAAGTTTCCCGAGAGAAAAATTCAATACGCGTGACAATTACGTTATTAATCCGCCAAGAATTAAGTTCCAAGAGCATCGGTGTAACTTATATAACCAGTAAAGAATAACAGGGTTGCGAAATTTGTATTATATAAATTACAACTAAATCATGGTACAAAATTTCACGAAACTATATGTATAATTTGATTTTATTCTTAATCAAAACTCACTAATACATTTATAATGTGTATTTTGTGAGAAAAAAGAAGTATCTCCATCTATTTCAGGAAAATAACCAGTCTTTGTGTTGTGCAGTCAGAATGGGAATCGTTTTTGTCACCTCCTAAATATTTAGTTAAACAACACTGTTTTGTTTAGTTTCCTGCTGTGTATAAAACTGATATTTTTCATACATTTCAAGGTATTTGATAATAGAGTAAGCAAATTATAGTTATGATATAGAGTTTTTATCTTGTCAACTAATGAAGTAACTTATATTCCATTAACTGTAAAGGTCGCTTTAACAGCGGTCCATGTGACAGATGATGGTGTGAGACAATTTGACAGTCTTTCAATAAGGGTTGACTGGTGGTTCTATTAGTGGTTCAACTCCCGTGTCAGTATTATTGATAGTGGTGTTTCCGTGTGTCTTGTAGTGGTGTTAGGGCACGTACATTGTGTTAATTGTAAAAAATAGTAATAAAGTTAAAGTTTCTAGTTTTCGTGCTTATAATTTAATATTTTTTCTAAGTAGTTCTCATAGTATAGTAAGTGTTTGATTTAAAAGCCAATGTCTTGACATTTGGTACGAAACATAACGGATAAATATATGTACGAATACTGCGATAATGTCCGAAAATTTTTTTTGAGATTGTGTAATAGTTTATACGGTACTGCCTGAAAGATTTTTAGATTGTGTAAAGATTTGTACAGTTAGACTCATACGGTATGATGAATTTTTCTTTGGAGGGTAGTGTACTAGTTTATAGGATACTGCCTGAAAGATTCTTTTAGATCGTGTAAAAATTTTACACTTAGTGATGCAGTCTAATGCATTTTTTAAAATTGGAAAACGTGTGGTCCCCTCACCAGTTTTACTTGAGGGTTAGCATTGAGAGGGTGCAGAGGAGGTTCCTGAGACTTGCAGGAGTACGCCTTGGATTTAGGTATCTGTATATCCCTGTACAAGAGATTTCGTCTTACCTTAACTTACCTTCACTTGAAAGAAGACGTTCTCTTCTTGCACAAGCTAGTTAACGGAATCATCGATTGCCCAGACCTGCTACAGAAAATAAATTTCCAAATTCCCACTGTAACAAGATCTAAAGTCCTTTTTGCAAGAACTTCGGTGACAACTTCCTATGCAGCCAACAGTCCTGTGATTAGGATGCAGATACTTGGATGCTTGCTACCAGAACACATGGACTTATTTTGCGCTTCCTTGGCTTCCTTCAACAGAGCTCTATGTGCTACTCCGTGCTTGACCACTCAACTATGAATTTCAAAACACACACGCGCACGCACGTCTTGCTCGTGTTTGATTTATGATGGTGCTTTTAGTGGGCCATACCCATAAGTGCCTTATTGCCTGGATTTAGTTTTTTAGGTTTGTGTTAGTCATTGTTGCTAACTTATTACTATAATTATAAATTATTATGCTCACTTTTGTAATGGTTGATCTGTTGGAAATAAAAAAAATAAATAAAACTGCTGACTGTATGGGTGAGTTTGTAGTAATACTGTAAAATCTTGTATAATCACAACGATACTCAATATCAGTAATTTTTCATTGCCCATGTCGAGATTTTTTTCCGTGTTGTACACTTTAAACTAGCCACAAGTCTTTGTACGAATACAGCGATGCTGTCTTATCAAATTTATTTGAGGTGGCATATTATTTTATACGATAGTATCTATAATTATGAAAGATTTTTATAGATCGTGAAAAGATTTGTACAATTACAGTGTTATGGTCTGAAGAATTGTTTTGGAGGTGCTTCTTTTTAGAACAACGTACGTTGAATGACACCTAATGCAGCTAGTTAAATGATTATTGTAATAGTATAGTTGTTTATAAATAATCGAATAATACCATACATTGCTCCTTTAAAATAATAAATAAATCAACTGTAATAATTTTTAACTGCTGAAGATTTATACCTTATTCAGTTTAAATAATTTTCGGTTATCCCACCAATGCTCGTTCCTGTTATAGTAAGTTGGGAATACTATAATAATACTAGTAAATGGCCATTTACAATGTTAGTATTATATTATATTGTATTGTAAAAAAAAATCAAAAAACAAAGTTGCGAGACAGATGTGGGTGGTAAAGAAAAATAAGGTTTAAGAGAAAATGGGTTTTGAATGGAGGAATGTTGCCATTCATAGAAGTCTCCATAGATCACATGCACAGCGTGGCATGGCTAAAATCGCAACATCCTAAATGGATCTCAAATTGTAATAACAGTCTATCGAAGGGTTTGCGGGTGAAATCTCTGAAAGATAAAAAACATTTCCTATCACTACTCATTGGAATCGACGGTGATAAATTATTTATAAGGAAATCCAAATAAGCCCAGGGAAACAGGCGATCTCTACAAAATTTAACAGGTTTGAAGGTTTTTTATAATACCCTGGAGTAAAAATCATATATCGTTTAAATGAGTTTTGGCAGCAGAGAGAGAGAGAGAGAGAGAGAGAGAGAGAGAGACCCTTGACAACAAGACCTTGAATAATATTTTTATGTAAGTGTTAGTAAGAACGCCAACATTTTATATCGTATTTATCCATAATCAAGTTACCTTCAGTTTTAATAATTCTAGTGTTATTTTGAAATATTTTCAATTGCTCATAGTACGTTATAGTTCCTAAAGCTAAATATTAAGATTTACATTTTATTATTATTAATATTATTATTATTATTATCAATAAAAAATTCAGAACTATTTTAAGAGACGGAGGGAGCATAAGAATGTATTTATTGACGAACGATAAAGGGAGAGACTTCAAGTAGTGTAGAACATAATCAAAAGAGTAAGTTTTGAGTTCTTCGTCAGTTATAGAAGTGAAATCTTTTTCCTGGTGTGTTGTGTGTTATTTAACTATACATTTGATTAATTCCGTTTCAAAATCAAAATAAGTAAGTGTTATACCATTGAAAATTATTATGATTATTTTAATGTATGAAACACTAAAGATGAAAAACTGATGAAGGTACTTTCAAATGATAATTAGTTATAACTTATATAGGTTACGTCACCATTTTATAATGCTCAGAAAACATTTGACAGACTTACTAACAACAACTCTGTTATTTAGACAACTTCATCCAAGTTAATAAGTTGGGTGAAGATCTTATGTAAGTTTCCGAACTGATAAAAACCGTTAAAGTTTACCTCTCATAATGCTGTGGTTATGAGACAAGCGGAAAACTTAAGCATATCAGTTTGGAATTCAGTATTTAATTTGAGCCCATTTAAGTGTAAATAACTCACACACACACAAGGAAGTACAAAATTCTGCGTAGATTGCGAGAGATTTGAGGCTAAAGCACTAGGCTAACGATCACAGGCTTCAGTTGAATCCCACAAAGTTTGGGGGTTTACTTTTGTGATTTCCTTTGAAGGTTTCGGATACAACTAATATCCTTGCTGTAACTTATAAAGAACAAGTCACATTTTTATTCTTCCAGTATACAATTTGTTCAGGGATATTTTAAGTATTTGTTGTTCCAACCAATATTAATGACAGTTTAAATTTTTAAAACCCATCCAGAAAAAAACACAATCTCTCAGAGGCCAACATTATAAAGATCCATTAATCATTTTAACTACGAATTCTACGACTACGCATGTCTGTTTCCAAGGCTGAACATTACCAATTTTGACACGCGTCTATAACCAGAGAATGATTTAAACTTTCTTATATATCTTTATAATATTTTGATATTAATACATGCCTTACATAATTATCACCACGTATGATTTAAATTACGTATTCATTTCACTTTTCCTATCCAGAATAATTTTTGGTACAAAATGATTAGTAAATGGTAGGATTATGTTTAACTGTCTTTCGTGCCGTTGATTTATGCCTTGAAAGTATCGTTACTTAGAGTGTTCCCTTGACTATTTCTGTAGACTTTATCACCATTTTCCCTATTTATTGAATATATTTTTTCATGTTGCTTCACTGGATTATTACACGGACTGTAAGAAAGAACTCTTTCTCTCTCACACACACATAAACACACACACACACACACACACAGCGAGAGAGAGAGAGAGAGAGAGAGAGAGAGAGAGAGAGAGAGAGAGAGAGAGAGAGAGAGAGAGACCCAACTCACAGTATATTAAATTAAATTGCTATCGTATAGAAGCGCTGTGCAGTAGGTTCATTGAGTATTAAATAGATATTACGAGTATAAATCAAATTGATTTAAACAACATTATCCCATTTTGTAAAAATTTAACGCAATAAATACTATACAAATGTAATTGTCTAGTATTGAAAAAGCAAAACTATCCAATCCGCCTAGGTCAAGGGGGTCTGAGAAAACACCACAAAACCAGAAATTAATACGGATACGGGTTCAACATTGGTTGCCATGGTAACGACCATCAACTGTCAGCTGGTGGCCGTTGTTTTGTCGCCAACTGTTTTATCAAAGCAAATACCAGATTGTGAGACGAAGGTTAAGCAGACGATTAACAGATAGATTACAACACTTCTCTTTTTATATGAATATTTTTATCATGTACATCCTGATTATTACAGAACCAGGGCATCAGTTTGAAAAGGCTATTCATCTGTTCTGCAATATGTACTAATATTGAACGTTCATAATAAGATAGTGCGTTAACTAGGCCTAATAGTTCTTGTTATGATTTTACGTATAGGCACGTAAAAATAACCATATTTTATTTCTCTCTTAAATTTTTTTTTAATTAGAGCGAGTTCGTAATTCAATAACAAATTAAATTTATGCATGGGATATATATATATATATATATATATATATATATATATATATATATATATATGTTGTCACCCTATCTGTATTTGTAAAAGAATAACTCTTAAACAATGGAAATTCTACGCATACAGTTTTGACTTACTTAGACTAATGAAGAGCATAGTACCGATGATCGAGTGATATTTTTATTTTGGTTAACCATTTATGTTTTGATAAACTAGCAACTTCATATTAATATAGATTTTTCATTTGTGGTATACTTATAAACGAAACTTTTGTAAATATAATTTCAACTTCTTGTCTCACAGTTTTTAAATAAAATTATTATGGCTATCTATAAATTGTTGTTTCACTTAAAAAAGTGTAAAAAAATTAAATAACTTTTCAAAGTTTATATTGTAACAAAACATCACTGACATGACAGTTTTAGATCTGCTGTATGCTCTCTTCCAAATCTGGATCATTCAAGGAAGGCCTGATTTACAAAATTAGTATCTACTTTTACTACAGGTAACATTGGCACAATGACATTATTAACAGCATTTGGAGTTAATCATCAACATTGTGACCAATTAAGGCTATTCAAGTACGATAGTAAAAATAAAGATTTACAACACATGATATATGTATAAGGTTAAGTTACTAAATCTAACATGGTAGGCACTCAATTATGGCAGAATGGAGTCTAAATTAAAATCATTATTTCATGTTTTCTGAACAACTAACGATGTAAATAATTCACGTAAATAACACTTTTTTAGACTCCTTTATTCCAATGACTAGAATTTGCTCTTAATCCCAACTTAAAATTATGATAATTTCCTTGTTCTCACGTAGTTATTTTCTTCAATAGCTAGTTGGTGAGAAAAGCAAAATGCTGACTATCTGATTAGTGTTTCTAAGGCAATCAATAACAGAAGTGGTTTCGGTTTGTTTCGTAACAAAGTTGTGATTATTCTTAAATTTAAAATGTTGACTTTAAATCAGTCCTTGTTACAAAATACTGTTCATTGTGCACTATGAATATTTAAGATATAAATATTTTGTCAATATGTTATATCCGTGATGTAAAACATACATCTTGATTATGAACAATTAGGTCATGAATACCATATTATTATGAAATATGTGGAATAAAACAGAAAATATTTAACAAATAATTTATCAACAGTTGTTGACAAATAAAAGTAAGAAGAAATAAAAAAAAATCAAACAATACTTAATATAATTTATGATATATTCTAAAACAAGTAAATGAACTAAAAGCGTGACCCAGATTAAAATCGTATAAACAGAAAATTATTTAAATTGTATAGTGTTATATAAAGATGTAACGTTACCCAGATTTTCTAAATTTCTCAAAGCAAATAAGACTTCTTTACAGAAATATACGAGAAATAGTTATTTAGTCAATATCTTGTTTCGACGATGAACAAAAAGTCTCTCCTTTAATATTTCAATATTGTGTCATGATTACAATATTACAACCTTATATAAGACGACATGTTTAAAACAAACAAATAACTAATCATCACTTGTTGTTAACTATTAGTGCGTGATATTATTAAAATGTATACGAACTATTTGAAATATTATACGCGTCATATTAAAAAAAATTATATTAAACAATAGAAATTATCATTTGTATTGTAATACAAGAGATAAGAGAACTTTACATGAATCCAAGAGGTACTGATATATGAATTGGTAAAGCAATTATGAGTATTCACAGTACCAAAAGTAAGGAAATAATTTATCAGCCAATTATAAGCGACAAAATACGCTAAGTAGATGGAGATTTGATTTTTGTACTTCAGTAATAAACATGAAGTTATGAATAACACAATTAGTTTGAAGTATTTATTATTTTAACCGTTACTACCTGTTACACGTTTTCTTCTTAAAATTCTCTTACTAATGGAACTAAAGATCGGGAGTTCAGAGCCAAATAGAGAATGGAGGATATAGACTTAGTGAGGATATTGGTAAATTCTTACATAAATTCAATCAGGAACGATCCAGCCTCTGAAACGCAATACTGCTGCCGTGTTTGACTCAAATACTTTTAGAAACTTGGTAAATGGTTGCTCTCAGAGATATATCCATTACTCTATTGTCTCTCTCTCTCTCTCTCTCTCTCTCTCTCTCTCTCTCTCCTCTCTCTCTCTCTCTCTCTCTCTCTCTCCTCTCTCTCTCTCTCTCTCTCTCTCTCTCTCTCTCTCTCTCTCTCTCTCTCTCTCTCTCTCCTCTCTCTCTCTCTCTCTCTCTCTCTCTCTCTCTCTCAGTCGTGGGACGGACGCGGTACAGTACACAGCTCGTCGTAGCTGCTCCGAGTATTTTGAGGTTAGCCGCTGCTAGCAAGTGATTTATACTGTGCTTTTATTGGTTTTAATTTATTTATATTCTCTCAGTTAATTTTTTATTGCTTCGTGGATTTTGCTGTTTACAATGAACTGTCAAAAGTGTAATTTAATTGTGCAAAAAGACTCTAAACATTTAGTATGTATAGAATGTAATGGTTATTTTCATTTGGAATGTGTTCAACATTTGAAGGAATCCGATTATGAATACATTCTTGATTCACAAGTTAATTGGAAATGTTCAAACTGCAACCGTGTGAAGCCTTGTCGTGGTGACAACACTCCTGTAACACCGCTGAGTGAGAAAATGTCTGGTTTTAAATTGAAAAGTGGATCGGAAGCTGATTCAGACTCCAGTACTACAATTGTTACAGGTACGGCAAAGAAATCAATTTGCTTTACGAGTAAAAAAGGGTTTTCCTATAATTCGTATAGAGCAATTTGCGTTAAGTGTGACAAAAGTTTTCATTTCAAATGTATTGGGATGTCGAAGGAGGAGTATACAGGGAAGTCTCGATCGTGGACTTGTACAGATTGTGAGGAGTCGGGTTTGATTAATACAGAAATAGCTACACAGCTGACGGAAGATAAGATTACGGTCGAGCGGCCAGACGTAACGATCCTTGCTCTGTTGAATGAAATGAGAGAATTTAGATCAGAGGTCAGGAAAACAAATAGTGGGTTTGCTAATCAGTTGGAAAATATTCTGAATGGATAATTGAGAATGGAAAGAAAATTGATGATATTGGGAAGAGTATGGAAAAAGTTATAGCGGACATTTCTGTAATTTATCAGGAAAATGCAAATTTTAAAAAAAATGTGCGAGATTTGACAGTAAAATTAAATGCAATGGAACAGGCAAATAGAGATAAAGATTTGGAAATTAGTGGAGTTCCTTTTATGGAAAGAGAGAATCTCATTGGATTGATCGGTAGAATCTCAGAAGTTATTGGCTTCACTTTTAATGAAAACATGATTGATAATGTGTTCAGATACAAAGGAGCCGGTACAAAACTTGGAAATATTGTTGTTCGATTCGTACGCAAGTTGGACAAGGAAGCAATGGTGACAAAACGCAGATAAAAAAGGAACCTTAATTCTCGTGACATTGGATTTATGGAAGGAGAGGCGACCGTCATTTACTTCAATGATAGCTTGACGATGGAAAGAAGAAAGTTATTGAATGCAGCACGTGCTGTGAAGAATGAGAAACAATACACTTATTTGTGGGTTAGAAATAGTCGAATCTACATGAGGAAAAATCAAGGTGATCGGTATGTGATTATCAACAGTCAAGATGACATTGATAAACTTGTATGCAGAGTGAGAAGTGTCATGAGGAAAAGTGTTTTATCAAGCAGTCAAGGAAACGTATTTAAAAAGGGATATGTGTTAAATGTTAAATTAATTATACCCCTGTGTTTTGTTGTTTTATTGGTTTTTCATACGAATGTCGAGGAAGAGGTCTTTTTCAATATTGTGTGTAGGTTTAACTATTTGTTTTCAACATGTATTGTAGTGGATAAATTTTGTAACTGTTATTATGGAAAATGTATTTTGTTTTGTAAAATTGTTAAAATTAATGACAAATAGTACTTTTAATATTGCTAATCAGAATAGTTCTAGAAAAGATTTAAAAGTGGCACATGTAAATGTGGAGAATCTTCAGGTTCATAGAGAATCTTTTTTTAATGTGTTTAATGACGGTGTATTCGATGTCATTGCAGTAACAGAAACCTTTTTGAAGCCTGTGGTTTCCTCAGAGCCATATATGTTAAACGGTTATGATATTTTAAGACACGATAGACAAGATAAGGAAGGAGGAGGGGTAGCTATTTATTTTAAGAAAAGTTTTAATACTAGGGTAGTAGCGTTTTCGCAGGCTTCTTACTGCAGAAAACCTGAGTTTTTGATTATAGAAATGTCATTAGGGTGGAAACTTCTTCTTTGTGTGGTATATCGGCCACCTAAAATTGGTTTTATTAATGAGTTTTTTGAGATTATTGCTAATTTATTGCCTTTATATACTAATATTTTAATTATTGGTGATTTCAATACAGATCTAGCAACAAACAGAGTTTTTGCTGATAAAAATGAACTTGTAAATTTAGTTAGTAATTTGAATTTGTCTATTTTACCTTTAAGACCTACTTTTCATTTACCACAGTCAGACACATGGCTAGATTTGATAATATGTAATGAGCTTAATAGAGTTAAGAATTTTGGTCAAATACCAGTACCAGGAATCTCATATCATGACATGATATATGTTGAATTGAATTTGAAGGTACGATTAGCTAATAATAAGGAATTAATAGTGATTAAGGATTATAAAAATATTGCAATAGATGAACTTAATAATGAGTGTAGTAATTTAGAATTTAATGAAATGTATTTGAAAACTACTATAGATGAAAAAGTGGATATTGTTTCAGATAAAGTATTAAAATTACTTAATAAATATGTTCCAGAAAGAAAGATTTCAAAAAATAGAAATCCATGTCCA
The DNA here is from genome assembly GCF_021130785.1 of Homalodisca vitripennis. Lineage (NCBI taxonomy): Eukaryota > Metazoa > Arthropoda > Insecta > Hemiptera > Cicadellidae > Homalodisca > Homalodisca vitripennis. The sequence continues at coordinate 54,363,875 of NC_060214.1, read as the reverse complement.
TGGATTAATTCTGAAATTAAAACTCAAATGAAAGAAAGAGATAGGTTATATAAACAATATATAAGAACAAAAGATGTATTTATTTGGGAATCTTATAGATTGATAAGAAATAGGGTGAAGAGATTGACTAGAGATGGTAGAAACAGGTACTTTGATAAGTTGTTACGAGTAGATAAGCCTAGCAAAGATGTGTGGAAAGTTATAAAAAATCAAGGAGCGTGAAAGCAATGTAATAAATTAAGTGAACCTGTTGTAGATTTAAATGATTTAAATAATTATTTTTGTGGTATAGATAATGTAATTAATAGGGATTTAGTAGATTATTATGAAGCTCTGAGAGACGTTGATGATAATAATCATACTTTTCTGAAATTTTCAAATGTTAGTTATAAAGATATATCTGAAGTGTTAAATGAGATATCTTCCAATGCAGTAGGTAGTGATGGTATTTCATTGAGGGATGTGAAGTTGGTGTTTGAAAGTATAAAACCTGTAATTTCGCATATTTTTAACTTCTCTCTGCAGTGTGCTAAATATCCTGATCAGTGGAAAAGGTCAATGATTTTACCATTACCTAAAGTTGTAAATCCTATAGAATGTAAGAATTATAGACCTATAAATATATTATGTGTTTTGGGAAAGGTATTAGACAAATTGGTGTATAAGCAGGTTATTGAGTATGTTAATGACAATAATATACTGAATAAATATCAGTCAGGTTATAGAACACATTTTAGTACACAGTCTGCTTTAGTAAAAATAACTGATGATGTAAGACTAGGGATGGATAGAGGGTGCCTTACTGTACTAATGTTACTTGACTTTAGCCGTGCCTTCGATTGTGTAAATCATAAGTTGTTAGTTTCAATTCTTAAATCTTATAATTTTAGTGATAATGTTGTTCAATGGTTTGAGTCGTATTTGGAAGGGAGGCTACAGCAAATTAGAACTGTCGAAGGTAAGAAATCTGACTGGAGACTTAATCCTCTAGGTGTACCACAAGGTTCAACTTTGTCGTCATTATTGTTTTCTTTGTACATTAATCGAATTAATGAATGTGTTATTTTTAGTAATATTATGCTGTATGCGGATGACATACAGTTATATGTTCAATGTACACCTGATAAAATAAATGATGCTGTTAATCAATTAAACGTAGATTTAACTAATGTTTTCTCTTGGTGTAGTGATCATGGGTTACAATTAAATATATTGAAGTGTAAGCCGATAATATTAGGAACCTCTAGATTGTTGAATACAATTAGTGAAGACAATATTACGCCTATAGAAATCAATGGGCAGATTGTTAAGTTTGAAAATTCAGTTGTAAATTTAGGACTTAGAATTATGGGTAACTTGTCATGGGAAGAGCAAGTAAATTATGTTTGTAAAAAGGTTTTCCAAAGTTTGTATCAATTCAAACGTTTATGTTTCAAGCCAACAACTCATACAAAAAAACAGCTTGTGATGTCATTGATTTTCCCACATTTTGATTATGCTATGTCAGCATATTGTGATATAAATGACGAACTAAGTAATAGGTTACAAGTTGCACAAAATGCTTGCATTAGGTATATTTTCAATCTACGATTGGATGATCATGTAACTAGGTATTATAAAGAGTTAAATTGGCTAAAGATTAAAGAACGGAGGGAGTTAAGTATATTGAGTTTAGCTTTTAAGACTTTGAAATATAAAACGCCAGAATATTTGTATGAAAAATTTGTTAGAATGCAAGATGTTCATTTGAGACAAACAAGATTTGGTGATCATATTTTGCAATTTCCAATCCATAGAACGGTGATATATTCTAAATCTTTTCGTGTCCAATCAATTAGGTTATTAAATAAACTAGAACGAACATTAAAAGAAGAGCAAAATGAGAGAATATTTGTGAAAAATATAAGACGTTTATTGCTTTTAAAATATAGTGAATAGGGTTAGAAAATAAAAATGTTATTATGAAATCATGCTTAAGATAAACAGTGTAATAAAATAAGGCTATATTTGAGTTTTTAATATAGATTGAAGTGTATTTGGATTATAATTGTTTTCTTCCTTATATTATGTGTTTGTTTTGTAGATTGTATTTACAATGTAATGAAATGAAGTGTTGGAATTATATTTACGTAAGAAACATGATAGTATATTTTGATTTTAAAAAAATAAATATATATATATTTAACTAGATATATAATAACAATTTATTCCTTGTACAATGTATAAATCATGTTTGTAAGGTCAAACGTTTGTAAGACCACGACCTATGTTCTGTGTTGTAATCTTTTGGTGCCTGTCCCGGTGGAAGAGTGGACCTTTGGTCTAAACCGGGGCAGGTAAAATAAAAAAATTGGTGTCAAAAAAATTGGTCTCTCTCTCTCTCTCTCTCTCTCTCTCTCTATCTTAAACAGATTAACAAAAATATTGGAGTTAATAAATAAAATTCAAGTTCTCAAAATAGATTATTTATACACTTATTGTAATTAATGTATAGTATTTATTTGTTTATCCCTATTTATTAGTAACAATAGTATTTTTCTGACCAATTATTTGAATATTGTTTTATTGGCGATATTACTTTCCAGAATTCAGAAGCATAATTGTTAAAACATAGTGATACCACTTTTAAAACCTTACAATAATAGTTCCAGTAATACAATCGATGCCTTCGTTTATTACGTAAAAGGCTGAAAGTTCCTTTTAATGCAATGAGTTGCAAGCAGCATTTGATGGCCCTATTCTCCAAAAATTAAAACAATCATGAAATTGTACTTCTTTATATAACTCCAAAATAATTTTGGGAAGTTTGTTGTTGGCAACTTTCAGTAACCGAATTGATTCAAATTGCAGCTTGGTAATAGATATTTATAAAAATTCTCTGTTTTTTAGAAAGGTTTTTATCAATACACTTCCAGAATTGTAAAGGCATTTGCTATTGTATTATGGATCGTTGAACTATTAATAATAATATCTCTATTTCAGGTTTATAAATATAGAAAATCCGACAAATCTAAAGTGATTTTACTAGATATTATAATCTTAACACTTATTAAAATTAGAAATAAATGATAATACTTTCAAACCTCTTTATTAAGAGTATATAATATTCTAGAACTATTATAAGAAACAAATACATTTAATAAAAATTAAAATAAATTATACGCAACTGCCCAAAAGTCTAAACTACCGAAAAGCATTTCCTCTAAAAAAAAAGAATGCGTGAACGAAAACTGAAAAACTTTGTGCTAACTTGTACTGGAGCACTTAGATGCATAACGTGAAGATTTCACTACTGTAATTGAACCTGCAATCTTTTGTAATAAATTAATACAGACATTATAGTTGTTTCACGTCGTATCCTTTTCCCTTTTATAAAACCCATACTTATGACAGCAATTAGAGTTTACACTCAATTTCAGTTGGAAAGCTCCCTATCCCAAAGGATCCAAACCCCATCAAGTTGATTACACGTGATAATATTTATTGAAATGTAATCGAAGAAAAAAATATGCATCAAGTGTTATTGTAGAATCTAATGTACTCCTTAAACTATTATTCCTAAATCTGAATTGAAGATTGCCGTTACAGGTGTCTTAGTGACATCCATAACCGAACGTAATACAAACTAATTATGACTTTTAATAAAGCATGTGCTAAACTTGATTTATTCTTATTGAAATATATGGATAATATAATATTTAAACCTTTTGCGAATTAATATAATATTAACAGATATCAAAATATGTTATAGTAGCAGCAGTGATATAAAAGTACAGTATTTTTTCTCAGAAAAATTATAGGGCAAATATGAAAAGTATTAAGATATCGTTGAACAATTCAAAATTTTCCCTCTTATCAGTTCTTCATATATTATTGGGTACACTTTTTGAGGCACTAGTGGCTTGTCTGGGTGGAGTGATATGTGACATGTTCAAAGAAATGATGGTAACAGTGCCTATAAGTATTTCACCAGAACGCTATTCATGCTATGGTGCAGCAATTCCTTTTGATTATGCTTAATTGTTTTAAAATAAAGGTAATTATAAGTATTTCATGGAGGTATAGGTATATTAATGATTATTAAATATTTCTATTTGGCATTATAAATATAATCTAGCGTGAAGATAATAAAAAATATATATTTTAAATTTTTAAACACTATAAGATATGTTCACTATCACTGTAGATCAGACGTAGCGCTCTTGGCAGAATCCTAGAAGCTCCAGGGATCCGGGGTGCTCTCTTTTGCAAACATTGCTTTAGTTCTACTCGCGGATCAGTGTGGAGCCCGCACTGCAAAGCTCACATAGAGGCCATTGAAAGAATCCAAACAAGAGTATTGAGAATTCACGTTCTTCGTCTAGACGTTCAATATATAGACGCTCCAGTTGCTGAACTAAGTTTCAGCCTCAACTTTACACCCCTACAAGAAAGAATACGGTCTGCTGACCTTGTCTTCTTGTAAAAGATAGTAAATGGTGACACCGACTGTTCGGAGCTGATTGAGTTGTTGGACTACCGTGTGCCTAGAGGGACTTGAGTGAGAGACATTTTTGGAAGGCGGATCCAGAATACAGGTACAGCTACATGAGCTCAATTCCCAGGGTCATGGGAGAAGGAAATCTCGTGGGCAACGGCATAGACATCTTTGGATCTCCGTGTGATGCCTTCAAACGTAAAGTGCAAAATAGCTGTGGCCTTAAATGATTATGTGTTTGTGTCAGTGAGGAAAGATAGAGAAAAGAGCTGTTTTGTTATTGTTAATCTTGAAATATTTATTTATTCCTGTTATCAATTATAGATTCTATTTGCGTTGTGCTCATTGCATAGCTGTTATTATTTATGCTACTTAAGTATTGTTATTTTTCAGCATGTTAGGTGCGTGCCTAGTTTAAATGTTAATTGCATTGTGCTTATGGCATTACTTTTGTTGGTAACGTTTTTTATTGTTATCTTATAAAATGTTAATACTGTTGCTAATTTATATATTTATTGCGTTGAAGGTGTTGATTTGCTGATGATAATTTTATTACTAAAAGCATTGTTATGTATTTTGTTTTATTTTTGTACATTTTAAAATTTTGATTCAATGTATATATTTGTGGTATTGTAAGCATTGTATTGCTGTTGTATTTTGATACTCTGTTGTTTCGACACATTTATGTATTCAACTGGGCAGGTTTTTTGTTCACAGTTGTAATCATTTATGTATGTACTTGTAAACAATTGGTGATCACCGTTAAGATAAATAAATAAATATAGATGACAATATTTTTAACCGCAACAGCCAACCATTGACAACAAAACGGTAGCCAATAGTAAAAGGTGATCTTCACGGAGGAAGGAGATCGCAGGTAATCAGAAAATAGTAGCGTCGGTTGATCCGCTAATGTTTAGTATATGGAATCTCGATAAGTTTCTTAAAACAAAACTAATGTGAAACCTTCAATAAGTTTCCTTCCATTAACTTTTTCTAGCTTCACAGAAACACAAGCAATAATTTTCGACAAATATTTACGATAATCTGTTACATCTTGTGTACATTATTTCTCGTTCTTTCCCTGATTTCATTTATTCTAAGATTTATATCTGTCCACATGTACCGTTTTATTCCATGAAACCATGTCTATTATCAAGCGCACACTCTATTGAAGACTATGAAATATAAGATTTCCAAGAATATGCAATCCTATTTATGACATGAGTTTTGTTTACTTAGTTTTACATATATTATATTATTAATGAATTTCATATTCCCCATTTTTATTTTATAATATAAAATTTAAAATTTTGTACTGTTAGCTTTATTGTATAACTTCATCCCCTCTTGCAAAGAATCTTTCTTGTAGTCTGAAAGCCTTTCACTTTGGTTTTAAACAATCTGGTATGTTGCTCTCACTAACTTCTTTATGTTTTAATTTAATTAGGTATATTTTACTATTTTTTAATAGGGCATAATCGTTATACTGATTGATTTATAGAAAAATATAGAACGGTATATAAATGGCGATGTCACAGCAAAAGCTATTCGATCCCTCCCAGGTGATTATTAATACATAATTATTTCAATGAGAATATTAATTTTAATTTCAGTAGTAAACTGGAGAATTTAACTTTAGATTAAGGTTTTCCCATAATCCAGGATTTATTTTTTAAGGTCAGGGATTATAAGGGCCATAAGCTCATTCGGCCCTCGGGTACCTCAACTTAGCTTATCGACCGGCATGGAAACATCCATTATTAACACTAATGAATTCTACTAGTATTTACCATGGTCAAGTAGAGTCTCTCTAAATAGAATAAATGAATTTTTTTATAAATGAAATACAGGGTGGCCAGATTAATAAGAAAGATATCAATCGTCAGCCTGAGTTTTGTTAGAGTCTAAACGAGAAAGCATAATAACAGTTAAAAATAATGAAAATGTTTAATATATATCTTTCTTATCAAGGTGTATGACTCCGATATAACTATCATTTATGCATCAAAATGTTAGTTTTATAATTGGCCCAAAGCAATAAAATAATATCAGAAAAATATTATTTATTAATTTTAACCCATTTGATACCCTCCTGAAAACAGTAGGTTGCGTGCTTATACAATGCAAAATCTCCCAGGTTGTAGACTACACGTAGTCTCCCATTGCATTGAAGACAATAACTTTCTGAACTGGTCGTTTATTAATCGGAGTAGAGTAGGTGTAATAACATCCTATTGATTTGATTTATTCGTATGAATCCTAAGTCATATATTGTTATGAAAAGTGTGTAAGCTATATACATTATTTAGCTCACTCTATAACATATACAGCAAACCTTACTTAAATAATAATAATTTTGCTTCCCTTAAATAATAATTTAGTGTCCTGATTTACTAAGTAAAAATTAATATTCTAGCAACGTTTTGTATATTTTGAGTGAAAATGTGAACCTTACATCAATTATACATGTAAAAGAAGAGATTTTTGTTTATTAATTAATTCCTTTATTTAAATAAAGAAAGTTTACAATTTGTGAATTAAAAATAACCTTTTAAAATAGTTATTTAGTGGAGTATATTTGTTTTCTTTCAATAAAATAATTTCTAGTACTAAGTTATCAATCTTTAATTTTATAGTTATAATAAATATTTAGGGGAATTCCATATTTTTCTTGTAATATAGAATTTTAGTGCAAAATAGTTCTTCAAAACGAATTAAATATTTGATGTCAATAAGCGAAATGTTACAGTCTTCTAAAACACTGTTTGCATTAAAAACAAACATTTAATTGCCTTTTGGATGTATATTTTATAGGTCTAACAGTCAAGTTAGACAAGAAGAATATTGAAGGAATCGACACTACTAAATTCCTTAATACAGGGTTAACATGAGATTTCCTGTCGTCTAAGAGTGTTAAAGAATTGCCTTAGTACTTTTTTGAGACAACTTTCTAAATATTGCACAATTCTGGTACAGTTGACGGCATTTTATGGAATAATCTATCCACATCTCGCCTGTGTTGTTTTCTTATGGAGGGAAGTGCCAACATGTACTTTTCCACAATTTTCAAACTATAAAAAGAGCAACCTGAATTATTGCCGAATTTCATTGGAGAAAATTGTGGAAACCAAATTTCAAAACCTTTTAACTATTAACACTCATGCCTTTTTATTTGGAAAAGACTTTTCAAGACGAAGGGCAATCACATAAGAGGTAGCCAGTTATACTCATATTAAAGTAGAGAAGATAGATAGAAAAAAAAATAGATAGAAAAATTATTTATTACTTGAAAATATGTACAATAATAAAATTATATAAACATCATTTATACCTTAAGCACAAACATTGCTCCTTAGTTGTAGACGCAATTGACATGAAAATAAAAATAAAGCAATGTAACTTTTTGTTACAGAAATATGAACATGTCTTTTTTTTTAATTAATACAGCTAAGGTACATCAATAAACAAAATTCAATAAAACAAAATAGGACCTCAAAAGGCAAGGAACTGCCTGTGTAGAGGCTCCAACTTTCTTAGAAAAACAAAAGAAAACAACACTCAAGCAAATGAAATTAACAAAAAAATTCAATTACGATAAATCTTCCCATTTAAACTAAGCTTTAATAAAACAAATTTGAATAAAAACACCTTATATAATTTTCAAAGTCTAAAGCTAATTCAGTACATAAAATGCCATAAATATAAATTATAACCATATCCAGTTATTATATCTTCCATATAGACTTAACGTTTGTACAGACTTAACCAACAATAAACTTAAAAGAAAGGGAGGACTACCGGTCAAGGAGGCAGAACAGTAATACATGAAGGTTTGCCTGCGCATGCAGGAGTTAAAATTGTCATTAGTTCGCCGGAGACGATCAAATATACCAAAAAGCTCTCGTTTAAAGCTTGTTTAAAAATGGTTTTAGACCCAGAAGCATTTCATAGCATATACTAGCTATAGCGCAGAACTGAGAGACCACATCATTGGCTAACTGACCACGAAGCTAGATGTCAGAATTAAGGGAATGAATGATAACCGAGTGAATCATGTTGAATGCCTGAATGAGTGCTGAATGAGAACATTTATGTTGTATTCAATTAATTTGAAGATTTTGGTACAGTTATTACATTGTAATATTTGTAGTAAGATATTAAATAAACTATTACTATAAGTTTACGTTCCTCTTACTGTATCACCTAAAATATGATGCTGTCACACACGTAATTCTTAAACCTATAGGGTTATTTTGGTCTAAAGAGATCCAGAAATGGTCGGTGACGAATTCAATAACGATATTTGAAGGCGTATAGAGAGCAAGCACAAATTAATATATTACATTACGTTTAAATATCTTGTTTTCAAGAAATATATACGGTTCAAAATAAATGCTAACATAATTACAGATATGTAAAGTACTATACAGGGTGTCAATTAAGTCTGGAACCTCTTTTTTAATTCTTGAACCATAATAGAAAGAAATACCAAAGTTCACACCTGCTTACTGGTGATAGTAACGCACACATCTGCCAAATTACCGACCGGATAATCCCTTTAGGGGACGGTCCACAAGGAGTCAGACAAAATTCTTAAATAGCAGCATAGGTCAAGTTTGGTATCAAATTAAAGATCTTACTTAGCAGAGTACAATGCCGCAAACCGGACTTCAAAAGGTGGATTCATTCAGTAGTTATAGCTATTAGAATATTAAAACAATTGAACAATGTAAATTTTTAAGTATTACAAGTAAACACCAATTTTTAAGTACCTGTGATCAAAGTAAGTGTTCAAAATGTTTCCCCTCTCATCATCTGACAATGTAGTAATCGATGCCAGGAATCAATAATTATTACCAATAACACAACTACTGTTACAATGTGAAAGTGGCAGATTGGGTCATACACAGCATCCACAGAAACTTAACGTTTGGGCAGGTATTATAGGAAATCAAATTATGGGCCCATTATTTATCAATAGTAATTTAAATGGTGACTCATATCTAGCAATGCTCCAAAATGAGATAATTCCTGCACTACATTCCTGCTGCTCTTGGTTGACAATTTCAAATAATTTATTTCCAACAAGATGGTGCGCCACCACACATTGCTCTCCTTGTTAGAGAATACTTGGATACAATATTCCTTCAGATGGATTGGAAGACGTGGTGCAGTAGAGTGGCCTGCTCGTTCCCCTGATTTTTTTTCTCCGCTGGATTTTTTTCTTTGGGGATACCTCAAAGATAAAGTTTATCGTACTAAGCCTCGAGATTTGGCGCACCTAAGAAATCTCATAGTCCAAGAAGCTCAAGATATTCCTCGTGACTACCTTCAAAATGCAGTGGATGGCTTTTAAAACCGCCTAGGACATTGCCAGACGATGGTAGGGGAACATTTTGAACACTTACTTTGATCACAGGTACTTAAAAATTGGTGTTTACTTGTAATACTTAATAATTTACATTGTTCAATCGTTTTAAAATTCAAATAGCTCTAACTACTGAATGAATCCACCTTTTTAAGTCCGGTTTGCGGCATTGTACTCTGCTAAGTAAGACCTTTAATTTGATACAAAACTTGACCTATGCTGCTATTTAAGAATTTTGTCTGACTCCTTGTGGACCGTCCCCCAAAGGGATTATCTGGTCGGTAATTGGGCAGATATGTGCGTTACTATCACCAGTAAGCACGTGTGAACTTTAGTATTTTTTTATATTGTGGTTTAAAAATTAAAAAAGAGGTTCCAGACTTAATTGACACCCTGTATAAGTATATATTTATAATATATGCATATAATTTTTATCATACTAAACATTAAAAAGAAACGATTTGGAATATTTTTTCAAATAAATTTGATTTTTCAAACTTAGGTTACATAACCCAAGGTTATCTAAAACGCCATAGATAGTCTAAATTCAATGATCATCTAAATAATTCCAATCATTCTTATACTAGGATAGCATATAAAATGGAAATATTACTCCATTGGTATTGAGGGAAAAGATTAAATAGACTCGAATACATAGGAATATATAAAGGTAATTTTACATGTAAGAACAATATTTGAAATGAAATAATTTGCGGCAGGAACTATCCCATTTATAACAGACCATTGGAACGTACAATCCTATTGATTCGAGCGTATCGTATCCTGTCGTTCGCGATAAGTACGCGAACGACCTACCAGTCCGTGCACAACGGTCAACGGTCAACTTGGCCGTACAGTCATGCTTTTCCCAGGATTTTAAGCTATTTATGTTCTGACAACCCACCAAGGCAAACTTTCAACTAAATAATTTTATGTCATGTGTTTTTAAGTGTAGGCCTCATACACTATGTTTTTACTTGTAGTGTGCGTTTGACCGTGCCGTGATCGAGCGAAGCATGTCACGCTGAGAATAAATTCGATTCTTCAAGCTAAGAATGCATAATATAAGATTACCCTATATATACATAACAAGAGTACACCACCCCACATGTTCCATAGCAGGCTTCCCTAAAGTTACCTTCATAATTTCAAGTGTATATCTCATCTCGCTCTAGTGATGTCAAGCAGATATATTTGAATATATTTTACATCATCTTGACAGAAAAACATAAATTGTGCCAAGGTACTAATGAATATGCTCAGTTTATGATGGTTAGTTAAATCCTTTGGATGGCCATGCACCATCATATAAATCTTTCTTCTTTACGTACCATGCAACTTAAAAGTCTATAGATAAAATACTGTTCGGGATATCTTGCCAAATTATACATTTCCCTTCCTATTTATTAAATTTAAGTTAAATACTAGTATTAAATCATAAATGTCTATAAAACATTTAGTTACGTATGTATATGTTGTGATAGTTACAATTAGTACAAGAATTACTATTTTTAATGTTCCAAAGTTATAATTTTATCTTTAGTTTGCCTTATTTATTTATACTCCAGTTTTATTTTGGCTTGATGTCTGCTCCACAGGACTAATTTAAAACTTTCGTTAAAACTCATTGAAATACCATATAATGACATGCACCGTATTGACCTCGGTATTCCCTGTATATAAATGAGCTTCATGCCAAGTTTTACGTCTAAATTCCATTTTCATCTCGAGATATCGTGCGGGCCGACTGACAGAAAGAAAGACACAATTTTAAGTTTTCCAGAACTCACGTGAGCAAGCTTTGCTAACTGTCACACAATTAAAGTTCATAAAATAGTTCAAAAGTATTGAATTTGTGATCCGATTCTTCACGTTCACAATGTTACGAATTAGAATAAGAAAATTAAGTAAATATTATGATAAAAGCATGCAATTTTTCCATTAAAGTAAACCTATTTTACAACTAGCATTAGGATAAAACACTAGCATAAATCCAGTTAAACAACAAAACATAGTTTGCAAGCATACCTTAGCTGGGCAACCGATTGTTTTCGGAACGGATTGTTTGCCAGTATGAATTAAGCTGTTTTGGGCTTAGGTTTGTCCGTCATTTGGAAAACATCAAGCTATTTATTGTATCGCTTTGTAGTAGAATAAAACAACAACGGATGTCTATCATTCTCTTTGCCATAAGGCCTTACTACATTTTTCAACCAAGCTTCCTTACACTTTGACATACGTAAAATATAGTGTTATTTTAGTAAGTACATAGATTTATCTAAATATGTATTATCTTAAATGCAAATATAGGCTACACAAACGATATTATAAATACAAACATTGTAATACCTACACATATATACTGTGTTAAAGTGTAAAAACATCCTATACCACTCGTTAACCAAAGTGTTTATTCACACTAAAACCCATTATAATTATCATGCTTCAGATTTTGTTGACAGCGAAAGAAATCTGAAAATTTGACTTAGTGGTTGGTCTGTAAAATTTATGCAAGAAGCTTCAATAAGTTATAATATTAAGTAAACATAACAGCGAATTAATATTCTGGCTTCATCCTATATTATGAGAAGTTTCATGCTATTATGTGTTTGAATACCAAAATGCGTATTTTGTAAAACATTTTGAACCTGTCTAGTATAGTAGGTTTTAGTTTATTTTTACTCAGCATAACACTCCTTGCTATATTTGAAATAATTCAGTACAAAATCAGTACTGGTCAGCTTATCCTGTGATCTTAGGACCTACACCAGATTTAACGGCCATATCTCAATGGCGAGATGTCGCGTGGTCTTGTAGTCTATCCACTGCCTAGAAGCGTCCTTCGGACGCCCGAACTGTCGGTGTTTCGTTGGTATCCAGACTTACTCCAGAGTCTCGCACTTTGTTTCCTCTCGGGCTGAGTAGCGCCGTTTTGGGTCTCGATGCCCTATTTTCTCGTCCTGGTTAGCAGTGTATAGTCGTACCATATGAGCCGTTCTAGAGATATGGTCCGGTTGCTGTCACTCTTAAAGTCTCGCAATTTGTTTCCTCTCGAGCAGAGTAGCGCCGTTTTGGGTCTCGATGCCCTATTTTCTCGTTCTGGTTAGCAGTGTATAGTCGTACCATATGAGCCGTTCTAGAGATATGGTCCGGTTGCTGTCACTCTTAAAGTCTCGCACTTTGTTTCCTCTCGGGCAGAGTAGCGCCGTTTTGGGTCTCGATGCCCTATTTTCTCGTCCTGGTTAGCAGTGTATAGTCGTACCATATGAGCCGTTCTAGAGATATGGTCCGGTTGCTGTTACTCTTAAAGTCTCGCACTTTGTTTCCTCTCGAGCAGAGTAGCGCCGTTTTGGGTCTCGATGCCCTATTTTCTCGTTCTGGTTAGCAGTGTATAGTCGTACCATATGAGCCGTTCTAGAGATATGGTCCGGTTGCTGTCACTCTTAAAGTCTCGCACTTTGTTTCTTCTCGGGCAGAATAGCGCCGTTTTGATTCTCGATGCCCTATTTTCCCGCACTAGTTAGCAGAGCGCGTTGTGTATATTTGAAGGAGATACCCCGATGCCATTGACAATTCTTAGTCTAAATAAGTGACCCGTTTTTCCTACTCCACCCCCTTGATCATACTGCAGCTCTGGGAGCCCTATACAAGCGAGAAGTCCCACGCTCGGATGAAGCGAGCAAAAACGAATATCGACATAGGTGATTTAGCCTCTATCCTCAATACACAATTTATTCCTCATTTTCACCCGCCATTCCTTCTCGGGATGTAATTGTTCGTAATGTTTAGCTTTTGTATCTCTTTGTAAAAATGAACATTTTGTTCCTTAGAGTCAGGATCACTAGTTTAAAAAAATGGTGTAGCTCTTTCCCTACGAATATAAATATCAGTAATTAAACGTCAATAAATTATTCCTAGATAACTACATATGAACTTACACAACCAATAAACATAACCAGAAAGTTTCAGCCACAAAATATGCTGAATTGCAGAAACAATGAGCTGAACACAACTAGACTCAGCTCGGCCAAAACTGAAGCTCCGACTCTTATATCTAAGATTTTTTGTCTGTAATCTATATTATTCACCCTTCTGATTACAAGTGAACAGATCTATCCCAACGTAGTAAGCTTAAATCAACTGGTTGTCTTTTATGATATAAGGACTTATAGGCTAGATAATTATAAAAACTAGTTAATGCAAAGAAAGCAATATGAAGAAAAGTGTCCTTGGCTGCTACGTCTAAATATTAACGGTCGAGTAACTTACGTAGCTGTAGTTATGACCCCTAAAGTCCGAGAATCAGAACTTCCTGAAAACAAGAAGTTTCCTAATGTTGAAGTTTCTAAAGTTTGTATTCTTTCAGGCTATTCTTACTTACAGAGACAGAAAGGGTTTCCAAAGGAAGAAGAAAATAATTCTCGAATGATCCAAGGAGACAGTTTAGGCGATTCCAATGCAAGGTTTTATAAAACTTTTATTAAGGTTATTAGAGTGTTAGAGGCAACCCAATACACAATTTAATCATACCTTAGATAAAAAAGATTGCTGTTCAATATAATATGCATGACCAAAAAATATTTTCCCAAACTCCGGTTATTTAAATAATATTAAATACTAGCTTTAAAACATTAAACAATTTAAGGGAAGTAAGGGAACTTTGTAAAGTGATTGGTGAGACGCGGTAGGGAGTAACTAATTTGAAAAGCTTGAATGCTATAGTCAAAGGAATATTTATCCTCACATATTCGGTCGTCATAATCAGGCGGATTTTAGAGTGAAACCATTGTACCTTGGTTACTACGACGTATTATAAACACGTACTACCCTCACCGTAAAATATTTGAAAGGCCTTTTCCGATAATACTTGACAACTGGAAACTCCTTGCTGTTAAAAACCGCAATCTTTAAGAGCTAAAAGACTGTACAAACATACTGTTTCTAAACTACAATCATCTATACTTAAATAAAATATTTCAAAATTTAATGTTATATTCCAATATTGCCATCCGTACAATATCTTATTGAAAATCCTGTATGTCTTGAACTTTGGGACGTAAGACTATATTAAAAAGTTTTTATTCTTTAAGTTATATATTTTAACTTGAAAGTTTTTTAGCTACATACTAGAAACATTTTTAAAAGGCTATGTGTTGGCATATGAATCGGTGTGTAAACAATTTAAACTCAGTTTAATGCAAATTAAATAATCGTATTTTATGATAATCGTGTAATTGTTGAAGTGAATAACCAGTCTGGATATAGGTAAAAACTGCATATTATGAAAACAATAACCACCATTACCCGACAACCGAGTCACGTCATATAAGAACGGCTATATGTTTTTTTTTTTTTTTTATTGAAGTTAAAGCATTACACTTTTACACATAATTACTATATGCACAAATATTATTTAGGTCATATTTGGAGAAGGCCATAAGGGATCATATTGAAAGTATTCCATCAGATTATAGGTCCATTTGCAAAACAAACTAATGGATTATATTACAAACACTATGGTGAAAATGCCAAATCGTAATGTTAAAGTTTGCTAAAATGTCTTTTTGTCATTTCATTTATTTGTTACTATATTAAATAATTCACAACGGATAGAAAAAACTAATTATCCATATTTATTTATAGATTAAGCTATTGATTAATATGAATGTTATCCTATTCTTCGTTATTGGGAGGTGATGGCCGATTTTTTTAAGTTATAAATTTAGAATTAAAATTTTGCCATGTAACTGTATAATTATCCCTCATACCAACATTGAAGTCAATTTATTAGTTTTTTTTATAGTACCCGAGTTTTTATGGATAGCAAGTGTATATGAAATTATGTAGCATTTAGTTTTCAGAAGCCTTTTTCGGCTACGACTACATCTTTAAATGGTTCTCTAAGATGGTCATAGTAAATTTATCAATTGGTGAATACACCTAGTCCATTGCCTAGAGCCTATAAATTATTTTTTAATATTTTGGACCCGAAATGTCTTGTTTATTTAAATATCACAGACTCCCAGGCCGTCTAAGTATGATGTGGTAAAATACAATTTTTAAATATAAGACATATGTATAGAATTATTTATTGTGCAAGACTTTGTAAAATGTGCTTAATGGTCAAAAGTTTACAATTTTTATCCTGGATTATTTTAGATCTTTAGCCACCAAAATACTCATAAATTAACACTTATTTTACTACACATATTTATTAGTTAATATAAAAGGCTCATTTCCAATAATATCGCGTAACATAATACCATAGACCATACCATACCAAATGCCATAGCTATAATAACGTTTACATATACAACGTTCGCTACTAAACGTACGGTACGGTGTCATTGTGTGTATATATCTAGAAATTGTACAGATCGTTGTGCTATGTGTTCAAAATATTGGTTAAGAATTCGGTATAGAACATTTTATGTTAAATTAAATGTACTAATAGGGAATTTTAACATTGTTGCTGGATATTTTACATAATATAATTCACTACAACAAGTTCATAACTAAGAATCAGTTTGAAAAGTATTAATAAGGATACATTTTTTCATTCAAAAACTACTCCGTTCCAAAACTGTAGTTAAATGTTTCTCATAAATATAACAGTCGCTCAAACATGTGTGTATGTGACTACGAAGAGTTCTGGTATCTCATGTTAAAACCCATGAAGTTAAGTAAATTTTAAAATTATATTTGCACAACTTTTAGGGCATAAAATTTAAAACATTTCTTAGAAAATTTTGAAATATATATATTAATTAGTTTAAATTGCATTAATACACATGCTTTCTTTGAAAGTTCTGTCAAGTAGTGCCATCATTATTTGATATATTAAGCGAAATATAGACAAGATTCATTTTTTGTACATTCAAGAAAAATGAAAGTGAAAAGTCCAATAAATTCATTGAATTGGTGACTCAAGAAAAGGCGATATTGGAAGAACGGCTAAATTATTCCAGACAATCAAGTTCCAGTGATTCTGCCAAGAAAAGCGTGTCTGAGTGTTATATCTTGTAAAGTACAGATTTTACCTGCCAATATTCTGATTGTAACGTCGATTTGTCTTGAGTTTCCATTATTCTGCTAAAGCTCTCTGGCACAGACGACAGCGTAAATTGTTGTAAAGCTTTAAATTTACAAACTTCAATAAAGGTTATACCAAATACGGTAATCTTAGTTCTGAGAGCACATATTTTATCTTTTATGATACACTACTTCTATAGTCCATGAGCTCAGAGGTAATTGTGACGTTATAAGCAAACAACCATAATTGTCTGTATATTTAAATAAATGTGTATAAGAAGGAAATTGATTGCCAAATAAAAATAATTCAAATATGAAATGATATATTTTCTCTGGCGTTATATCTCCAAGCTAGACGCACCTCAAACCGAACGTCAGATAAGTAAATAAATCTTAAATTAGCGCCAGACAATAATAAATGAACGCGTTTTATAGTGGCCTTCAATTAAACAATAATATGATAAGAAATTATATGGGTGATGGTCCGTTTTTAGTAAATAAATGTAGTAAAAATATAACTTAAACAAATAGGAACAAATTAATTTTATGTCCTAAACACTTTCGATTCCCTATAATTTCGATCTCAATTAAAACTAAGAAAAAAAACTTGAATAAATAGACCGATGCATATGTGTTATAATGCATTTTCACTGATTGAAACATAATCATGTAGTAATTAATCAAATAAAGTAATTGTTACATTCCCTATAAAATGTTTGATACAGATAAGTTATGCCTGATAAGACATAAGCGTCACCTAATGCGTTATGGACTCAAGGAACTGGCTAGGAATGTTTTCCGCTCCAGTATTAGTTATTCCTGATTTTTGGAGATCTATCGCTTCCGCTGTGTATATGGCGTTATAACAGAATGCTTTTGTATTAATAAACAGCTACCTTATCAGCTTAATAACGCGACGCGCAATATAGGAATACGGTGGAATGTTAGATATATACTAGTGAGTGTATGAAAGCCATGGTAGTATTCTTAGTTAGTTAACTAAAAAAAACCCACCCTCAAGCCAATAATGATATAACTTTCTAAAGTAATGATCTTCTTTATTTACTAACGACAACATTACATGGAATCATACCCATAAATATGTATAACAGGCAAAGCTCTCAACCATTGCATATTATGCATTTTACCGTCCACTCAAAGATCAAGTTCAACACGCTGAATAATAAAATATTATAACATTTTGGGAACTTGACTTCATTAAATGTTACAATATTTCATAGGACATATAACAAAGGCAAATTGTGAAATAAAATTATGCCTTTAAATGATACATCATCTATAAAAAAGACGCAGAATATTCTTTCTATAAACAATCAAACAGACAGTATCATAATTTATTCCATTTCATCATTGTTTCACATACATTTTTGTTATACATAATTATGATATTTATAAAAAATTATATTTGAGCCTTTTTGTATAACCAATCCTAATGGCGTTTGCATGTGGTTCAGTATTAATATAACCGAGATTTAGCGCTTTAAAATGTATACAGACCAAGACGTGCATACATATTCATAAGCTACATATAATATATGTTACGTTAAATTAGATTGATTATAAATTTTTAGAATATAAAACTGTATAAGTAGTACACCATACAAACTTTACTGAGTACACATACAATTTTGAAGAACCCAATTCGTACTCTTAGCCATATTGAACACTTCTAAAAGAGCAGATTAGGATAACAAAATTATCTTATCGTATAATTTTAACTACCATAACAATGAACAGAGCAACAATGGTCTCCATGGCAACAGTTATCTGATACTTAGCTGTTGTATGCAGTGTCTTTGTTATTAATTAACTTGGGAAAGCAGGAAATTTAACAGTTAAATCCATAGAGGTCAAGAATGAAATAAACCCTTTTAATAATTAATAATGGAAGGTTAACGAACTAACCAAATTAAACTAAACATTCAGTTTCAAGTAAACGTTTTTTGTAAGGATAACTAATAGCGTTTCTAATGTCTTTCCAAAAATGTAACAATATACATAGTTCAGTGTAACTTAGCTTATTTGAATTCAGATAGTTTTGACCAAAAACTTTACAATTCTTAGAAATGTAAAATATATTGCAAATTAGTTTAAGAGGTTCTCATGAATAAAAAATTATATACTTTTTAAAATATATCTACTTGAATAGGAGTATGCCTTTAATTGGCAGAATTTAATAGACAGTGGCCCTAAAAGAAATAGATATATAAGAAAATAAATATCACACAAGTATTCATGATTCAGATGCAGTTTAAAATAATGTACCACGTGGCCCTTATCCCATTTGAAAAACACAACTCTAATCAATATGTACACTGTTTTCGCCAAATTCTAAAATGTACGTCCCAATTTACAGTCAGACCATTTCAGATTCTATATGTTTAGATATTATAAGTTTAAATTTAACTCGGACTTTTGGGTTGACATGACGTGTAGTTATTATGTTAAACTCTTTGTATATTTTGAGTTCTCGATGAATTAAATGTGTCATTTACCAAAGATTATAGATACAAGACTTCGCAAAAAAAGGAAAAATCAACGGACAGATACAATTTTAGCTTTTCAAAATTGTACAGTATTGTGTTAATACAGAAAATATCGTGTATAAGTAGTGTCACCCTTATATCCAGTCTCGGTAAAATTACACTCTCCACAAGAAACTGTTGTCTAAACTCATACTAGTAAGTGTAAATGGCATGGTCTTGTGGTGACTGCCCACCACATATATCAGACCGCCGAATCAACGATTAGGACCGGTCTTTCTGATAAGCCGCGTGCTGATGGAGGACCGGCGGTCTGATAAGGGAGTCTAGATTGAGTGACGGAAGAGGGAAGACGTCTGATCGGCGAGTGGCGGTGACGGAGATTTTACTTACCTGTCGCAAGTCTTAGTTAAATTATTTGTTTGTGGTATTGTGTGTTACACTATGGATTGATTTAATAATCAAGGGGGGGGGTTAGGTGCCGGAAATTTATAGGGGGTGATTGTAAATTCTAAATGTATGTTGGGGCGGGTTTTGTCGTGATTGGAGGTCGGCGTGGGGTTGTTGTTGATATGTGTAAATTATCTTGGCGGTTAATAAATTGTTTTACGATTTACTTTTACTGATTCGTCCTTAAATTATAACTTTAAATACTTATCAAAGCTGGCAGGAGGATATTGTGTAATTAGGATTATGGTCGCTCCACGGCCTTCATCGTGCAGGCGACTACAAGCCTAGTCCTGCACGGTGACACGTTGCTTCCAAAAACCCATACAACTCGTTACAGTCTGTTTGGCTTATAGTTCCAGGGGCTGGAGTATTTAAATTAAAATTTGTCCGTTTGTCCGCATAATCGCATGAATTTAACAGACTGAATAAATGAATAAAGGAATTTAATTTCCCATAAATTATTACATAAATACATGCATGAAAAAGGCGAGAAATATACTGGCCACTTTGACCAATAGTGTGGCCAGTTGCAAAAATAAAGAATATAGTTTTAACATGTGAATCAGAGTCAAGCATTATAATAACTTTACTTAGTATTTCGCCAACTGCAACATCTGAGGGTTTAAAAAAAAAACATATATATATATATATATATATATATATATATATATATATATATATATATATATATATATATATACAGGGTGTCAATTAAGTCTGGAACCTCTTTTTTAATTTTTAAACCACAATATAAAAAATACCAAAGTTCACACGTGCTTACTGGTTATAGTAACGCATACATCTGCCCAATTACCGACCGGATAATCCCTTTGAGGGACGGCCCACAAGGAGTCAGACAAAATTCTTAAACAGCAGCATAGGTCCAATTTGGTATCAAATTAAAGGTCTTACTTAGCAGAGTACAATGCCGTAAACCGGACTTCAAAAGGTGGATTCATTCAGTAGTTATAGCTATTTGAATTTTAAAACAATTGAACAATGTAAATTATTAAGTATTACAAGTAAACACCAATTTTTAAGTACCTGTGATCAAAGTAAGTGTTCAAAATGTTCCCCTCCCATCGTCTGGCAATGTCCTAGGCGGTTGTAAAAGCCATCCACTGCATTTTGAAGGTAGTCACGAGGAATATCTTGAGCTTCTTGGACTATGAGATTTCTTAGGTGCACCAAATCTCGAGGCTTAGTACGATAAACTTTATCTTTGAGGTATCCCCAAAGAAAAAAATCCAGCGGAGATAAATCAGGGGAACGAGCAGGCCACTCTACTGCACCATGTCTTCCAATCCATCTGCGAAGGAATATTCTATCCAAGTATTCTCTAACAAGGAGAGCAAAGTGTGGTGGCGCGCCATCTTGTTGGAAATAAATTCTTTGAAATTGTCGACCAAGAGCAGCTTGTAGTGCAGGAATTATCTCATTTTGGAGCATTGCTAGATACGATTCACCATTTAAATTACCATTGATAAATAATGGGCCCATAATATTTATTCAGGCACCATATGAACCAGTTAAGGTTTAATAAATCATTAATAAAAATTAGAAATAGGGTGGCTGATATCAATGACCCTTGAGGTACTCCATTTTGGACAATTAGTTGGTTGCTTAAAGTGGTATTTATTTTTACTTGTTGTTTCCTTCCTATGATAAAGCTTTTAAACCAGTTTAGAGCCTCTCCTCTGATCCCAGCTGACTCTAATTTGCTGAGAAGAATCTCATGATTTACCATGTCAAACGCCTTTTTAAAATCTATAAAAAGTCCTTTTGTTTTGAGTTTTGAGTTTAATCCGGTAAAAATGTAATCTGTAACTGTAATCATTGCATCTTCAGTAGATCTTCCTTTAGTAAAACCGAATTGTTTACTGCTAAAAAAGTTGATTTTTTTTTTCAGAAATTCATTTAATCTTACTATCATTATCTTTTCAAATATTTTGGAAAAAACTGAAAGTAGGCTAATTTGTCTTAGATTATCTAATTTATATAACTTGGATTTTTTCAAAATAGGAACAACTGAACTTAATTTAAGATTTTCGGGGAAAACACCTTCGTTGAAACTGTTATTGATGATGTGGACTAACACAGGGGCAATTTCCTCAATTACATGTTTTATTAAATTAACACTAAAATTATCGAAACCAGTAGATTTTTTATTTTTTTAATTAAAAACAACAGTTTTGACTTCTTCAACTGAGGTTGGAGCTATAAAGAAAGAGTTTTGGTGTGCACGGATAGGAGGCAGCGTTATGGCTGGGACTGTACTCGGCTGACCGGACTGTACCGAGATAAGATGGTTGTTGATTTCTTGAGCAATGTCACAAGGTTCTGTTATCACCGTCCCACTATCAAGCTCAATCCGGTCAATACAATTATCTTTACTGCTGCCAGTTAATTTATTAATAATTTTCCATTGCTGAGAAATATCACCTTTGCAATTTTCCAACTGATTAGAATAAAAGGAATTTTTTGTGATATCAATTTCTAGTTTTAAGTTGTTCGAGAATCGTTGAAGAAAATTAATAAAAGCGGTATTATACGGTCTTCTCTTGTAAAGTTTATAAAGCTTGTTTTGTTTATCTATTTTTTTCAGAATATTTTTATTAATCCAGGGACTCAAAAACTCAGCTTTCCTTACTCTACAATCGACCGAAAATATCTTATTGCTAGTGTTAACTATATCGCTTAAAATTCCTTGAAACTTATTATAACATATATTTACATCTTCCTCAGCATAAACCTCATACCAGTCAATGTTTTTTAGCTTAGTTTTAACCAAATTCATATCAACTACAGATTTATCAGGCGTAGAGCCCGTTTTATTGTTTTGAAAATTAATTTGCTTATTTGGGAGACCTTTAAACTCAAGTCCTATAGTACAATGGTCAGTGATACCGACTGGAAAAGAGATCTATAGATCTATTCCTGATAAAAATATGATCAATAAGTGTTTTTGAGTTAATCGTTAATCGAGTAGGAGTATTTATTAAAGATATGAAACCATTATTATTCAATAGACTGTTATAGTTGTTATTATTGCGTTCAACTCCAATAAATTAATATTTATATCTCCAATGTAAATAAATTTTTTTGTGAGTGCTGGAATAAGTTCTAGTTCAGCTATAAATGAATTTTCAGATATATTATGTAATCTATACAAGCATACAAGTTTAAAGTAAGTTTGGTTTAATTTAATATCCAGCAATAGACAGTCAGCTGATGTCATGTTAAAAGGTACGTTTATCTGTTTACAATCTACATTCTTATCTACAAAACACAGAACACCACCTGCTCTATAAGTGTTGTTGCAATTCGCAAATATTTTATAACCTGGTATATTATAACAACTTATTTCACTGGTATCAATCCAAATTTCACTAAGAACAATAAAATGAATTTTGTGTTTTATTTTACTTTATTCTGCAATCAAGCTATTGAAGTATTTTCTCATTCTTCTTATATTTGTATATAATAAATTATAGTTGTTCATATTATTCTCAGGGTTAAAAATTTCCAAAAAGTCGAGATACGAGTTTTTTGTATAAATGCTATACGTCATTTATGGTTTGATATTCGAAAAATTGATTAATCATTGTGGAATTAGCTCAACTATATAATAAATAAATTGAATAAATATTGTTAATAAATAATTAACAGAACAGATAAACTCTAATAAATAAATAACAGTACAAATAAATTGAATAAATAATAAAATAATAATAATAAAATAATAAAATAAAATAATAAATAAATTGAATAAATATTGTTAATAAATACTTAACAGAACAGATAAACTCTAATAAATAAATAACAGTACAAATAAATTGAATAAATAATAAAATAATAATAATAAAATAAAATAATAAATAAATTGAATAAATATTGTTAATAAATACCTAACAGAACAGATAAACTGTAATAAATAAATAACAGTACAAGTAGACTAGATATCTTGCACGAACATAATTCTAATAAGACATTGAGTTGATATGGTGCATAGGATTAAGTTGAGGATCGGCAATGGGAAAATCATAGAATAAACATTATTTATCGGAGACTGAGCTATAAAATACAACTATGCGTCTACGTCAGTACCAAAAACATTTAATAACTGGATTTTCCATACGCCATGTACAAACGTGAATACTTTTGTATTATCATGACCGTAGTTTTACCACTACAAATAAGAGTTTACTATAATTGTTGAAGTCAACCTTTAAATTCTACCTCCCGTCACTAAGAAACTCGACCTAGGGAACTCTCTCATCTCTCGAACTACTTTGAACATAATTTTAAAATTGTTTATTCCGTTGTTTCTTTCGTTGCAGAATTTAGATCTACCTTTATCTTAAGTTTCATTAGACCTACTATCTATTAGTCCTTTACTATACATGGATATTATTTTTATATCATACTAAAAAAGTTGAGATATGCATGTACATTTTTAAACAGTTTTTCAGCAGTGTCACTAATTTTTCACCAGTCATACAAAGCATTTAATACGTAAATACCGACATTTAAAGTACCAAAGTACCCTTGTAGAGACAGTGTTCGTGGAGTTTACAAACAGCACGGTTGTTTTGGTTTATGAATTATGCCCTTCAAAACGGTTTGTATGATTTCTTTCTTGTAACTTAGAGTGACGTTATGCATTAGGATAATTAGACACCTAAGGAATAGATACAATTGGAGGCCTTTGAACGTAATAACTGATTTTTTGTATGACTGATTACATTTCTGCTATCTTCGCCAAGGTATAATTAAGATCTAATCTTCGCTTAGTCACAAATATATTATAACACATTATAAAACTAAACTTATCTTTATGAAACTGTGTACTGTAATTATAGGAAATTAACATATTTGGAAATTTTGAAATATACATGTCTCTTACGACGAAAATAAGAATTTCGATACAATTCTTACTTTTTAATTGCACAAAAATACAAACTGAATTTAAAGAACACAAAAAACACCATTTTATCCCCAGTTCCTTGTTAACGACCTAAATAAAGAACATAAACCGAGTTGCTTGAAGAACAAAGAGATTCTTTACTGATGTAGTGTAACTTTCTAAATACATTAGTGCTTTCAACTTTTTGTTTGTAGCTTAACATTATTTAAAGAATTCTGAGGTATTATTGTTACAAGTATTCTGTAGGATTTAGCTTATGGTTAGCGAATATCTTTACATTGGACTGATGAGTAAACGTGATAGGACTGATAAAATATAACAATAAATAAAGTAAGTACAATCATATGAGATTAAAATATCTGACAGGCTTGTTCGTAATAAAACCAAAACATAGAGGGGGAATTTAATTTTAAAATACTCGGAAATATTTAGTTTAATAGCATTCCTACGTTGTTTAGTACTCTCCAACATCCCTATCTTATTAAAACGAAAAAGAGAATATCATATCGCAAGACATCTTAAGAAACATTTCATTTGTAGATGTTGAACGATGCATGAAACTGCATTTCTAAATAGGCATGAATATGCTATAACATGGTGCATGTCCAACCATGGAATTTATCCGAACATAATTCTTGTATACATCAATATTCTGTACGAACTGAAATTTTGCATGCAAACTCAGAGAAGCCTGTTACGCGAAACTTGGTTTGGCATACTTCTACCCTGTTATGTATATACAGGGTATTTTCAAACTGAGAAAAATGTTGGAGTCTATTAAGAAAGAACAAACATATTCTTCCAACTATGTGCTCTGTTTCTGTTCGATGTGATAGATCTCAATGTCTGCATTTTAATAAAATGAGTCATACCTCAACAATAATAAAGTTATACAGTAGCGTTGTACTTTTGTAAATGTTTATAATCTAAAATGGACACTAACACGTTATTGGCACCAAATCAACCTTACCCGCTATAGCAACCATATGCTGATACTTACACAAGTAAAATGTTTACCATGTCGACTTTAATGTAATATTAATTACCGATAGTAAACGACGCAGACAATCTATTTTAAATGCTTTATATACTTATTACTTACATGTAGCAAATATTTGAACATATCTAACAGCACTAATTATTTTAATGTATTGCCTGGGGCGTGGAAAATATGTTATTTCTTAACTGAGTCCACAAATAAAAAATGAAGAGGTCCTAAATTATACTGATCATATGATGAAAATTTGATTTAGAATTTTAGACCTTATTGTAGACACTATATCAATTCTCAAATAACTATTGTGAGGGGAATATCTAACTGTCAGTGTCAGATTATAAGCTTTCAGCGTAATCAGCTTGTGTCGGCTTGGTGAGGTCTCAGTGAACACGGCTTTTGTGTCCTGAACTAAAAGCAACAGTTTTGCATTACATCAATTGCCATCCAACTACTGTGCAGGAATCAGCTGATTGCCCTTGCCAGATTATCAGCTCTCAATGTTTGCAGCTCGTGTCGGCTTTGTGAGGTCGCATTGAACATGGTTCTTTTGTCGTTGCGTGTAAATACTTACAGCTGTGAGAGTAGAAGTTCTACTCTGTAATAACCAGTTTTACAGCTGTATTTATTAATAATACATTTTGGATGATACATAAGACAAGAAGAGAGCGAGCGTGCTGCGGCAGTCAACCACTCATTATGCTATACCAGATCCTGAAATTTGTACATATATTTGCGTATAGAATACGTTAAACCGGTTTTATAATTGATGACCATAATTACCAACACATTGGCCTAATTTTTTAATAAAAGTAGAGGGTAAAAATGAGGTGATAAAATTAAGTTTATTTCACGGAAAACGTGTAAGACTTCCTGATTAGTTATTGTAAAGATATCATAAATTTTGCGCAAGCAAACAAAATAACAAAAAGTTGCCGGAGGCAGATTTTGAGTACAACAGTTTCGGATTTTTTTCTTAAACTTTCTTACCTTTCCTCGCTGTGTCCTGCCCACTTACTTCCATCACCTAAATTCCTCACTTAACAATTTCTTGTTCAAATCAGTTCATTTACTAATCATTAGCTTCTCAATGGATATTAGAGACCTCCAAGCTTCTCTAATTGTTATATTAACTGTATATGTTATTTTGTAGGTCCCATTTCAGTCGAACGTTTTCAGTTTATTATTTTTATTCTATATATCATGTAAGACATAATAACAGTTTTATAAAATATCTCATCAGTAAAGATTGGTTTTCTCCTTCTAAACTCATCTTTTCCCTTTTCACCATTAAAAAAAGTAAATAATAACAATAGTAATTGTAAGTTTCAAATTAAAGATTTCTATCTAAACTTGAGTTATAACATTCTCACTAGAAATATATTATGTATTTGGTATAAAATGCTTTTAACCATTTTGTTATTTATTATGTTTTGTTTCAAATGGAAGTTTTTAGTTTGGTAAGAAATGTTTAGATGCACTAAATTTTTATTGTCTAGATATTTTAAAAGAGACATAGTAAATCATGTTTAAGATTCTTGTATTTCCTGAAAGAACTTCTTTGAAGGGAGTTTCTTATTTTTTTAGATTTAATTTTAATTTAATTTTCAGCACAGGTTCTTAATTAGTTAGTTTAGTCCCTGAGTGCTAAATTGTATAACGCTAAAAACAGTTTATTAATTTTTCATAAGCTATTTGATGATTATTACAGAGCTCAACAAACAAAGAATTGTTCTTTTATTGTTGAACAAGAAGAAACTCCAACTATTATTACTTTAATTTAGTGGAATAACATGCTGTACCAAAAGATAGGTACAGCATGTTAAGGCAATGAAAAAATCATTAAAAAACGAGTTTTTACGGAAAAATTATAAATTAATATTTAAAGAGGAAATAATATATATAGAAGTATAGTACATATCTATGGATGCATTACAAGACTGGCTACTCTCAAAAATATAACTTATTAGCCCAGTGTCCGAGGGAACTAAGCTATCTTTAGTTAACTAGTCTTACTTGTCTTGAATAATTGTGATGGTTTAGGGACAAGATCAACATTCAATTAATACGGTCTCTTAAGCCTGAATAACAACTTCTCAGGTATAACTAACTGCCGTAGTTACATAATTGTTATGAAATAGAAATTGAGTCTTTCAACAGATAACACGATTAATTCATAGCAGGTTTACTCCCACATCTCTTAAATGCAACAAACATATCTGCTTACTCATTAAAAATATATGAAAGGAAAAGATTTTTTCAGCTAATGAATTTTAAAATGTGGCATCACTTCTGTTTTCCAATAGAAAACTTTGTTATTAAAGCATGGAATATAAGCCGTGTTAGAGACATAGGAGAGCAAATGGTTTCTAAATATATTTTAGGATGGTTACTCAGATTCATGAGTGAACAACGGATGCTTGCCCTCGATATAACGTTTTATTTTTCTGTTTAAAAAGAAAACAATTACTACAAACTCTGTACATCAACGCAATAAATGTCTTAGAACATCTAATCCTATTATTTCTAACTTTTTCATTTATATGAAGTTTCTTGAAATAAAAGTATATTGAATGATCTACCAAAAGGATAATTTTACTTGCTTTGTGTCATTCAAGCAATATCACATATACAAGTAATTACTAAAAAAAGGAATACTAAAATCCTCTTTGAAGATTCATAACACTGCAGAATCCTGGTTCATTATTAATTGTTTTATGAAAAAGGTAAGTATTAAACAATCCATTTAAGACCCAGGAAACTAAAGACGTATCAACTGCTAAATATCCCTAACATAATTTAATATTGAACGAAAATAAATAAACGCGCCTAATCAAGGACTTTTTTCTATGCATGCCATTGCGAGGTATATCACTAGTCAAATCATTATCCTAATGAACTATTTTATGTATACAAGATACACTTCGAAAATGAGTTATCGATGACCCCATTTCCCCCCTTATACCACTCTACCTAATAAATTGTTTCCGTATCTCTTATTAGTAACTCATTATATCGGATATAATGTAGCTTAAACGCATTAAGTTTACTAAAACTGTAATTTAAAACAAATTAAATATTTAAGCTTTCTCCCAAATTTAGTAGGAAATTTGTTCGAAAATGATGACTGCAATCGTGAATGGATCACAAAATCTTCGATTTTGTCATCTACTGGGTTACGATGTGCAGTATCTATAATACTCGTATCATATCTAATAAATGGTTCGTCGTGTATCATATTGATAACTCATTTATCTGTTTTAATCTTGCTCAATCACACTGAGTTTGCTATACTGTATGTTTTAATAAATAATAACTGTAATGTAAATGCATCGGGTAACGATAAAGAGAAGTGGAATAATGACGAATAACATGAATGGATAAGGAACTATCGGTTATTGTCCACGTCAGGGGTGCCCAACCGTTTTTACTCAAGGGCCACATTGTAAACCCTTTATGGACAGGCGGGCCAACATCCCAGGGGATTTGGAACCCCAAACAAAACGTATTGCCCGGGGTTTGTTCCAGAAATCTTGTGCAAAATATGAGTTTTAAGGTTATTTGGCCCTTGTTTCCTGATTATTGTAATTTCTTATTATTTATTAGTTGTTAGGTAAAGGTTTATAATATATTATGTTTTTAGGTTCTTTTAGTAGAAATAAATATAAACCCAGACTTTTGAATGTGTGCTCTAATTCTGAGGGAACAATAAAAAAGTCACCAATAAATTGAATACATTGATTTAAATTAATCCTACTAGGATACTAGGACATACAAATTACGTGGCCAGTGCTTTACGCGCGCTCTATTCGCCAGCTGGCAGCCACCACCGTAGTCAGTCTGCAACTACTTTACTTTTCAACACTCATACTCCAACAAATGAATACGGCTCGTTCTACGTGAAATAGGCTTCACTGCTTGGTTCTCAAAATTTGTATTTATTTAATATTTCAAATGCTTGTAAACAAATTTGGTTGTTATGGCAACAAGGCGGGCCACATGAAACTGACTCGCGGGCCGTAGGTTGGGCAGCACTGGTCCACGTTAATGTACACAGTAACAGTTCTGTGTTACAAAATGAGCAGTATAATGTCGGATCTTATGTAATTAATTATTCTACGTCTACCATATTGATTACTCATTGTGTTTATTTCATTGTAGCTCAAACACATTTAGTTTACTACAATACAAATTTTAATAAATACAATTTTTTATGTACACTTGTTGAGGGATGTTGGAGACACGTTTTCATAGGCCTCTAGACAAAATACCTCTTAGAAAAGTGTTATAACAAAGCCTTGGTAAAACTTTAAAATGTTTACTGGAATGTAGTATGTAGAATATAGTTTAATCAGTATGAAATGGTTTGTAAAAGTCTTGCAAATTAATGTATTAAACCCATCAGTTGTTTCGTGAATAGTTTTCAGACCGAACTACTTGAACGCATAAATATTCAAATGCAATGCATAAAACTGCAAATATAATCCAGTTTCGTCAGATTAAAACTCACTATCACTGCTGCTATTTAAGAGGAAAACTGACTTTTCCTGATAGAATCACTCACTAAATCAGTAAATTAAATTTCTATTAGATGCATCGCATTTAATCAGGAAAATGAAGCGTTTGATATATTTGAACATTTATTCAATGGACTGTTTAATTTATGCTCGTTTATGCTAGAGGCCTGCCACATTTATGCAGCATTTAGTTATAAAAACAATCAATCACTTCTATTTTCTATCAATTCTATTTATCGAACAAATACTTACTTGACAGGTAGGAGTTAATTGTGTTAAAACGATTGCTAACCTATTTTTAATCCGAGAATAGTTAGATGTTAATCATTAAACATGAGCTAACTCCAACTATTGTTGTATGTGTCAGAAGATAGCCAGAGCAGGCTTCTGTGGTCTCTCCATACAACTTACTCTTAGAAGTATTAGGATGAATTGGTGAGCCAATATTGTGCGTATCTGACACCGTATTATTATTTGTTAATCCTGCTTCAGGAATACAGTTCGAGTACCTGCCTACTGGTGGTAGTTCTAAATAACCTTCAAGCCGTTGGTCCCCAGGTTAAATGTCAGAGAGGGCCTCTTAATCCTAACCTGGTAAAGTAAACCGTTATTTAAATCTTTTTAAATTTGAAAACTCGTACACACGTATTGCTTTTATTTGTACAATATAGGTTATAACGTATTGTTATGATGTATATCTATCATGTTCTATTACATATTTTGGAAGATAATAATATGTATAAGGCATACACGTAACGCTGCAGAAAGTTAGACTGTAGAGACAACGTAATTATATTAACTTGGTTAACTTCAGCACATGTTTACTAAGCTGTTAACAGCTTACAGAGTAGAAAATGAGTTAATCTGAAAAAGCTCCCAGTTTTACTTTGGCAGAGCATTGGTTATCATTTTACATCGAAACGACGCTGACTGCGCTAAATGGATCATAACATTTTAAAATGCATGGACCAATTTATATTTGAAAATTGTAATTAATGCTGAACAATTAATGTGAAATTCCTACCAAAGGGTTCCGTTAAGTATTATTTCCTAGAGTGTTTGTGAAGTTGTGATTCAAAAGGCTAAGAAGGTTTCCATTATTCTTTGGCTGTATGCAAGACATCTACAGACCTAAACTGATTGATATGAAGCTAAGCATAAAACTATTTTATATTTAAGCAAAATGATTTCGATTATGGTCTATTTAATTCCCTTAAATTTGAATAAGCGTTAGAGAATACTTTCTATATATCTCATAGATATTCATGGTCGCGAATATAAAATGAAAGACCAATATATATTTTTTAAACAATCTGTTTATTAAAACAGTACGGTGTAACCAATTACGTATACGCAATAATAGATGAGCCTAATTTATTTGGATAAATACTATTTTCATTGTGAAAAAAAAATTGTTTAGTCATTTATCTCCATTTTAGGTTGAAAACATTTTAAGGGAAACTATCTACAACTTTAATCCAATGTACAAGAAAAGAAGGCTTTTTGACGTGTAACTTACGTTACTATTAAGTAATAAAATAAGTAATAAAAAACCTGTTGTGTTGTCATCATAATAAAAATGCATTATAATTTGAACTTTTTTCTTCTTTTTCAATTTTATAAATAAATCCAAGCCAACAAAGTGGGGTATCTCCATTGATAGTGACTCATGCTGCAAAACGTCCATATGTAGATATTGCAACAGTAAAAACATTTATCCATTATAGTAAGAATATTTAAGACATTATTTTCTTTTCAAATCACCTGTATGTTTCGTAATTCTAACTTCAAACAAATACTATAAATGTAAATTTTCAATGAAATAATAAATATGTTATTTTTTTATTCAATTGGAACTTACTTGAAGTGAGATCTGACTACTAACAAAAATTCGTTCATAAAACGGCATATTTTATTTATATACCTTAATGAAGAACTAGTTTATTTAAAAAATTACAGTGGCAACATTATTAAAAGAATTTTACAATTAATGCCATGGCACGTCGGTTAAGTACGAACTAAATCTTATATGTCATTTATTGGTATACATATAAAAATGTTTCTCAAATTATACAAACTCCTAACTAATGGGGTTATAAAAATAGTTTAAATCTCAGTTCAACTAAATATGCTCTATAGGACTCAGAATTAAAAATAGGTCATGGACTTAATATCTAAGTGGAATCTGTGAAATACTTATTATCACTTAAATGGCTGAAGTACGGGTTGTTTCAAGAAGAGAAAGCGCAGGATTTTAATTCCAGCACTTCTTTTGTTTAATTTTCTCTTCATCCAGTAAGTAAAGAATGAAGGTTATGCCTTTTATTCACTTATATAAATCCTGGAAAACATTAATATATTTCTTTTAAAACGCTTAACCTTTTTTCTCATTCAATTCTTTTGGTTTACATCAGTGGAACCTTCATTGCCGGGCTTCGTTGACTCGGCACATCAGCAGTTTAAGATTTCAAAATAATAGGCACCATTATTGCCTTACTTTCTATATGTATGTATATATATATATATATATATATATATATATATATACATTATTAAATTTGTATAAGTGGAAATAGCCGAATTTAATTTCAATGGACATTGATCCGCAAAAATTACTTGCTCTGCCGGGACTCGAACCCGGATCTTTCACTTGTCGGGTGAATGTGCTATCATTACACCACAGAGCCCTCACTTTGACGATTCAATTATTTTGTATTTGACCGTATCTGTCAGATATGCGTTTAAAATAACCAAACTAACATATGATCGAGAGACCAAATACCTGTCAAATGAATTTACATTATTAAATTTGTATAAGTGGCAATAGCCGAATTTAATTTCAATAAACAATGAATCGCAAAAACTACTTGATCCGACGGGACTCGAACCCGAATCTCTCACTTTCCGGGTGACTGTGCTACCATTACACCACAGAGCCCTCACTTTGACGATTGAATTATTTTGTATTTGGCCGTATCTTTCACATATGCGTTTAAATAACCAAACTAGCACACACACACACACACACACACACACACACACACACACACACACACACACACACACACACACACACACACACACACACACACACGTGCGCGTAATCGTATGGAGATGCCGCACGACACCTTCCTCGTTGGTTATGCAGATGACATTGCCGTAGTCATAACCGCGAGAGAGTTGGATGAGGCGCAGAGATTGCTAAGTCTAGTTTTGAGGCGAATACTCTGCTGGAAGGATGAGCACGGACTGGATATCGTGCTTCTCACCAGGAGGAGGATAGATCCCGTCGTGCAGCTAAACGTCAACACGGAGCTCATCGATACCAAACGCTGCGTCAAGTATCTAGGAGTGAGAATGGATTCCCGTATGACATTTTGGGACCAGATCACCTGTGCGGCCGAGAAAGCTGAAAGGATTGTGGCCAATCTGAGTAGGATCGTGACCAACGTGGGTGGACCCGCGGTGGGTAAGCGCCGAGTCCTCATGTCCGTGACGAATTCGGTTATCCTCTACGGTTGCGAGATATGGGCGGATACCTTGCGGCAGAAACGCTACAGGAGGAAGGTCGTGGTGGTGCAGAGGAGAGGAGCTCTCCGGATTTAATCTGCCTATCGTACCGTTTTGGAGCCGGCCGTCCTTGTGATTGCGGGAGTAATTCCCATCGATCTTCTTGCTCTTGAGCGGAAGCGTGTCTACGATTGGAATGGCACTGTCAGCTGTGCTGCTGCCCGTTCGCACAAAATGGATGAGTGGCAAACTCGATGGGAGACGGAGAGTCGAGGACGGTGATCTTTTAGGCTCATAGGTGATTCGAGGGGATGGACCGAAAGAGAGCATGGAGAGGTAGACTTCTACCTTACCCAGCTTCTCACTGGGCACGTTATCAGGTGTGTTTCGCCGGAGACCCTTATAGAAGAGCTGTTGTCCAGTCCCGAATCGTGGAGCGCTGTCGCTGCGTTTTGCAAGAGGGTGCTAAGGCAAAAAAGAAGAGAGCAGCTATAAAGCACCAGAATAGCTCATGTCGGTGGATTTTAGAATGAAGTAATGCCCATTGGGCGAACGATGGCACCCTCTTGAAGTAGTTGCAGAGATGCGTTCCCGAGAGGGTTTCCAATGCCTGGACCGGTAGGTTTTTAGTTGCTGAGAGTCTCACACTCCAGGGCAAACATCTGTCCCTGACGGTGCACAATGCATTTTCCTATCGTAAAAAAATACTAATACTACTATTACTACTATTATTATCAATTCAAACATTACGAACTCACGTAGAGCTTAACGGAGTATAGCAATGTACGTTCTGATGAATAATGAAGCGGGCGAATTAAGGCGGTGTAGAACATTTTCAAATGATTTAGTTTTGAGTTATTCGTGAGTTATAAAAGTCAAAAACTTTTTCCTGGTGTTTGTTGTATTATTTATGAACTTGAGTAATTTTGTTTTAAATCACTGATTGAGCCATTTCTGTTAAAATTTCTTCCTATTATGATTATGTAACTTTAATGCAGAGAATGATAAAGACACAAAATATTATTAGTTTATTTTTATTAGAATCGATACACTATGTTGGTTTATTTTAATACGAAGCATACTTTTTTAATTACGTAATTATCAGTAAAAACCACCTACATTAAATAATGCTATTTTAGTAATAACTGTTTATGTTTAAAAGAATTTAAAAGCTATATAGTTTACCTGCCATATAGTATATTATATAAGTGAATTTACAATTTTTCCTTCAAAAATAATTAATTAAAACCCTTATTTGTTACTTCGCTATTTTATAACGCTCAAAACGCTTTGGACAGACATACGGATAATATCTCTGTTATTTAGACAACTTAATCCAAGTTGATCTGTGTCTGAAAGTTGAATGAACATCTCGTGTAAGTTTCCGAACTGATAACAAGCGTTAAAGTTTATTTCTCGTAAAGCTGGTTAAAAGACGGACGGAAAAGGTATGCATATCAAATTGGAACTAATTCATACACTTTTATAATAATAAACATTTTTCAGTCCCTTGAGTGATATGATACTCTAACGCTCAGCCAGTAAAAGGTGCATTTCGTGTCACTACAATCATTAAAACTGGATTGTATTTAGATTGGTACAAGGCCCACCTCAAGTACTATTTCATTCTCAAGCTGACCCAGTATTTCTCACTTTGGCATTACTAAATCTTTAAATTTTGTTTACATTTTAATGTTCTTAATTTACTTTAGTATATTGAAATATTTTCTTTGTTCTTGCAATATATTTAAGTTTGTATTTAAGTTTGTGTAATGTAACCTGATTGATTATTAGGATAATATCCAGTTCAAGCTAGAAGACTCTAGGTAAGAGAAAATTCAATAAAATATGTAGGGCCTACCGTACACGCATAATAGGAAGTGAGTAAATAGACACATTTACTTGTGAAAGAGACAATTTTCATTCGCGGACATCTGTTTTAATAAGGCTTATATAATCGTGTATATGACCTATTTAAATGTTAGAATACAGTTTATAATTGTATCAAGTTAAATTAATACAAGGTGTGTTAAGAAAGAAACCCATCGTTGTACTCAAAGCGTTTGACGCTTAAATACATTTGCTATAACACCTGTTGGAATACAATCTCTTCCCTCAAACCACTCTGTATATATATATATATATATATATATATATATATATATATATATATATATATTATGTAAAATATATATTATGTAAAATATATTGTAAAATAAATTTCCTTAATATATCATACATAGCGTGTTTTATTTCATCTACCCACCCAAAATGAAAACCCCTATATAATGTGTAAAATGAAATAAAACACGCTATGTATGATATATTAAGGAAATTTATTTTTTATTTGAAAGGCCCATGTATGCCATTATGTGTGGAATATGACCTCATTCAAATGAACACCGCGGTTTCTCACAATAGTACGGATACGAGTGGTCCAATTTACAATTACTCTGCCGCATAAATGCAGTTGAATTTGAGTGATGGCCTGGATTATGTTAATCTTAAGTTCATCGGTTGATTGAGACTATTGGTATAAACCTGCGACTTAAGAAAACCCATAAAAAAGTCTAGGAGCGTTAAATCGCACGATCTTGGTGGCCAATTCACGCCACCTCTGCGAGAGATAACCATACCCTCAAATCGTTCATGCAAAATGTTCACGGTTTCGTTCGCTTTGCATTAAGTATAGCCGTCCTGCTGAAACCACATGTCGTTTACATCCATATCGTTCAATTTGGGCCAAAATAAATCCGTTATCATCGTTCTTTAGCGTTCGCCGTTGACAGTGATGGACTCACCAACGTTGTTTTTTTTTTAACGGACCAACCACACCTCCACACCAAAATCCGCACCAAACAGTAACTTTTTGTGGATCCATTGCTACCTGGTAAACCTCATGTGGGTTTGCGTTGTCCCATATACGGCAATTATGCTTGTTAACATAACCATTCGTCCAGAAATGTGCTTCGTCGCTGAAGATTATTTTTCGGCCGAAATTAGGGTCCTCTTCCAAACGCTTCAAAGCCCACTCGGCGAACAAACTGCGTTGTCTATGATCATAAACTTTAAGCTCTTGGGTCAGTTGGATTTTGTACGGATGCAGGCCTATATCCAGACGCAAAATTCGCAAAGTTGAAGTTTGCGAAAGGCCGAGTTCTTGTGCACGGCGAGGAATTGACTCCCTCGAGTTCCTCTGCACACTATCACGGACAGTGGTGACGTTCTCGATAGATCTGCCGTTCCTTTGACGTTTGGGTGTAGGCAGGTTGTTTACCGGACCGGTCTTCTCGAATTTAGCTACCAAACGTTGAAGAGTTTAAATTGAAGGGCCTTCGCTCTGCCGTAAAATAGTCGCAACGCACATAACGTTTTAACTGGTGAACACTCATTTAGATAATAAAATTTGATAACCTGAACGTGCTGCTCAATCGTGTAACTTATCATGATGAAATAAATTTTAATGAAATGGCAGAACTTACAGAACAGCAATACCTTAATGAAAGAGCTGACACCTTAACAACATGGCCGCCACAGGTTGCTAACATCTACCCTCCCAAAATGAAAAGCACTATATATACATAAATTAAAATTGTATAAATGACAATATCGGAACTTAATTTAAATACACATAGAATCACAAAAAGTGCTTGCTAATAAATTTTATTAAGTCTATTTTATTAAATAAATTTATTATATAATTATATATTTATTTAATTTATTTATTTAATATTTATATAATTATATATTATATTTATTATAATTTTATTATATAAATTTGAAAAAAATGTTAACATTTAGAAATATTATCCTTGCCATCACGTTTTAAAAGTAATCCATAAAAAAATTTCCCTAGCACTCAGTCGCATCACATGAGTGCCATGCTCCATCAACGAACTAAATGGTAACTATGTAGAAACGAAGTTTCGTGAAAGTTTTAAACCTAGAGATCAGGCTGTAATATCGTGTGGAGAGCCAACCAAACAGAAATGACGTGTTTGTAGTTGAATTATAGACACGTTAACACTCGGTCAATTAATCTGTTTCATTCAGTAAGTTTACAACGTATTTACAACGTAATATTCTTTTAGAGCTTGCATAAATTAAGGACAAGAAATAGAACTGGCGTGACACAACCTATACTCGTAAAGTAAATGAACATTTATTATATCACCACAGAAAATGCACTGTATTGTATTCCCTGAGACTAAAGGTTTAGTGGCAGTGTCACGTATCCCTTTGTCAGATTTTGTTGTTCATTTTGTTTTAATTCTTATTCAGGGTTGAATTATAATCTGTATATGAATGAGTGGAGTGGCGAAGGACTTTATATTTCAGCAATTCAATATTAACGTGTTTGAATTCATGAATGCTGAGCGTCATCTAGCATATCACTCGTAGAGCTGAAACATGTTTATTTTGGTATTTTCGTATGATATTCCAAGAAACCTGCCATATAGACTTCAAAATTTGCATGACGCTTCTTCTACATAAGCAACACAGGGTTCGATGACGGTGACTGTCACTCCATGGGACATGGCTGAGAGTTGAAAGATATTTTACAAAGGTCTTACGGATAAGCATGATGGCAAAGAGAAATCAGTACCATTATTTAGGCTTATAATAAAAGAAATTTTGATCCACTTACCTTATTTTCAGAATAAAATGTAACATAATATAGAAAAAAACATAATGTTAAGTGTCTTGAGATTTAGTACCTTCTTGCTTTTACCGAAACTTCAAATAATGAAACACTGCTAAGAAAACCGAATTATCATAAATTTAAATTCATCACATGGCGAGATATATAGAGTCTTAGTATTCAAGATCCTATGAATTTCCTTCTAGAGTTGGAGTCGGACAGATATACTGACGGAGTACTTACTTCAGACTTTCGTACTCAAAATCCTAAGTACTAGGTTTCCAGGCTCTTGGACATTTCAAGTTTTACCACACAGTCGGACAGATAAAACGACACTGATACAGATGGCCTATCTTATAACCTTTTGATCCCATAATAAATAGTGATCATATTTGGACCCTGAGTTTTCTATGTACTAAATTTCAAGTTAGGACATTGCTTCGAGAGTTATTGCTTAGACAGGCAGACGGATAGACATATACAGATGTTTTGACTGATATTTAATCTTTTAAAGCTAAAGTCAGAGAGACAAACAGACGGATAATGAGACGTTGCAAATTAGGCACTGTGTTATTATTAATTAGTTGAATGATCAAAGGAGGCTATTACAGGAAACCACAATTCATGTGGCTTTGTTGGTAATATCACACCACACACGTGACGATAGTGAAGTTATACCACAGACATGACGCTATTGATGTTGTGTTAATATATGACTATGCTTGAATAGGCGATACTATTAGCCAATGAAGATATACCACTAACAGGCCTGCAGCCTGTTTGTGCACTATGTGGTCTTCCTCTATGTCACCATCGTGTACTAGCCACAGAATGTGTATTGTCAATTATTAATTATTAAAAACTAGGAATGTGGTTCTTATACTTAGTAAATCTTTATATTATACGCAGTTGCAGATGGCGAAGTTTTTGATTAGCATATTTTTTATTAGTAATTAAAATAAATTCACGATTTTATGGCATGATAATTAAATTTCAATTATCATAACAAAATTATATATATATTTATTTATATATGTATAATCTATATATAATAATAGTATATATTTACATTTCTAAGATAATTGCACCCCAGATCTTTAAATCCCAGTCTTATAATTATTATATTACTTTTAATATACACTGTCCCAACTTGTTTTATCTGAAATATTTGATAAATATATTTTACTTTCTTTAATGCTAAATTTTTCAATTGTGGTACCTCCTCCGTTCAAATTTCCAAACAATTGCATTTGGTGGAAGATTATTATTGTCATCCCTTTATTTTCTAATGGTTTCTAAGGTTCAAAATATAGACCTAACATCATTTTAAATTATAGTTTTTATGGTAAAACTTTTCTGAATTTACATTTACAGTTGATGCAGTAAATCTAAACTAATCTAACTTCAACAAATATCTCTTGGGAACGGAGGTTTTACATTTAACACGTAATTTAATTTAATTTTATTAGGTACTGAGCGAAGTATTATTGTATTAGTATTGTTTATTGATAATATATTTTCTTTAAAGCATTGAATTATATTTTACTCTTGAAAGTGTTAAAACAGTTTAATATTAAATTAAAAATTTATAACGTGTGGCTTGATAATTTACTGCCCTATTGCTCCCTCCTTACTAAAGCAATAAGCCGATATCTGCTTTCAGTCCCTCTGTACGATATATCTTAGTAAGAGAATTGTATACTGACACTTGGTTCATAGTTTCCTTGTGAACCAAATAAGATGGGTAATTAAAAAATGTAAAAGAACTGTACGTGTGACTCTCTCTCCGTATTTTTACCTCATACTTTCAAAAAATACATACTTTTTTGTTACACTGTTGACTACAGAAGTAGAAATTAGAAAAACTTTAAATTAATTTTCGTATTACTTAAATATTATATAAATAAATATACCGTATTACGTAAATAATATATATATATATATACAAACAATTTTAAAAGTTTTCTCTATGTGACATAACTTTAAGTTATATTATATACAATACGACTGTTTCGGAGTACAATGCAGTATAATGTAAACCCAATATTTTTTCACATAAATCTATATTTTGGTTGTTTTTACATAACTTGATAAAAATACTTATGTACAAAAATTTCAGTGGCACAATCTCATGTTTTTCATACCAATGCACACGTCATGCTTTCTTAATTAATTAACAAGTAGTCAGTATTCAACAGGTATCAGTATCAGAATAGAACCATACTTTTACTCGTACTTTCGATTTCAATTTTCTTGTCAGTTAACTATAGCGTAAAGAGAACTAAGTAACAAATGACCAAGACTACTTGTACATATTTTAAACTTTATGCGTTTTATAATTGATGAAAGTCACTAGGTCTTAATATAAAGGAAACGTTTATTTCTTCCAAAATTCAGTTTTAATTAAATTTGTGAAGAAATAAATACGTCTTTTACATTTTTAAGACGTAATCCTTGGGATAACTACCCTGAAGAAAACAAACGACATTTTGTAGATGATCTCTCTACGATGACTTACAGCGAACTTAAGTACAAAATGTATTCAGTTTTGTAACAAGGTCCAAAGAAAAACGCTTGAGTATAGAAATGAAATAAGTTTATAAACAGCTGCAGCCTAAGTGACTTTTAGCTCATGAATTTAGAAGTTCAGAAACAACGCTATATAAATAAAATATTACTTTATGTTATACTACTATATAAACTACAGTATATACTTTATAACTATATAAACTATATATTTACTATATAAACTTTATTTTATATAGTAAAATGTGTACAGTAGTTTCTATTTCCATACATACCTGTTTTAAGGTTTATGTTCTTTAATATGGAAAATATACGCTGACTTTTCTGGATCTCTTCGGAAAGACGTGAACTCCACGGAAAGTGAAACGAAGTATAACTTTACATCCGCTTTAAATTAAGAAATGTTTTACACTGCACAATATTTTTTAACAAGTCCACTGTGTCTAGTGTATCAGTCTGCATACCTTCACCTATAACGTAAGAGAACATGGCCAACATCCGCTAAGACACTTGAAACGGATATGATTATAAGCTATAAGAACAGATATTGGAGTAGTTATATTAATAATAATATGTAATGCCCAACGGGATTCTTTATCTCTAATTAGATTCTGACTAAAGTTCAGTTTAGATTGTAAACTCCATTTTATAAGAGGTTAGTTTGTTTAAATTACATTGTAAACGATATTG
Organism: Homalodisca vitripennis; assembly: GCF_021130785.1. Lineage (NCBI taxonomy): Eukaryota > Metazoa > Arthropoda > Insecta > Hemiptera > Cicadellidae > Homalodisca > Homalodisca vitripennis. Next base: position 54,322,235 of record NC_060214.1, on the reverse strand, counting down.
CGCATGTATGCAAATAAATTGATACGACTCATTTAAATTAATGATGTGAGCCTTAATTTTGACACATGACTTATTGACTTTATGAAATTACCTAATAATAATTATAAAGCAGTAATTAAAATTTGTATGAACAGTTTTTGAATAGAACATACGCCTTTGAAATAATAGGGTAATAAAAGATTATAAGATTAAATACTCTATATCGAGTTAGCTGGTGATGATATAACAATATGTTTCGTCTTAAGTGTTATCGTTAGGTCTACACAAATATTCGTGCTTCTATTCTTATGTAAGCTATCTTCCAAACTCTAAAATTTTATTTAAACGAACACTAAAAGAAAATAATTAAATAAATCATTTTCAAACATAATGAGAAGAGATAAATAATATAAATGAGCTAACGTATACATAACATTTTTAAACACAATTTATAGAATATGCTATAAGACGTGGCTATAAGTACTATTCTTAAGTAAATTAACTGGAATATAGCAACACCCGACTCTATTTACGCAATTTACGCTCTTGTTCCATCATTTTTCATGAATATAAACAATGGTTTTACATTATTATTATATTATTGAATTATAGATTGGTAATTTTGAATGAAGAATCATTTATATATACGTTGGTTAACGTAGGTACGTTGAGTTAAATGAAAATATCAATGCGGTTGGGCCGACACATCTGTCTTTGTGTAAACATTGTAGAAACAAGAAAGTCTGAGAGTAAATAAATTTTCAAACGTTCTGAGTACTATCAGCACAGTAGATAAGATTTTAAAGTTTTCATAAAGCTTCAGGGAAAGCATTTATATCACCCATTGATGAGCACTCCTACTTTGTTTGCAATATATATATATATATATATATATATATATATATATATATATATATATATACTATATTTTTTAAATTATCTGTTATGCCACATCCCTCAAATTTCTGAACAAATGTCGAGACTTTACACCAAATGGATCAATAATTGTATCATTATTGTATCAATAATCGTGGATTTTTTTATGAAGCATTAATATGTGCATAGACAGTTTCAAAGTTAATAAAGTAGAATTTAGGTCAAATTTTAGAAAAAATTATTATGACAACAGTATACATATTTAGAATCCAGTATAGGAATTAGAAAGTCTTTAAAGGTCCACATTTTCACACAAATTTCAACATTTATCCACACTATTTACCACAATAAAATCTAATTTTCATATTTAATTTTTGATTATGGATATATATTTTTAAGATTTTTCAAATAAAACCAAGTCTTACTTCTTTTTACGAAAAATGTGAAATGGTTTCAATCTAAATAACAAAACTATTAGCGCATTTTGTTCATTTGATATAATTTTTATTCTCAGATATTTAACAAAATATGTACTGCAAACAGATCCCTGGGAATGCAGTAATTACATTACGCGTTTCTTTGAAAATGTTAAAAATGATAGTATTTACTATTATATTTGTACCTTATATAGGCAGATCACACCATAGGAATATAAAAAACTACTATAAAAGAAAGTTATAAATAACCCTTAACTTTTTAAAATATCCAGTTTTGCCTAATGTTATGTTTATATAATGTTTATCCTATATTATAGGATAGAATATTTAACCTTGTTTAATTGATGCCTTACTAAAAACTTCAATATTTTAGATTGTCTTTTTAACAGTCAATACATATAACAAAAAATATTTCAGCTAATACATTGCAAAATTTCATGTGAAAATGTTTCACTAATACACAATAAAACAATGGTCAATGGTTTTTTATACAAGTAACTAATAGAGCTTTAAGGACAACAATCAAGCTCTATTTGGTTCGAAACCTTAAGAAAAACATAAGGTTCCAAAATTACTGGCAATATGTCATTTTACGGTGCTTAATTTACAGTTTATCATATAATATCTTGTGCAAGTTAATGAATAAGGATGAGCTCCCCTTGGAAAAGAGGCTTTTTGATTAAAGTAGGGCGTAAATGCGAATTTCTTTTAGTAGTGTAAGTGTGCGTAACATTTTTTAACATTTGATGATCAAAGGTTGTGGTTTCAACTATGGAGACGTTTTACTTCTAGGTATTTTGTCCACAAGAAATGGACTCACGGCCACAGCGCAGTACTCGTACACCCAAAATTCAAAGACAGCAGGAGGGAGTTAGAGAGGAGAAATTATACCCTTATACATTAACATAACTAAAAGTGCATGCAGTTTAACTAGCATTATAGGAATTGGAGCCAACGTAAGACGCCATATATGCCCAAACAAAGAGCTTCAGGTAAACCCCAAATATAATATGTAGGTTGTTAACTCTTTTAAAATATATAAAATTATTAATCTAACACATTAGTACAGTTATGTACTTTAAAGAGTGATAAGTTTGATTTATGGTTGATAATATTGCTATAAATTACAAAAATCGCTGTTATGAATAATATTCAAATAGTTTTCACGTCAATTATTTAACTAGTTTATAAGCATATCATAAAAATGCTGACTTTAAATTCGTTAATACTAATGTCGTCGATCATAGACTAAATGTTTTTCTTGTAAAATACGATTTTCCTGTCTATTTCTATTCTTTTTTCAACATTCAAAGTTGAGAAACGTTACTTTCCAGTAGCTTTAACACGATTATACATTTATAAATAATGCTCCTTTAGTATATAAACAAACCTAGAGATAAAAAGTGTCTCCAATTCTAAAGGAAACAATTACTAGGCAATTTAAATAACAAGTGGAAGTATGGGCGGTTGTGGTTAAGTTGTGCCAGAGATGTGGTACTGCAACACTCCAGAAAATTTGAAGATCCTTGTGTTTCAATGTCGGTAAGTATTGGAATGCCACTTAATTCTTGTAATTTGCCCAGTGAGCCAAATCTGATAAAACACCTTTCATGTGGAAAATGCAGATTTTACGTTTTAATTAATAGCCTATCGTGTTTATATAAAGCATATATTACATTACGCTATTTGTATATATTTTCGATAGTAAATTTAAATCATCTGAACAATCATCACATATTACACCCAAAGTTTCAACATATGTTTATCGTTTCAAGAATATTATGCTTATTAATTTATTTAGCTGTTAACAAGTATGTTTTTAATTATTTTATGTGTTTTTTTCTATCTTGTTAGTTTTGATCTGAAGAAGCCTAATGCGAAATATAGGTAATTAATATTAATACGTTGGCCTTTTTCCACACAAACACACAACACACACACACACACACACACAAATATATATATATATATATATATATTAATTTATACAAACAATTATTAAGTAAAAATAAATTAAATTACTGCAATGTACTTGAAATACTTTTAAAATTTAAAAAATGGCAATTTCAAATTAAAAGATACAAGCATACCCGTATGTATAAATTGTTTCATAACTGTGCACGCTTTGTACCTCTAAATATTACTTAACACGTTTTTGTAATCAGCTACAAACAATTTATAAATATAGAACAGGAGAGTTGATACCCACCCAGAGCGAGTGAGAGAGAGAACACATATTGTAGAGGGTCGGTGTTTATAACAAGGGCAGTTTTGTCATCTCTGCTGCCACCTCATTAGCACGGCCACGTAAAGCGGTAGTTTAATAGAATCAAAACTGAGTTAGTTCAGTATTTAGTGCTGTGATTTTCAGTGCTGTGATTTTCATAGAAATCTACACCAACTATTATTATAATACCTTTAAAAATGTTTACAATTGCGTACCTGTTACCCACAGATTCTATTATAGATCATATAATAATAGTAAATTTTTTAAGACAACTAATGTAATCAATACCTATTGTATAAAACCATTAGAAGAGTAAAGATTCCTTTTTGAACAGTAAATATTGTAATTATACATAGTGAATATGAAGTTTGTAATATGCAAGTTATGTTAAATGTCTATAGACACCAAAATATTCTTTTAAATACGTGAAATTTTATACTTGTTGTACCAATAGTTTTACAAATTATATTATTTCTACACTGAAAGTATTTCATTTCCTAAAAATAGATACAATAAACATATATCCTAAACAAAACGTTAGCCATTGAAATGTTCAATGTTGATTTTATTTCAGCAGCTTTCACTTTTTAATAAATAAAGCTTATAATTGTGACGTATGAAAATAAAATAAAAAGACTGTAAGTTATATAACTATCGACCTTGACTTGCATTTGAAATTCTGAAGGCAGACTCCGCGGCCCAATAAAAACAACAAACAACAAAATTTGATAACTCTATTGTTGAAAACGTTATAAATTTTGAAAATTTTACCATAAGTTGAAATATATTCAATGCAAACAAAATTAAAGTAAACTTTTAACAGGAAATGATTTAATTAAGAATTATCATTATTAACTCGAGAAATCATATAATATATTCTTCAGACTCCCACTACCTTATTACGGATACGATTCCATGTCTACAGCCCATTGTGTTTCACATCACAGCATTGGTTATGAGGAAAATACTTCAATATTTTTATATAAAATATTTCTGACTTAAAATTGCATTACTTCAGGAAGTTCTTCCCCATATAATAAACTTGTTTGTGCCTCATCCTGCTTATTAATTAAATTTCAGCTGAAGAAGAAGATAGTTCCCAATTATCGAGTCGTAATTTTCTATTCCTGAACCTTTAGCAAACTTCTAAATGTCTATTATTCCAAAAAATAAAACATTATTTCTCATAAGAGGTCCGTATGAATAAAAAAATTCAAATATGAAGAGTAAGTAACAAGTACACTTTAGAATGCGTACAAATATATGAACACTTACACAAACTCACGCCTCATATAGATTTTATTGAAATTTTTTGTACTTTACCTCTTTACATTCTTCCAGCATCCCAACAACATTTAAAAAATGGACAATATTTACACGCAAACCTTGCATTTAAAAGTTACGCTCTGAAGAGGAAGATCGTTTTGCAGTCATGTTTCTTTCAGTACGGCAATAAACAAAACAATGCGGGGATGAAAAGAATTAATATCACACCAGCTTCTAGATTATTTGCGTTCTCATGAATACAAAATTAACCGTTTAAAGTTATTCTCACTGAGCCCAGGAATTCTATGCTTTTTAATTTAAATACTGGAATACATTTTAAAAAAACCTCTAAAAAAAGTTGTTTAGCTACTTGATTATCTATTAGTTATGAATTTAGTTTTAACATACAAAAATTTATCAACATTCCCGTACATTGAAATTACTTTTAATAGCGTTAAAATATTTATGATATGCTGTATATTATATTACACAACTATTTCTTTATTTATATAATAAGATTTTCTAGAGTATTCGATACTTTAATATATTACATACTATATTATTTCTAAAGTGTTTATTTTTAAAATATCCAATCCATATATTATTACATACTAGTGCATGGATGTGTACTAATTATATTATTAAAATTAGACAAATTCCATGTCTTAAAATTTGCAAGGTTTGTTATTGTACTTACGGGGCTACGGTTAGGATGGATACCAGTACAGGCTTTTATAAATATGTCAGTATAATGTAAAATTAAATTTTTTTCCATCACCAAATTTTGATAATTTCTTAAATGCAATACAAATTTTAATGGTAACGCTAAATAACAACCCGACTCACGCTTATAATTACAAATATATTAGTCTTGACCTGTGCAACAATTCTTACATCCTGAGAAGTATGAGACAGTTCCTGTATAAAATCAATTCTCTATGAAGCTATATATCAAACTGCAGTTTGTGGCATGCTCTTGGTATATTTTGCTTTGTCTTTATATGCATAAAAATAATTACAAAAACAGTTCTATGTTCAAATAGTGCATTCCTCTACAGCTTGCATATTTTTATACGTATAAAAACTACAAATTTGTTTGACTTTTAAATCACAATACTAGAAAGTTTAGTATATTGCAGGTAAATAACGTTATTGTAAACATCCTTTTCTAATCAGTTTTACTAAACACGTCGTATTGAGGTTAAATATGCAGTGTTAAAATTAATATTCTATATTAACACTGTAAACAGTTGTGATATAATATATTGCAATACTTAATTAATTAACCATAGAGGTAAATCTATCATTTGTTAGTATTAAATTTTCTTTTACATACTTCTAAATATATCTTCAATGATGATACTACATTTAACAAAAATGTATGAGCTCAGATTAAGCGAATCTTATAACTAAAGGTACAGGAAAGAATTAATTTCAGACCGTCCATCCATACAATAAATGAAGGCGCTAACGTATGGAGATTAATTTTTAGTGATAATTTATTTCCGTACAGTTTAATCGCATTCAGTAAATGTTATTAATTAAATAACTGTTTTTAACAAACAGGTGTACAGTCTTAAGTCATTTTAATATGCGACATACAAATACTGGTTGCAATAGCGGAAAAAACTATATTTTGCTAGTTCCGTCCTAAGTTTTCCTATTTAAATGTTCCGTTCTTTCAGTGTAACGAATAAAAAAATACAAACATACCTGTAATGGCAGTTGAACGCCTAATGTTCCATATACATGTCTTTATATATTGTTAAGTTCAATAAGTGACTGTTAAAAAATTCTTAATTTACTACTCAAGTTATCCTAATTTTACAAATATTTGGTTTTCATATTGTTTTTTGTGAATTATTTTAAATAAATTATGGTTTTTATAGAACTTTTTTTAATATAATAAAAAAAATATATAAAAAATATTTTGCAACCATACTATAACAGCAAATAATATTTAATTTATTTCAAAAAATGCAACCCAATGTTTCTATTGAATAAATTATGTTTGATTGTTAATTGTTGGAGGATTTTTTTAATATGCTTGATATTAATTAATATTTTCTTTATTTAACTCGACTGAAAAATGATCTTTCTGTCAGTCTGCCTGGCCACTCGATATCCCAAGAACAAACTGACCGAACTTACCTTCTATTCTAGTTTTCTTGTTTTAGTAGTGCTGTCCATCCCGCATAGGTCAATATGGACATCATTTTAAAGGGCTTATCTAGCAGAGGTTAATGCCGCAAAACGCACTCAAAAAGATTGATTCAGTACGAAATGGTGGCTGTTCAAATGTTTTATTTAAAAAATATGTTTACTTAACGAATGTTTTCAGAGTAAATGTTCGAATTGTTCACCTCCGGTTATTTGGCAGTTGGAAAGACGCACATAAAAACTATTAACAGAATTTTGAGATCAAATTGAGGAATCGTCTGACATTCTTGAAGTATTCTTTGTCTCAGTTCATTTAAATTTTGAGGCTTAGTTTTTTAGACGTTGTCCTTAAGGAAACCCCAAACAAAATAGTCTAATGGAGACAGATCTGGTGAACGTGCTGGCCATTTTACAGTCCTCCGCCTTCCGATCCACCTTTGCCAAAAAACAGTGTTTAAATAGGCTCTTACGTCGATGCCGTAGTGTGGGGGTGCTCCGTCCTGTTGAAACCAGATATTCTGGAAATGTTCTCCAAACATGTTTCAAAGTGCTGGTGTAATTTAATTTTCCAGCAAACGTTGGTATGATATTGCATTTAAATTTCCTTCAATAAAGAAAGGACCCACCAACTGGTTACCTATCACACCAAGCCATACATTCACCTTTAGTGGATACTGCGTATGTGCCTCCCGTATCCAGTGAGGATTTTCGCTACTCCAGTAACGGCAATTGTGCCTGTTTACGCTTCCATTCAGCATAAATAAAAACTCGTCCGAAAACACAATATTGATTACATCAATTTCGTTGCGATCTATTTTGGCCATCATAGTTTCACAAAATTCTATACCTCGATCTAAATCACCTTTGTTGAGTTCGTGCACCAAATGAACTTTATAAGGCTTAAAATTAGACATTTTCAGAAGTTTTTTAACAGACGTAACAGAGATGTCATGAGTTTGTGCCGCTGAGCGTAGGGACTCTTGCGGATTCTCAATAAATGACTCCAATACATCTAAAGAGTTGTCTTCGGTTGTCGCAGTAGCGGGCCTTCCTGACCTATGACGATTGGAAACACTTCCTGTTTCCATAAAGCGTTGAACAGTTCTCCCTACAGTTGTTCTAGATATTGGCTGCCTCTCGTGAAAGTAGTAATTAAATAAATGGCATGCTTCCTCGTGTGATCGTCCGTTATTTCCCCAACCAACCATCATAAGAAGTATACGTTCACGTTCGTCAAGCAACATAGTGTAGTTGAATAACTACAAGCAATACGACAAACTCTTTTGTACTATAGCGCACTGATAGAAAGGATGGACAGCACTACTAAATCAAGAAAACTAGAATAGCCTACTATGAATAGACTGGATAATAGGAAAGTCCTAACCACGACGCAAAGATAAGATATTTCTAATTGTTACTGTTATCAGGTTTTCCCCGTTATCAATATATTAGGACCAAATTTGTAACCCTTGAGGATAACTAACGTCATAATTCACTTCTGTACAAGTGACAAGCATAATTTAGTAGTTAGCTGCAGTATTCGTTTAGTTGCAGTTTTGTTTTACATAGGGGTTATGGCTACTAATAAAATTTAACCAAGTAAAACCTTTGAACAGCCGCCATTTTGTACTGGATCAATCTTTTTGAGTGCGGTTTGCGGCATTAAACTCTGCTTGATAATTCCTTTAAATGATGTGCATATTGACCTATGCTCCTATTTAAAATTTCCTTCCGACTCCTTGCGGGACGTCCCCATGATATTAAAGAAAAATGATAGTTCCTTCAAAAAGTAGATTTTTAGGTTTAGTATTGAAGTACCAAATCTTGTTGATTTATCTGTTATCGTTCAGAAAATATTATACCCGTGCAGGACTTTATGTACACCCTGTATACAAACTCGACACTGGTGCACTTTTCAGTCCATGGAATTTAGCTGTTAGTGGAAACTTTTGCGTTCGTCTTAAGGGGAAAGTTCATAGCAACGATAAAAGGCAAAATATGAACTTTTGGTAACGGAGTGCAGTCATATAAAAGATTAACACATTGTATTATTGTATATTAAAAGATGCAGCTGGATTCGAAATTTTACACTAAATTTTAGTGAGTCTTAAAACATGACAGGACCTTCCTTGTTATTAAATTTGATAAGCGCATCATTTATAAAATGTATGACGTATGTTTTCCCTTAGGTCTAAGATAATATCTATCACCAGGTTAAAAAACAACATCTTCTCATCCTTTAGGATAGGAGGGACATACGTAGTTTAACTACGTCGTAATGTTTGTAAAAACGACAAACTCACCTAAAACATAAGAATATATTTATTCGAATAATTTTCATAATGATGTAAAGAAATCTAATATGTGTGTAGAAGATTATTCATAATATGCCCACACTTAGTCTAATTATCTTGAAAATTTACTTTTCTACATCCATATTTTTTCAATAATGATTAGATATTTGTTAAAATTAAAATCTGTTTTACATTTATAAAATTTTAGTGTTTTCATGACAAAAATTAACCCTACAGTTCTATCTATATAATAGTTGGTATATTGTAAATGGTAAAATAAAAAAAATCGTAAATGTCTAAATTAAAGGAAGCTCTTCAATTAGAGTTTAATGTGTTAACGCACTCACGCGTGGTGCACACTATCCATAGGTCGAGAGTTTCAGTCTTTACTTACAATGACATTTTAAACATAAGAGGTATAAATCTAGAAAGCAAACACGAACTAAACGGAGCTTTACAATAATATAAACAATGTAATATGCATTTCAGTACATGACAGAATACTTTAAAATACTAAAACTAAATAATATGTAGTAACGTATCAGTTGTAGTGAGTAAACTAATTAATTAAAGTGTATATGAGCATTTATTTCCTCACGTATAACACAGTAATGTTTTTATTGACCTTAAGTAACGAGCGTTAATTAGTTACCTAATTAATTACATATTTAATCAATATAGTTGCAACAGAAATAGGTGCATAATATTTTGTTAAATTCTTGATTTTGTAAACATATGCGTCTAATGATCGGAAAAATACGTGATTGGTAAATGTAATACCTATAAAACCTTCACTACTAATAAATTCAGACAAAATTGCTATAGCCCAAATTATTATCAATGGATATTAATGAACAAAAAGTAATGACTCTGACAGAAGCCTAATCCGGATCTGCCATTTGACGAGCGGGGGGTTCTACACGTTATTCCTTAGTTACTTTACTATTTTCAATCAATACATTTTTACTTAGATGTTTCTGTAGCATGAGGTTTCTTTGAATTTTAATGTATCATCATTTGGTGACGAGGGTAGACACTTATTATTTGCTTTATGCTGCAATGAAATCCTACTGAATAAAAAAATATGTGACAAGATATGTTGAGAAAGGTTACTTACACCTTCACAATTTGCAGGATACTTTGTTTTAGACAGGTATCAGTTGTTTGATGAGGTATGTACTTCCATTAGATTCGTCTGAACATGACGCTGACAAAAGTCTCTTTTGCCTTAAAGGTTATGGTGGTTTAAAATGTATTCTCCATGTAAAAATTTTTCTTTTTTAATCTAATTTAAAATCTCATAGTTGAGAAATAATGTTGGCAAATGTTAACATTATATGTATATTGTATGTCTAATATATATCTAATATATATACAACCGCATGTGTAACTGACTGACTCACTCACTCACGTATACTAATTCTAACCTACTTCCAGATGAGTTAGAGACTTGAAATTTGGTACACAGATAGCTTTCCACGTGTAACCACCAGGAAAATCCCGAAAAGTGAGAATTTTTCATTTTCAACCCCTCAAAAAAATTCCCAAAAAATCGCGCATTCTTCAACCCTGCAGGCATTTTTTGTAAGCCCGATAGCGGGCGAACCGTTGGAGCTAGCTCGGATCTGACGAAAAATTAATGGTCAGGAATGAAGTGAACTACAAAAAAGGTCTAATGACTTTTTGCTCTATCTTCCATGGTTAAGCGACAAAACGCTCGAACATTTGAAATTCCAGAGATTTTTTCGATAAAAATAATGTTTCAAGCCCGATAGCGGCCGAACCGTTGGTCGTAGCTCAAATCTGATTGACCCATTAAATTAGCAAATTGCGCGATCTACAGAAAAGGTCCAGTAATCTTTTGCCCTATCTCGATTGGTTTGGCCGAAAAACGTGATTATGTACAATTTTGTTGTAACTTTTACGCGAAACTTTTGTTTTTGGGGTCGATAGCGGCGAAACCATTGGTCGGAGGTCAAAATAAGACTAACGTTTTATTTAGGAAATAAGATGACCTACAAAAAAGGTCCAGTGACTTTTTACTATATTTCCCTTAGTTTGACCGCAAAACGCGATTAAGTGAAAATATTGGACATTTTCGCCTAAAAATTTACATTCCGGGCTTGATAGCGGCTAAACGGTTGGTCGTAACTCAAAACAAATTTTAAACGGGATTTAGGAAATCACGTGATCTACAGAAAAGGTTCAGTGACTTCGGGAGTTGGCTGAGCGTTAGCTAAGCGTCAATAGTAGATAGGGACAGAGGAATATTTATTATGTTCACAGACACAATACCCTCTAAAAAAGGCCCAAGTGTGTCATTAACCCCGGTAATATTAACCCCCCCCCCGGGGATTTCCTGGTATGACCTGATAACTTCCTGTACATTCAACCCCCTGATGTGTTAACCCCCCTGGTAACATTAAACCCCCCCCAGGGAATTTCCTGCCATGACCTCATGTCCGAATTTTACCAGTCACCAAATCTCTTAACCCCCCCCCCTGGGAAGATCCTGGTATGACCAGATAACCCCCTGGAGTCTTATCCCCCGGTAACGTTAACCCCCCCTGGGAATTTGTTCATATGACCAGACAATATCCTGACGAAATTAAACCCCCTCATGTCTTAACCTCCTTAACATTAATCACCCTCCCAGGGAATTTCTCGCCTTGACTAGATAGTCTCCTGGTGATATTAAACCCCCTGTTCAACTTAAAATACTGCCTTGAGGTCGGTTTTTATTATGTTTATACTAAACAATTCAAGATAGCTGACCCGTGCAGACTTTTCTCCCGAGCTCATTTCTGGCTAAACCATAGGTCGTAGATCAGATCTGAGGGCACAATCGAAAGACAAAATTAAATTTCCAACAAGAAAGGTCCAGTCACTTTTTGTCGTATCTCTAACAGTTTAACCGCAAAATGCCCTCAAAGTCAAAAGTTTTTACGAATCCGGAAAAAAATCTATGAAAAAGGTCAATTTTTAAATCCCTTGTCATTTACTTAATGTCCGGACTTAACCAGTCACCGAATTCCGCTTATCCCCGAATTTGCAAGCGTTTACTTTGGGGGCCTGGGGGCGTAGCCCCCAGCGAGCCGAAGGCGAGTATATATATATAAAACCTCATTGAAGTCTGGCACGCCACACATGGTGCAAGACAAATGTAACGACATTGTGTAGTTTGGAGATACCCCTACAGTTTAGTTTCTATAACTAGTTAGTTTTTCATTTCAGAGCAACCTTGACAAGGGTTACATTAAACTCTGACATCAGCTGATTGAAAAATGGTCACTTTAATAATGATATTAGTACAAGCTAAAATTAATTTATAACTTTTTAATTCAGTGAACTGGCTTTAAATCTTTAATACGATTATTTCACTTTATACTACTATTTTGTAATACATATATCAGTTGATTATATTGTTTTATGGTTGTAAATGAAAATGTTTTTCGTGTTTATTACCTCATTTCAATTAGATTATGGTTTGTAAATAATGATTATATCCAATGAGTCTTTAATTAGGTGAATGTTAAATTTGATTAATATGTACCGTAAATTAGTTAATTAAATTTCATACAATTTAAATTTCGCAACCTAATCAGCCAGTATAATATAATATTATTTTACATCCAATGTTCCGGAACTAAATTATTGGGCGGAGTAACTACCCAATTGGCACGCGTATGAATTTTTTCTTCTAACCCTTTGTAGCAGCCCAACTACGTAACCGATAAGACCTCGCGCGCTTTGTCCGTAAGTAAAATTTATCTTTTCGTATTATTAAATTAGCCCTTTGATGCCAAACGTATAAAATGAATGTAACGTAAAGTAAAGATGTGAATAGTAAAGTAACTTACCCTTGAAGATCTTTTATTTGCTAGATTGAGATAGATAAAGGTTGTGGCGTCGTCCTTATGGCGACGAGCACGTTGTTATAAATAGTAATTTGTATCATTAAATGGCTAATACCGTCGCGAATTTGTTTTAGGCGAGTTTACGTAGCTGATGTATCTCACGTGTTGTTTGAATAGATGGCTACCACTTCTCAACTTATACTCCTATTCTAGAAATAACCGTTCTTAGACTACAGGGTTGTGAGTCTACCTATTGTGAAGGGAAGTGAAATATTATTGTTTTGTAAAGTAAAACGTCGTACGCATAATTCAATAGAACATTGGATATTTTAGGCCCACCTAGAAGATATACTTTTTAGTTATTATATTCTAATTGGCAGCAACGTGGCATTACATAACATTTCCTTTACCATCTAAAAGTGGTGCTTTTAAGTTTTCGTAATTAAACTGAACTTATAAGTAAACTTTGTATTTCTAGTATTTATTACTACGACCTCAGAAGTCACCACCCCCATGTGTTATCGTCATACGGTACAAAGATACAAACACACCTTGCGCTCTATTGTTTCAATAAATATACTCTTTGTTATTTTCATATATATATATATATATATATATATATATATATATATATATATATATATATATATATATATGATAGACAAACATCGGGTCGCACAAAGTTTCAATTTGAAAACAAAATACATTTTAAGTATTTATTGCATTAAATAACTTGTTTTTTTATTGCCTAATATGAAAAGGCTACTTTTATTGAATAATAATTATGTATATATTTTTGTGCAACTTATACTCTATATTTGCCTTTATTTACTAAACTGTATATACTACATTAATTCTATATCTCTTTCTGCGGCCTAGTGCCTACAATACCACTCCTTACTGGATTAAAATATTCACGTACAGTGACAGACCAATGAACCATTGTTTCCCGAATCAGCTGTTTACTGTACACTCACCAACCAATCACAACGGTTGACTTATCAATTGCCTACCTTGCAAGCGACGGCACGCTTGCTCATTATACTCTCGGTCCCGCCTGGGGCACTTATGTACTCTCTAGCCACTGCTTACCATACTTACTCTCTCCCCCATGTGTTACTCTCTTATTTAAGTATTAGTTTATCTCTATTTGTTGTACATTTAAATTAACATTAAAGTCAGTGCTCTGGATTGGCAATCTCTACCAGAACGTCTCTGCTCCCGGACACCCGCGTCTACCGTGCTCTACAGGACTGGCCACAGTGTTATAAACTATTCGTTTGCGGTCGTATTGTGCGTGAGTGAATCCGTGAAGGACATCTTCCGTCTTCACGCCTGCCTACAAGACAGCAGCCTATTTCCACACTTACTGATCACAACCTGGCCCTCAACAACAGCAGACTACGGTTAGGTACCTCTCATGAAAACAAAGGTAACTGTTTATTTTCTACACTTTATTTGAATATGCACTGTTCATAAACTCATTATGTGTAACCTAGTGAACTCTTGTTAAAATCAGTGTGTTCGGCGACTTCACTGCCTAGTGTGAAGTGGTCCTTCTTAATCGAGCCTCAAAAATATTATTTCACGGTTCTATAACCAAAATCCATTCTTTTCATGGTCCTTCGAGCCGGATAATAAGAACTTTAGTCCATTGGTGAATATCAGTGCAATCTCAACTCTTATAAGCTATATACAGTGCATATTTCAAAGTGTGCTTTCAGGTTCTTTCATGATTGCAAAGTCCGTGCATATCGATTTTCCAATCCCCTCTCCAGTCATATCAGCTGTGATCATATCAGCTGTGACGTCTGATCATATCAGCTGTGGTGCTCTGTCGACTGCATTGTTTTGTTGACAAACAAGCTTTCAGACTGTTACAGCACAGGTGAACTGATTACTGTGTTTAATGGTTACCGCTTCTCAATACTTGTTGGTTATCAGCCCTACTTGTATCTTGGTTATTGTCACTTTACCTTGAGCAGGACTTGCACCCTTATTGCAAAATTAAATGTTTATTTTGTCAACACTATATTCTAGTCTCAGCTTAAAAAAAAGCTACTTACTGCTCACAATTGTTTATTATAATTTCTATTTGAACATTGCTCACGCATATGTATGCATGGTTTATAGTTACTGTCACAACACTACCATACTTTTACCACTGACAGTTTACATGTAGTATGTGCTCATAATGTTTCCAGAGCCTCTGCTACATTATAGCTGAATTTAGCTCAACAATAACCTTAATAACAATTTGTCTTGTTTACGTTTTTCCATAATAACAGTGTATTTTATTTTCTCAAAACAAAACTATATTATAGGCCTATACGAGCCTACTCTACTTATTGCATTATTATTGAGTTTTTACCTCAAAAACTAAACAATATTTTTTAAAGTGTATTTCATTGTATTATATTGTTTAGATACTTCTTATTTCTTGGGGAAAATACTTCAGAGGAAAGTAATTTAGTTTCTATTTTTATCACTGTCTCAGTTCAAGAGGACAATATTTTGTTTAATTTTCACCTTTGAAGTTTTACTCAAATTGATTAATTTTCTACAAACACTTTCAACATGGCGATGTCTCTTAAAGTGGCCAATGCAAAGCGAGAACACCTCTTTTCTCAGATACAAAGTATCTATGATTTAACTAAGGAGACTTCCGATCCAAATATACTTCAGCAGTTGCTTGTCAGAGCTAAATCTATTCAGAGACTTAGACAGGAATTTTCAGCAATATTAGACTTGTGCCACGAGTTGGAATTAAAAGTAGATTCCGACTATACACCTAACTATTCCGCATTAGCGAGCGTGGACGAGTTAGTTGATTACGTTTCTGCTAACGTGCTTATGATTGAGACCAAGAGACAAGCTAAAGCTAATAAAAGCGAAACTATTCCGCCTGCCTCCCCTCAAGTCAACGTCCGGCTACCGAAATTGGAATTAAAAACTTTTGACGGAGCTGCCTTGGACTTCTGTACGTTCATCAACGTTTATGAACAAGCCGTACACAACAATGCGTACTTAAGCGATGTAATGAAATTTCAATATCTCTTGAGCGTGCTTTCAGGCGAACCACTCTCTCTGATAAAGTCGCTAAATATAACTGAGCAAAATTATGCAATCGCTTATCAGCTGCTGAAGGATTGCTACCATAATACTAGGCGTCTACTCACACTACATTTAAATCAAATACTAGACCTTCCTGTCATCTCCAGCACATCTGTGAAGAATATCCGTGCTTTCCTTAATCTTTTTCACGAACATACGCAATCACTTAAAGCGTTAAACAATGACATCACTAGTAACAACCCACTTCTCTCAGCCTTGTTATTACGCAAGATTGATAATCGGATGGTCACACGCCTAGAACAGTTTCGAAAAAAGGAAGAGCTTCATACTTTGCCCTCGGTTGAACAAATAATTGAGTTTCTCAACCTGGAATGCAGCCACATTGAGGACAGTAGTCTACATGACAATATTGTGGACCCCAAGAACGCTTCAAGTTCTTATTTTGGGTCAGAACCCAGATTTGATAAGCCCAAATCGTCTCTTAAAAACGTGAGCTTGTTAGCGGCTTCCTCTCCACCCTCCTCGGCCTATAAACAAGGCCCATCATGTTTTTATTGCCATCAGAGCGGTCATAAAATTTATGGCTGTCCCAGCTTCGGCCAAAAGACACCTCAAGAACGGCACGGGATTATTAAACAGCACAACCGCTGTTCTTCTTGTTTGGGGACGCACAGATTAAGTGAATGTCAGTCTAAATTCACGTGTCGAACATGTCGTGGTCATCATCATACCTTGCTACACTTCACTGATCGGCCAACACGGTCCAGTGTTAGTACATCGGACCGCGTTCGTCCCGTTGTGGAGAACGGCCGTGACGGCGGCCGGCCTGCACAGAGCAGTGCAACACCTACACCTGCTGTCCGCCCCCCGCCTGCGACCACAGCGCTCTCACCTCCTAGCCCGGCCGAACACACCACACTACACGCTCATGGCACACTGCATCGAGACCTCGCCCCTAGTACCACGGTTCTTCTGGGTACTTCTCTTGTCAAGCTCACCGCCTCTAACGGACAAGCTTATGTCTTTCGTGCGTTAATTGATTCAGGAAGCATGCTAAATTTTACTAGCGAGAAAGCCTCCCAACTGTTGGGTACACAGCGCCCGTCCGGCCACTATTAATGTCGCCGGCCTTTCTCAAACCTCTGCTCACACACGCGGATTTTTAACTCTGGGCGTGGAAACTCTTGCTGGCCACCCAGTTACCGCCCCGCACTCGTTCCACATATTGCCACAAATCACTGTAGATCTCCCACGAGTGCAAATATCTCAGGAGGTCATGAATAAGGTTAAAAATATTATACTGGCTGATCCAACCTTCCACCTCCCTGGTGGCATTGACGTGCTTATTGGTGGAGCGTTATTTCCACATATTCTTACTCACGAGACCTACTCTCTTGGTCTCAATTTACCTCACGCCCTGGGCACCTGTTTTGGTTTCGTGCTGATGGGGACGGCTCCCTGCACACCACTGACGCAGTCTGTCTCTACTATGGCTGTCTCTCTTCTCTCGACTGCTGAGGTGGACCTCCACGCCTCTCTGCAGCGTTTCTGGACACAAGAGGAACTGCCTGCTCCCAGTAAAAGGTCTGCAGAGGAAACTCAATGCGATGAATATTTTTCTACCACGCACTCCAGGGACCGTGAGGGTCGATATATGGTCCGCCTCCCTTTCAAGAACACCAGTACTCATCTGTGAAATTCCAAAGTTCATGCTGAAAGTAGACTCTATTCACTCGAGCGCAAGCTCCACGCTCCCACTAATGTGGAGTATTATAATTTATATTCTGATTTTATACATGAATATCTCTCTCTAGGCCATATGCAGGGCTGCCCTACTCCTGACTTAAGCACTCCCCACTACTTTCTGCCACACCACGGTGTTTTTAAGCCACAAAGTAGCACCACCAAACTACGCGTCGTTTTTGACGCCAGTGCCAAAACCAGTTCCGGACTCTCTCTCAACGACACTCTGTTGACCGGACCTAAACTGCAAAATAATATTTGTGACATTCTTCTGCGCTTCCGCCTTCAGAACGTAGTGTTCTCTTGTGACATCAGACAGATGTACCGCCAAATAAAGGTGCATCCTGACGATCAACATTTCCAACTGATCTTATGGCGTGATCACCCCACCGACTTGATGTCCACGTTCAAGCTCACGACAGTTACCTACGGCCTGAACTGTTCACCCTACTTGGCCATCAAAACGCTACATCAATTGGCAGAAGACGAAGGTCACCGCTACCCCCATGCTGCTGAGATTCTCTAGCACCAGAGCTACGTCGACGACCTGATCTGCGGAGCTGAGACTGAAGAACTCGCCGCTGAACTTCAAGATCAACTCATAAAACTCCTTCGGCTCGGTGGCTTTGAGCTCCGGAAGTGGGTCTCGAACACTCCGAGACTTCTGCAACACCTTCCTGAAGATCATCGGGAAATCCCAGTTTTTCTGCAACCCTCTCAGGAGCCTCATTTCTCTATTTTGGGCCTAAAATGGACCCATCTGACTGACACTTTTACGTTTAATTTTAATTTTTCTTGTGAAAACCCCACTAAGCGTAAAGTGTTAAGTCTCATTTCTCAAGTCTATGACCCCTGTGGTTTTTTGGCGCCTTGCATAATGCTCGCAAAAAATATCATGCAACTCGTATGGATTTCTGGCATAGATTGGGATGATTCGCTCCCTCCAGAAATATACCAAAAATGGCACGCCTTTTTATTTGAACTTAAGCACGTTGCTACTATTACAATTCCTCGTGCTATCCCCTACTCTGCTGCTACTCACTGGGACTTGCACGGTTTCTCTGACGCCTCAGAACTAGGCTATGCTGCTGTAGTCTACATCCGCTCTACCTCCAATGACACGGTGCACGTAAGCCAAGTTATGGCTAAAACTCGCGTCGCTCCTCTCAAAAGAGTGACGCTGCCCCGACTGGAGCTATGCGCAGCTCATCTCCTGGCCCAACTTGTGAAATATTGTGTTACTCAATTAGCTCCTACCCGCAAGTTTGGTTCTATTGTTTGCTGGTGCGACTCTACTGTGACCCTCGCGTGGATCAAAACACCTTCTTATCGCCTCAAAACCTATGTGGCTAATCGTGTGGCGCAAACTCAAGAGCTTGTTGCTGTGGAGTGCTGGCGCTACATACCCAGTGCTTCCAATCCTGCTGACTGCGCCTCCCGAGGGATCCTTCCCTCTCAATTGGTGGATCATCCCCATTGGTGGCATGGACCCGACTGGTTGCGTCTCCCCTCCTCGGCCTGGCCAAATCCTGATTCCAGCCTGGACTCGGTCTCTCTGGAGGAACTAGGGGAGCTGAAGCATTCCACTCCTGTCATTGCCTTGGCCACAGCACCGCCTACGTGGGACCTCCTCATCCAGTACTCTTCCTGGAGGAAATTGTTGCACGTGATGGCCTACGTCTTGCGTTTTATCCACAACTGTCGTTCACCAAACCGCCACTTCGGACCTCTCTCCAAGACAGAACGGGACTCCGCCCAGCTGCGAATTTTCAAGACCGTGCAAGAGGAAGCTTTCACTGAAGATCTGGCTCTACTGCGGGACCGAAAGACGTGTTCTACCAGACTTCAACGCCTCGCCCCATTCCAGGGTCCGGATGGACTTCTCCGCGTCAGCGGCAGACTGCGCCACGCTGACCTCCCGCCGAACATGTCTCACCCGTGCATCCTGCCCAAGAAGCACCCTGTCGTGGACCTCCTCATTGACCATGTCCATGTCAAACATCTCCACGCTGGCGCGCAGCTTACTCTCTCTCTGCTCTCCCAGCAAGTCTGGATCCTCTCTGCACGCAGCGTGGTGAGATCTCGCATTTTTAGATGCCTCACATGTTTTAAGAATCGGCCTAAAAATAACGCCCCTCTCATGGGCGACCTCCCCAAAGCTTGCATTACTCCAGCCCGAGCTTTTCTCTCCACCGGCATGGACTATGGTGGCCCCTTCTCGCTCAAGGTCCTTAATTTACGCTCTGTCCGCATTATTAAGGCCTATATTTGTATTTTTGTTTGTATGGTTACGAAGGCCGTTCACATTGAGGTGGTGACGGACCTGTCCACCGAAGCTTTCCTTGGTGCTCTCACTCGCTTCGTTTCTCGTCGTGGCCTGTGCACAGACCTTTATAGTGACTGTGGCACAAACTTCGTAGGTGCTAAAAATGCCCTACACAAAATCCTCACGGCTGACCAGCGCAAAGTCCAAGACTTTGCTGCTGACCGTTCAATTCGATTCCACTTCAACCCTCCTGCTGCTCCCCATCAAGGTGGAATTTGGGAAAGTGCCATCAAGAGTGCTAAACACCATTTAAAACGTCATGGGACTCCACATACTAACTTTGTCTCAATTCATGACGCTCACAAGTCAGGTTGAAGCGATGCTCAACTCCCGCCCGCTCACCGCTTTCTCCAGTGATCCCAACGACCTTCTCCCACTGACGCCTGGACACTTCTTGATCGGCTCTCCTCTGGTTTCCGTGCCTGAAGAGAACTTGCTGGACATGCCCACGAACCGCCTTTCTCACTGGCAGCTGGTTCAAGCGCTGCACCAACGTATCTGGAAGCGTTGGCAGCGAGAATATCTCCAGACTCTTCAGCAGCGCCTCAAGTGGAGCACTCCTTCCCGCAACCTCCAACCTGGAGACCTCGTCCTGGTGCATCAGGATACTCCCGCTCTCTCATGGCCCCTTGCACGGGTCACTGATGTCACTCCAGGACAAGATGGTACAGTTCGAGTGGTACATCTCAAGACCTCAAGTGGAACTCTCACTCGTCCAGCACTGAAGGTGTTTCTCTTACCTCACCTCTACAATTAATTAACTGTCTCTCTACCACCGCCTATAACCTTTGTAATTTGAGCCTATGTTGCTCTTTCTCTCAATGAATCCCAAGGTGATTCAAGGCGGCCGGTATGTTAAGTATTTATTGCATTAAATAACTTGTTTTTTATTGCCTAATATGAAAAGGCTACTTTTATTGAATAATAATTATGTATATATTTTTGTGCAACTTATACTCTATATTTGCCTTTATTTACTAAACTGTATATACTACATTAATTCTATATCTCTTTCTGCGGCCTAGTGCCTACAATACCACTCCTTACTGGATTAAAATATTCACGTACAGTGACAGACCAATGAACCATTGTTTCCCGAATCAGCTGTTTACTGTACACTCACCAACCAATCACAACGGTTGACTTATCAATTGCCTACCTTGCAAGCGACGGCACGCTTGCTCATTATACTCTCGGTCCCGCCTGGGGCACTTATGTACTCTCTAGCCACTGCTTACCATACTTACTCTCTCCCCCATGTGTTACTCTCTTATTTAAGTATTAGTTTATCTCTATTTGTTGTACATTTAAATTAACATTAAAGTCAGTGCTCTGGATTGGCAATCTCTACCAGAACGTCTCTGCTCCCGGACACCCGCGTCTACCGTGCTCTACAGGACTGGCCACAGTGTTATAAACTATTCGTTTGCGGTCGTATTGTGCGTGAGTGAATCCGTGAAGGACATCTTCCGTCTTCACGCCTGCCTACAAGACAGCAGCCTATTTCCACACTTACTGATCACAACCTGGCCCTCAACAACAGCAGACTACGGTTAGGTACCTCTCATGAAAACAAAGGTAACTGTTTATTTTCTACACTTTATTTGAATATGCACTGTTCATAAACTCATTATGTGTAACCTAGTGAACTCTTGTTAAAATCAGTGTGTTCGGCGAAGTGGTCCTTCTTAATCGAGCCTCAAAAATATTATTTCACGGTTCTATAACCAAAATCCATTCTTTTCAATACACTTTGAGCATATTCTTTTTATATTACAAACAATCCTAAGATAAGTAAAAGTAACCGAAAAACATTTCAATATTTTGATTCATTTACTATTTATTTTCATATATAGGGTTCAAATGTCAAAAAATTAAAAGTGTATGTATGGAAAATGTACGAGTAACACTGGCATTTCTAGAATTATGTCCAGTTCTCAAAATATATTACTTAACATCCCCAATCATTTCACATAAGCTACAATTAGCAACAATTATTCAATTTTATACTGTAAAAAAATTGTAACCTTAAAGAGAGGCTGAGTAGAAGTCTCTACCTATTCACATAGGACATTTGCAATGTAATAAATTAAGGGATATTACTGTGGTTAATTAAATTCTGAATTAAACTCAGATAAAGAATAGCTTCTGCGCTTAGCATGAGATTTTAGAAGAGAAAGGGACTGACAGATGTTAAATTTTTATAGATGAAACTAATTTTCTGTGGACATTATATTTTGGTTAACATACAGGCCTATTAATATTTCTAAAATCTCTGATAAATGCCATAGTTGTCTCTAAAAGTCCTTAACACACCAGAATCCATATTTATGGACTAAACCTAGTCATCAGATACTAAATTTGGATTTATCGCCTACCAAAGTAAAGAATAATAAGTATATTCAACCAGCCCAGTAGTTTCTAAGTGATCGAATAATACACACACAGAGACATACACACACTGTTAGATGTATATAATTATATAGGTGCCTCTCCTATGAGTTACTGCAGTCATTTTAGAATTCCCTTAGGTAGATTCTTATTATTGAGTACTACTTGAAGCAAAATTTTTAAATCACACCATAATTTATTCTGGTGGAATTCGATGCATACAATAGTACGCCCACTTATCTAGAGCAAGAACTTAAATAATTCAGTGAAATTAAACTGTTTTTATTCTTAACTTATTAGAGAAATTAATGACATTTGAGTGGAGGTGTTCATAATTTTGTTGAAGATTAGAGATAGGAATTTGTGTAATACATTTAATTTAAAATGTTTAATTAAGTCAAATTTGTTACAAAAAATGGATCATCAAGCTATAGCATTCGTTTTACAATTAGTGAGATTAATAAGTTAATATTAAAAGCCCTTATTAACGCTAAAGATCTCATTTATTATTGAACAAAACCCCGTTGAATCGGGATAAATCCATACTGATTATTATTTACTGATAACGAAAATGTAATTTACACAAATGATACAATAAACGAATTATGATCTATTTAATAAAACAATTGTATTTCTGCACTGTAGACTAATTGGACTAATTCAGTAACTATTTCTAAACGGCACCTACTTTAGAATTGTCAGGTTGCTTCTTGAAAACTCAATTAGATAGTAGAAATATTATATTATATAATATTTCCACATTAAAGAATTATTACTCTAACTTTTAAAACTGTTTTCTAAAAACAATAATTTTTAAAAAATATTTTTTTATAAAATCGATATTGCTAAACGTAGATTTATAAAAATTTTAATTTTCATATCTACATTTTAGATTTTAAATTTTTTCTATGTTAAGAATTGGTATTTGTTGTAATAAATATTGTAATAGATAAAGCAAAATATATGTATAGACACACTATTATTATTAGCGCTAAATACCCTTATAAACAATATCATTTTTATATGTGGAATAAATATATCATTTAATACAAAACCCTAATAGAATATATGAACGTAATTAACTCGATGTTCAAACTATTAATAAGTCACTGTAACAATCTTGTCGTATATAAATAAGCGCTCGTATACGGAAGTGATAACGTTTATTCTCATGTGTACACGATATAAACGAGCTTTAGTTTCGTTAGCATTTTTATCATACTTACCACAGTAGATCATGTATGATTTACAGGTATTAACATGAAAAAACACTAATCAGGTTAATAAAGTTACTGACAGTATAAGTGTTTATTGACAAATAGCAGTCATACTTACTCGCACAAGTATGATTAATTCTCAACCAATCAATTTTATAAATATGTTTCTGTTATACAATAGTTACAATGTTCCTATCTTTCTCACACTGTAAAAACTTTAATATAATCTACATACAAATCTTTAAAAAATGCTAAAGTTTAACGATCTGACGTGCAAAATTCTTCGACTTCAGTTGCCGCCACCAATATACAGGAATTTGATGATTTATAGTCGTCCATAAATCTAAAATTATTTATTATCTGTATTCAACGATTGAGACCATCTATTATAATTACTGTACTTTAATGAGCCTATGTGAAAAATTTGGTTTTGAATGTTGAAAATATATATGACAAGAATATCGCAATAATTACTCTCGCTAGGTTTTGGTTAAAATATAATTCCTTATCTTGCTAAGGAGCGCAGTCGCTTTTGAAAAATGAGAGCATGTTTATTTTCCATCGGTAGCTCAAATCATTTTTCTTACAATTTATCATACAGGAAACATCTCTATTTCAGACACTTCGCTTCTTAGAATATTACTACAAACCGTACTTCTCTGTTTTTTACCAACATCTCGTGGATTAAAATATAGTCTATTAGGGATAAAAGGAGGAAATACTACTTCTTTAATTGACCGCTTTATCAGGAACGTTCAACAATATTTTTTAACAATAATAAACTATACACAAATAATGTAATATTATACTTTACCTCGAACAAAATTTTCATTTGGTATATTACGAAAAAAAAATAGGTAAAATTTTATTTATTATTTTGAACTACTCTGGCACTACTTTAAGAGCTATTTAAGGTACTTACAACACGGCACTGTCAATTTGTTCAATATAGATGTAAATAATTAATGGGAGGTTATATGTTATTTAAATAATTTTATTTTATCTGAAAAGTAAATGATGTCTGTAGCAGTTACAACATTATTGATCCTAAATTAGGGATTTCAATGTATATTCATGTCACTATTAACAATTCTCTCGTTTTTAAAACAAACATAGACTCAATTACTTGTAGGTGAGCATAGGATCAGAAACCATGTAAGCAGGCTAACGGAAATCAAAAGTAAATTTATAAGAAAGTTACGATCGACGTTACAAGAGAATATCTTAAGCAAAATATCTAATCTCGGCTCAATATTTCCTAATCACATACAGAATCATCGGGCCAAACTGTCACAACTACATCTATGAACTGAAGTTCTAATTATCACTTTATTATACCTCCTGTATTTTTCGCAGCTGTATTTTATAGCCATTACTTTTATATTTTTCAAAAATGAATTCTAAACTTTACATTATAGGAGCCCAAATTCAGTTTGCATAGTAAAAGGTAAGCCCCTCGTCATTATTAAAATCCATACAAAAGTTTCTGTAAAAACAAATCAATCCTCCCTAGTTTTAATAAATTTTAAGGTGAGATAGTATACAAACGGTTAAAAGTATTAAATGGTAATATTTTCCCATTCTATACTCGTATGAAGCTTTTTACATTTTTATCTGACCATCAGACACATATTAGTACTTATAATCGCGACAGAAAACTAGAAAAAGAGTCGTCATTTAATGGGTCTGAACATGCTTATACATGTATGTATGTCTCTGACAGTTGATTTGATGTTTTACTGCTTAAGTATAATTAGAAGCTAATTTACAGTTACAATTATAAAATATTCTGGAATCGATACTCAGTAGTCCAAAAACTTGTCTAAAAATATATTTACACAATATAGCTTATAATCAGTCAATAATTTTATAACAAAAATGCAATTATACTACATTTTTTTAATATTACTAAATTTTATCTCAAATTCTTTACCCATAATGACAACAAAGTTAATATTTTTTTTTTAACTTGGAACACATCTTAATACCATCAATATTGAAAAAGTAGAATACAGAGTTGTAGGTTTTGTATATGAGGGGTTTTATCTAAGTATGCCATTTTAATGCCATTTACAAAAACATCCTGGTTTTTAAAAATTACATAGATTTTAATTATTAGTTTCTGGCCTTTGCTACCTATCATAGTAATCTTTTACAGTTGTATCCCAAATTGTCTTCTAAATCAAAATGTTATAAATAAAATTTTTGTTTAAGACATTAATAGATTCTCTAAAGATATTAATACATTATAATTGCGTGCTAGTTCTATGAAACTCGTTGCCTCAAACATAGAGTAAACTAAATTTCTTACAGTAATTTAATTAAATAACTTTTTTAAGATTCCATTCTATACTTAAGAAACATCGTGTGCTAAGCTTATAATGGAGAAAATACAAGTCCAAGTCTATAAAAGTTCCTTGATGTGAATATTAACCATGATCATGATTAATCTGTATGTGCCAAACCTCAAGCTCCACTACATCACACTGTGTTATTAGTTTGAATGGTTTTATTCTTTTCGATAACAATTTATTGCAACACCCGTTATAAAACATGTGCATTGCCTGTTCTATAAGTTATTGTTTACAAAGGGATGGTTCACAACTTAATATTTCAGTGTAGTCGTGACCTGTAATTTTCTTACTCAATCTTTTATATGTGATCGCATCCTACTACATGAGTGGAACCTTCAATGAGTTTAGAAAATCATACCATTTTGTGTTTTAAATATAAATATTAATAAGAGTAATACTTCATTTTAATAATTAGTTGTGTTAATATATTTACCGATCACTGATCTAAAGAAACTGTACTTATATCAAAACCCAGTACAATGTACTACCTAGTAGACTATAACATCAAATGTAAAACATTTTTAGAGCAAAGCTTACACTATACACAGTATGGGTTCAAACATACTCGTAGCTCCACATTAATTTATTTGCAATATGACTGGAGACTCATAAGTCGTCAAATTCTATGAAAAGAGCAGCACATTATATTAAACTGATGTTTTAACCAATAAATAGCATTTATAAAAAGTACAAAATGCATGGTTTAGTTCCGTGGAAACAGGTTGAAGACAGTTGGCGTAATCTTGTGGAGTTAACTGCCGGACTCACTTCCAGTCGATTGCAGCAGTTAACGCTCCCAGCTGCTTATCGGCCGGAAATGTTCCGGGCCTGCCACTTCATAACCGTCCTCTGATTTGTTGGCATTTCAAAAATTTACTGTAAAGTATAATAAACAAATTTGTTTACCGCTTGTCAAAAAGTTACTGTTGAAATATTAGGTTTTTCATTTCCTCTTTTCCTTAAAAGGCATTTATTGAACAAGGTTTGGTGTTAACTTTATAAACGTAAATTTATTTCTTGTAACAGAATTTATATTATAGTAACTTGCAAACACTATGTGTTTTTACTACGCTGGTGTAGTTTATTTTGGGATTGTCAAGATTTATTATACAAAACTTACAGCTCTTAAATATAACTCGAATACAAAAAAGTAAAGTTTGCTCTACGTGATACTAGAGCATTTAAGGTTGGATACTAGGCAATTTCGTAATAAAGCCCAAATAAAAAGGGGCTGAGTATAGAGATGTATACATTTTTAACGTATAATTACTACATTGGACTTACGACTTGAGTTTTTTAAGTATTACGTCATGATGAGGCTCACTAGCCCTTTAATTCCGTTGTTCAACTCACCGCTTCACAAAAGTCTTAGGTGCCTTTCAATATTGCAATCAGAGTTGCAAGTAAGCAATGCAAATCTACATAATTCATAAACGTAACTGTTTTTATAGGACGCCTAAAACGTACATAACGGAAAAAAGACGTGGATCATAATTACTTTTATTTATAAACTTTTAACATATTATTTCATTATTTTTACCTCATCGTTTTAAATATGTTAAGACGGTAAGGAATTGTTAGCATAAAGGTATAATGGACTCAAGGTATACCATCAATTTAATCTTATGACGCACTTTTCCAGAGGAGAGAGTGATGTAACGACCCGTAACCATTATGAATTATAATTAATAATTAAATTAAATTATTTATTAAATATTATTGAGAGATAAATTAATCAATTATTAAATTAATGGTATAATTTGTTTTATAAATTAGTCATCTTTTTGTAAAGTCCTAATATTTGACTATAGACACGATGATTATAAAAAATAGGCATAGTGTCGTTGGTTGAAGAGTTTCAAGCTAACCTAATTTAATCTGTCAAATATTATCATTTTAGTTTTCTAATCCTATTAACTCCCTTTAACTTTTTAGTCTCCCCAAAACGCATATCAATTAATTCATTTCTTATGGCTACCTCTCTATTGGTTTAAATAAAAATTAGCTTGTGAGCTTATAAAATACAAAGTGGCTCCCGGTTCCTGGACTATAATACAAATTAAAGTATAATAATATATAAGTTTTTACTCGTTACGTATGTTACTTTTTTACTCTTATTATTGTTTTTATTAGGAACAGCTCAAAGGGTTTTGGCTACAAACATTTCATGAGAAAATTCCAGTCATGCTGTGAGAATAGATCAAATACCATACACATAGTAAGAGAATCACAGCTCCAGCGCTCTACTAGAATATTCAGTTATAAATCATCCCTTTGAAAATAACAACACGGCCAGAATACAAGATATTCCTCTTATGTTATAAGTTGCGTCAGCGCATATTCTTGAAATATGCATAATGTGAAAAATATTATCTTCCCTCTCTGATGCAATAATATTTTTAACATCGTTTCGGATTTGATCATATCACTGGTCACACAATTCAGAACATTTTATAAGCCGTGAATTGTAATTATGATAACGAAACAGTTAGCATTAAATTATAAAAACACTTTTGAGCCAAATATAAGCATCCCATAAATGCATCGCTCTGAAAATTTCTGTTTGTATGTAGATTCAATTTATTAGCAGAGTTTAATTCAAGGTTTTACTGATATGTAATTTGAACTATGAATTATACCATACGGATGGTCTGATTTGGTTATATAAGCGTGTAGTTATAAAGTTAAAATATCACAGACACTTTTAAAATATTTATTAATAAACTTTATATTTACTGAAAATTTGTATTTTTAGAAGACCAATCTGGAAGAAAAAATTATAGGAGAGATCACATAAACCACAGATTTTGGGTTGATTATAAAATACTACGAGTTTTGTGTAAATTTGGTTTTAATGACGTATATCACTTTACACGATATATAAAAAAACTAATAACAGTGCCATAATTTTAAAATTTTTATGCATTAAGTAGCAAAGTCCCTTAGTTTAACTAACAATGATCCTTACTTTTTTGCCATTTCAAATGAATATATAAGAGTAAAATTGAAAATAAGGCCAAGACCATCAGGCTGCGTTTATGTCATAGAAATGTTGAAAGGAAGAAGGTCAATTTAACTATTACTAGAGAATAAAATTGTCTGGAGATTTAAAAATGTACATTATTCAGTTTTAAAATATACTTCAATTTAACAAAATTTCACTACAGCAAAAATTCAAATCTACTAACAAAAATAGTGATTAATATAGTTACTAGCTATTTTTATATTTATAAACGAATTTTAATTTTTATTTTAACTTTGTTTCGAAAGGTACACTACACTATAACGCATCCAAGATCTCTTACAATTTTGTTCAAAGGATATTAATAAATTCTTGAAGGAAACTGGATTTTTCCGGACATTTGCCATCGTTCAGTGAAACAAGAAAACAGTAACACTACGTTTCGAGATCTGCAATCTGATCTCTTCTTCAGGTAAAGAACTAACCTAATACATAATTACAAACTAGGTTAAAATAAACCAATCTAACCAAAGCGTTGTGGCACGCCTTAGTCAGGAATCACAACCTACATGTTGTTTGTCATATTCACTAACTCTATAAACATGCACTTAATAAAAAACTATACAAAACACTAATCATTAAAACTGAACTACGGAATACAGGTCACAATACGTCTTCACTCGTCTACTAACCTCCTACGACTGACCAGAGGGTCTAGCCAATGGTGATCGTCACGGCTGGCTAAAACAAGATGGCGGAAATAAAAGGGAAGGTGGACAGGAATGTGCCCTTTCGTTATTATTGGTTCATGCGAGATGAACTTCTTAAAACCATATTGTGACTCCGCATTGGTTTATTGCAAATATCTGATCCGTTTGATACTTTTAATTTTCTCTTTAGTTCATTTTTTAGATTTGGTAACCAAAGCGGCCTAATCTCGACTGATGGTTGACTGATTGGTTGGTCTGCCAATTTAATGTATGTTGCCTCAATTAATTTCCTTTTGAAGAAATGTGGTTCCCGATGTATTATGTGGGCTTCATCCCAATTCATATGATGGTCTTCGGACCAACAATGGTGTGCAATTTTTGACTTTTCTGTGAAACCCTTTCTCGTGTTTTCTTTGTGTTCTTTTATCCTTACGTTTAGTGGTCTTTTTGTCTCGCCTATGTATTCCCTATTGAGATCTCAGAAGCAATGGATACCCTCAATTAGTAATTAATAAGTGAAAACTAACCAGAAGAATCATTCCTGAGTCAGAAAAACAGAATTGTGATAAATTTGCGTTTATGTCAATCCCTTATGTGCCGGGATTATCGGAGAAAATTAGAAGAGTAGGTAGAAAGTACAACATTAGAACCGCGTTTAAAACACACAACACTCTTAGACAAAGTCTCGTAAAAACAAAACCAAAAAATGGCACACAGGATTCCAAAAACTGTGTTTACCGTATAAAATGTAGCTGCAATAGGGAATACATAGCATCATAAATGTGCTACTTACCTTAATTTATAACGTTTGTAATTACTTTCACATACAAACGGTAAACATTTTATTCAACCACTTATTACCAAGTAATACTAGTACCAAACAATTTGATACAAAATCTCATGGTTACGGATACAATAAGGATACGCAATTTAAAGTACTCTAATAATTGATATGTCTTTTTTATAAAACCTATCAAATCTGGCTTTCTTAAAGGATGTAGAAAATTCAAAACAAAAGCCATACCTGGCTGTCAAATGTGACTTCACAGTAGGAACTTATCACAGGTTCCGGTCAACAGATTGACTTCATTTTCCACTTCAAAGGGTGTTTACCAATACCACTGTCCCATCGTTTCAAAGCGGTGAGGCTTGTTTATTAAGTGAGCATTTTTTATTTACTTATTATTTGTTTATAATATAATGCGTACGTTTCTGTACCTTCTGAAAAGTAAAAATAGTTTCATAACCTACTACTGGGTGGAAGGGGTTATTAAGCCTTTTATATAAAGGATTTACGAGGAGTCAAAGTTCAACACTTGAGTAGATGATAGAGGTATAATTTTTTTGTGACTATTAAAATATGCATATAATTTGGTTAGTTTTGTAAAATATTAAACACTTAGTTTCAGTTTTTAAAGGGTAAAAATTTATGTTTTAAAACAAATAATTAAAATTATATTTTAAATCTCTTAATTACATTAAAAATACCATATTACAGTTTATGTACCTTAATTGGGTAACCTTAATTATTTCCTTATCGTATTTATATGCGATCAATATCTTTAAATGTTCGAAATAAGACTATCATTTAATTACCTAACAATTTAGTAGATGTTATAAGAATTTATTAAGACCTATTTTTACATGAAAACATTATTAGAATAGCAAAAAAACTAAAACGTCTAAGCAATTATCATATTGGAATTACATGAAGTACTGTCTGAAAATGAATGTAGACGAGATGTTTATGTGATTAATAGTGTATTAAAATCGAACATTTAGGAAAGGCTTTACATGTACAGTATGTTTAATATATATACTCATTAATTTAATAAATGAGAATAATTTTCAGTTGTTTTACATTTTTGACAGTCCAGAGTATTTACTAAAAATAAAAGTCATAAAAAAGCGCCGTAAACTTGTATTCATTTATAGAATGCACTAAAACTTTAAATCAAGTATGAATCATAAATAGGATTATTATAACATTATTAAAGTTGCTCCAATTTAATATGTGATTTTATGTTGTGCATGTAGTGTATTAGAATATACCGAATATTCAGTTCAGTAATTATGACATTTAATTTGTCCATAACTAAGAAATGATAAACCAGCTGGAATTATTTTTTTGGGATTTTGTAAAAAATTTTTTCCAGTGTTAAAATTCAAAAGCTTCGAATTCCTGACTGAGAATGTAGCTTTGAACAGCGCATTTTTTATTTATGAGAACGCAAATAATCTAATGCCTGGTAGGCCTATAGTATTAATTCTTCTTATTTCATTATCGATTTGTATATAGCCTTGCTGAAAGACTTTCAAACGACATTTTCTGTCAAAGTGTAAATATAAGATTTATAAAGTATTGTGACTTCTTAATTATGTATTTGTGTTGAGGTGAAAGAATTATTAACATAAGTAAATCCGACGTTCCAGCTGTTATTAATGTAATGAGTAGTATGGTAGAAATGTTTCAATGTACCCCAGCAACGAGACACTTGGTGAGTACTCCTAACTTACAGTTACTAAGATAGTATCCCTCGTAAATATTAACCCTAATGAATTCGGTTCATACTTTAACTTTAATAATAATTTGAACCATCAGTAAAAACTTCCAGTTACACATGCTTAACCTTTTATTGCAGCAGTTTTTATTTAATTAAATAACGTTTGGACTTATTTGTTTGAATTTGTTTTTGACAGGTTCATTTTCTACGAATTCTTATAGTATGGACAATATTTTATAGTAGTCTTTTCATATTCAAATCATAGTCGTGGCTATCAGTTTTCATGGTCACCAACGTCAAAGTCTATTGAGCCAGGATTGACCAAATTAAAAGAAAATACTTTCAAGGAACACAACTGTTAAGGTTTCCGATATCAGAAATAAATTCTTTAGTATAGAGGAATATGTTTTTCTAAATAAAGGCCTTAAAACTTCACTTGATAATAGTCGTTCCAGGAAGATTTTTACTACTCTAAATCAGAGTGTAATAAAACATTCTTATTGTCAGTCCTAAAAGCCTATGATTTATGTACTTCCTTTAACTTTTGTTTGTACCTAATTGATGTAACGTTTATATAACTCATATTCCTAAAGTCACACCTTTTAAACCATACAAATGTTTTGAAGAACTGTATTGTAATGCTAATAGATGTAAATATCAAGATGTTCATAATTGATAAAGTTCATAGTTGATATTATAAGTTTTTGGCTCTAGGAACATTAAATATATATAAGAAAATTTCAATTTCAATATACCGTCTCATTCCTTGGCGTATATTGAAATTATTTGTAATACTTATGAGTAAAAAATTGTATTGAATGTTTGGTATACTTTAAACAAACCAAAAAGGTAATATTTATAAGATACGACTGTGTGTATGAAATGTACAGTTCTTTCAGTAAGAAGCTTTTGACAATTTTAAAATACTTGTAATCCTATACAGGCTAACATTTAGAAGGGTATTTTATGCGGCTGTGTCTATGTCAAATTCTTAGTTATCTCACTAAGGAGCTTATATCAGTGTTAAAATACGTGTTACTTCAAAAAGCTAACAAGTTGATAGATATTTCAGGCAGCTATATCTACGTCAGATTAATAGTTATTTTAGGAAATAGTTTGTATCAGTAATTAAATATTTGGTTCCTCAAACAGGCTTAAAAGTAAAGGGTAGTTTAGGCGGCTGTATCTACGTCAGATTAAAAGCTATTTTAGTAAGCAGTCTGTATCAGTGATAAAATATTTGGTACATTAAACATGCTTAAAAGAGAAGGGCAGTTTAGGCGGCTGTGTCTGTGTCAGATTAACAGCTCTCTCAGTAAGCAGATTGTGTCGTATATGTCTGAACTACTGAACATGGTACTTATCCCACTCTTGTATCTCTAACTTGACGTAATGTACGTGAATATTTGAACCAAATACTCCTCACGTTGAGTTAGAACATGAAAGCTTTATCGTCTTTCAGTTCACAACCATGAACTTAAGTATTATGATTGTCTTCCATATTTCTCTTTTAGCATAATGATTTAATTCTACATTATTTTATGTCCTCTTCAATTGCAATGGCTGTTTTAAAGTGGAATTAACGCAAAACAATTATATTACTCATGTACCTTTGTTTTTAATATACATTTGGGCCTTATACCTCCTAATTATATATCCTAAGTAATCAGATAAAACATGTTCATAACTGTTTAGAAATTCACGGGGAACTTATAATGATAATGTGACATGAATTCAAGTTAAACAGTCTTCTTCCACATTATTATTCCCTAATTATCTACTTCTATGTCTATTTCTACATTAACATACACCGTTTTCATTCGAAGCCTCGCAATTATTAATAGTGCCTTAGCAATGTAATTGTTAATATCGGAAGGAATACAATTCCACCTGGTTTTAAAATTGACATTTTTGCAAGGTATACATTTTTAGCGTGATTACTATAATTAGATTTTTGTTTTGTTTGTAGTCCAAGAAAAAACTACCATGGATTATTGCCCTTCGTTATTTTTAACTTACCAATATATCACTAATATTAACCATTCAATCTTTTTATTGAATTTAAATATTATGTTTGTATATAATGTATATAAATAAGATAATTTTATATATATAAAATAAAACTAAACATTATATCGAAATTAAAAAGCCGAAATTTTTTTAATCTTATGTAACTAATCTATTCTTAAAAATTGTAACCATGTAAACTTTCAGATATAGAGTGTTATAGTTCCTGGAGCACATAATTTTGATTAAATGTTCTAAATATCAATTATTTTTTTAATTACAATCAGACAATTTCAACGAGGTGCCATCTAACTCTGATTCTAGACCAATCCAGGATTAACTCTGTTTTATTGTGTGTAGTATTTTGAGTAGTGACAGGCAATATCGTTGTATTGTTGGAATCTATTGTGGCGATGAACGTGAGCAAACAACAATACAAAGTCAATTCACAGTTATTCAGGATAACTCGGGTCATGAATAAGTGTTGAATGATCCTTTTCACAACTCAATGGGAACAGCTAGTCCGGTCAAGTCTAAAACATTAAGAAGCTTATTGTGTTGAATTCATTCTATAAGAAATAAGTACTGTTATTACTTGCAAATACCTTAACACACAATAAGTGTGTGTATATGGATTAAAAGAAGTTATGTATGTAAAATAGGTACTAAGACAACTTAAAACATTGTACATGAAAAGGAGAACAACATGTTATTATTACCAAAATAAAAATCCGTTCCAGAAAATATATATTCTACGGTGTGTGTTTGTATGTATTAGAAAATAAGAAATTATACAACTAGAAATTAATCTATTGAATAGAATTAATTTTATGAACATAATTATTTTAATGTGGCAATTATTTATTTAGCTGTGAAATAATTTTTAAATGTATTTCATCCTGGAAACGTGAATGAAGTTTGAGATGGTTACCAGTAGTAATTATGATTTTACCGCTACTTATCTTAATTATGAATTCTGTACAATATTTTCAAATTCAAAAGCTGGAAGTTCTATTTAGTCATTTATTACCCAATGGTACTAGTAACCAAAACATGTATTACCCAAAAAATACCAAAATCCCAAAAACCCCCTAATAGTTTTCCATATTAGGTGCACAACTTTAAATATATGATTTATTGACTGAACTTTAACAAAGCTCATTACCCTTGGGATGGAAAAAATTAAGTTTCCTCTGTATATCTATATGTATATATATATATATATATATATATATATATATATATATATATATATATATATATATATATATATATATTTCCACACGATATACATTGATCTTATAAGTAACCATGAGGGAACGAAAAAAAACTTATACACTCAGATTAAAACATATGACATATTAGGACATTTAGCCTAACTCTCCTTTACATAAAACACGATGTTAGAGTAATTTTGTTTATAGATGTGTATCATTAAGTACTAGTATGAAATCCCACTTAGTTACAAAATGTGAAGTTATTATGTGGCAAGATATGTCAAGAAATATTTCGTATATCTAATTATTAATTTAAAATTTTCTACAAGACTAATTTATATGATATTTTGATCTACTTCTTTTATATATATGATTGTTTGACTGATTATCTGGTCGCAAGTTTTTAAATTTTGCTTGCAATTTCAGCGATGCCGGTTACTACACGTAATGTGTAGTTGTGTCGTAATTCAGTCTTATAATATTGGGAATTATATTAATGATATTTTAAACGTATACAGATAAAAAATACATGCCCTAGTGATGATTAATAAAATTAGTGGATTTAGTGAATGCGTCGTTTAAAGTAATATAAACTATATAAATAACCTTTAAACCCCGTCTAATCTGGCTATATAAATCTATTCAGAAAATTCAAAACAAATCTGAAAATATTATTATGTCACACTACAAACATATCACAATTTCCGGTCCACTGATTGGCTTTACTTTGTTTTCTACTTCAAAGCATTGTTATCAAAACCACCGTTCTTTCATTTCAAAGCAGTGAAGCGTGATGATTAAAATACTGTCCTGGGAGCGTGTGCAGCTTTCCCTGTTCTGTTCTGTAACAAAGCGTCTGACTGCGTGGCCGTCTGGAGCGTATAACCGTTCTCGTTGTAAAAATGGTTTATTAACATGGACGGTGGTTTAAAATCCATTATTATCTATCAAATATTAATAAGAGTAAGATGATATACAAGAGATCTTTTAAAGGATCGACACACGATCTTGATTTAAGTTACATTTTAAAAACCAAGCAATAGTCTAAAGTTATAGTTTTTTTCATATTTTAAGTTTTAGTGTTTTTTTTCCTCACAATTGTGAATATTAATGCTAAAATGTTAAAATATGTACGGAAATTGTAGTGAAAAGTACGGGTATGTATAATATAGATTCATTTATACACATATAATATGTAAAACATATTTGTAATAAATGTATCATACAATATACTATGATATAATACTTGACTGAAATTTTGAATCAATAACTGAGTATATTTCGTAGTCTAACAGAAGTAATTAATTTTAGTAGGAATAGGCCTTACAGCTCGGTCAGAAAAGTGTATACATATTGATACAGCAGAAATAATAAATAAATAATCCATGATTAATAAATAGCCATACAAATTTAGCATATATTTTTATCGTACACATATGCAATACTTTTTATTATTTAGGGATAAAAAAATAATTTGTAATACATAAACTTTAAGAGATTTTATAAGAATGGAGTAACACGTATTCCTGTATTAGTAGATGTATTAAAAAAACAACAAAGAAGTAAATAAAAAAAAGGTTTACATATTCACCATATCAGAATGAATTTACGAACAAATTAATGCAGCGTTGATATTTATAGGAATAATTATAGATTAAGTTAAAAGTTTCTGCAGCATTTCATTTACAAGTTCTTAGTGAACCAAATTTCATCTAAAATTCAAGTTTTAATTAGATAATTTTACTTTGTTTTATATATAAAAACATTGAGAAAAAAACTTTTATACTTTATTGAATGTTTAATATATATTAATTCAAATAAAATGAAATTTATTGTCAGTTATTTTAAACGATTGACAGTCCAGAGCATTTTAGACTTCAAATCAAATGAAATATTGCCGTAAACTTGTATTTATTCATTGAATGCTTTAAAACATAGAACCAAAACTGAATTACCAAATGATGACATTGTAGTATAATTCAATTTACTTCAATGTAAATAGTTTGATAAATTATTTTCAATATTAAATAATTATGAAACTTATTTTCTTCATGAATGAAAGATAAGATACCAGCCTGAATGTACTGTTTGAGGCTTTCTTAAAACGTATTCCAGTGTCTGAATTAAAATGGTTGGAATTCCTTGGTAGAGCGAGAGTACCTTGAACGGCGCATTCGGTATCCATGAGAACTTTGGTAGTCTAACGTCTGGTATTATATAATTTTTTCAAAACCCTCATCGTTTTGTTTATTGCTCTGCTGAAAGATGACTTGAAAATACCTTTATTCTCAAAGCGTAGAATTAAAATATAGTAAGTGTTTTCACTTGAAAGTTGTATTATTTATGGCAGTTTGGTAAAATATATATTGTCATAATTAGTAAATTAAACAATTTTAATAACATTACAATTAGGTATAACATAATTGAAAAAGGTAAATCTCAAACGAAATTCTTAATTTGGAAAATTTGGCTACTTACTAATATATGAATAATGGAAATCTCTCTTAATATTAGCTCATATTATATTTATCTGCATGACAACTTTTAACAGAAACTTTAAAGTATACACTTAGATCCCTCGTTATATAAGGAAGAACTCAATTGTATTATAATCTCAATAGGAAAATATATCAAATCATAAAATTTGACTTTATCTACGTTCAATCTCATTCCTGCCGCTGTTACATTCATTAATTATTGAAACTGTATAGAATGTTTTGTAAATTTCAAACAGACTAGAAGTTCAAGATTGTAACAAGCTCCTGTGAATGTGTAAGATTAACAGTTCACTCAGTAAGCAGTTTTGTCAGTGTTAAATTCTTGGAACACCAAACAGGCTAACACGAGAAAGAATATTTCAGGCGGCTGTGGCTATGTCAGATTCATAGCCCTCCCAGTAATCGTCTGTCAGTATTAAAATATTTCGTACATGAAACAGGATAGCACGTGGAAGTGAATTTTAGTCGACTGTGTATGTGTCAGATTAACAGCTCTCTTGTTAAGCAGCTTGTGTTTTTGTACATCTGAGCTGCAGAGTATGTTACTTACCACAAACTTTGTGACTATAATATGACGTAATCTATGTTACAAACAAACCCCCAAGCTAGATAATTAAACCTTTATCGTTCTTTAACATACATGGGATCAAATTCTGTTAAACACCATGATCCTAAGTATTATTACCGTATTCAATACTTATCTTTTAGCATAATGCTTAAAATTTTAGATTGGATTAAATGTCGTATATGCTTTTTTAACTAGAATTGCTGTTTGTAAAACCACTCGTATATCTACGAGGTTTTTTAATACGAATTTTAAGCATATGTCACTTAACTATGTAATCGGCATGAAAAAAGGTAAGAATTTATGAATAGTAATGCATTCATCTTTCACCTGAAAAGTAGTAATTCATTCTATTTCTTTAATGATCTAGGATCTCGCATTCTTGCCTTCAAGAGTACTGAAATTAAAATCCTAATTTTCATACTCGTATTATATTTATTCTCGTGTATATTATTTGAATTTATTTAATCCTGATACAAAAAAATCCTAATTTATTAAGGGAACAGCACTACATACATATTTAAATTTAATGGCATGGTTGACGCAAGTTGGTAGTGAATGAAAAAAGGTCTATATCTTATATAAGAGAGTTTGTTTTTAAGTGAGTATGACAAGATTGTTATACTAAATAACACTTTTACAAGATTTAAAGTAGGCGAAAATAAATGATTTTGATGCAAAGGCAGAAAGTCTAGAAATTCAAGGGAAAGTGCTTTAACTAAATGTATTTATGGAATTAAATGAATGAACAAAATGTAATCAGGATAAAGGAACACTGACTTGAACAATATGTTTGGGATTTGCTGTACTAATGATGAGGAATCTGCAAAAATAATTGAAATGAATCTTAATGCCTTAGTTTATTTTAATATATTCCCCCATCACCATATTTATTTATCCACTTTTAATCATTCTCTTCAGAAGCCTTGCCAAATTAATGTTTAATGGCTGAGCAGAGCAAATACAACGGCACTTTATTTAAACATATGATCTTACACAGTTTAAATTGTTTAGTGTAATCATCAGTAAATAGAATTTCATATTTTTGTTCTTTAGTTTGATCCAGAACCCAACCACGCCTTATTTACTCTTTTATTACTAATATACAATATTATCAATTATATAATCTTATTACTGAATTCGAACATTTTTGGAATAATAATTTATTTTTATAAGGTAATTGTGTATATTTCAAGGACAAATTATATAGATTTTGGAATCCTTTGTGTGTTATTTTTTAGTTGTCTAGACTAAACTATCCCAAAAACTTGTAAAAATAAGACCATAAAACACTTTTTTTAGTTTACTGCAACAAATAATTGCAGTTTCCAAAGTTCTTTTGGTTTATTAAAATGTTATTTATTCATTTCGAAATAAAAATAAATTTAAGAGGTATTATCTAAATGTGATTTCTAACGAAACCAGGTTATACTTTGTCCTCTTAAATGCGGTATTTTCGATGGTGACAGAAAAACTCGTATTTTCTAAATGTATTTTGGCTCACATGAATCGTAAAAACAACAATGCCAAGATGTTGCAGAGTTATTCAGGATATCTCTAGTCCTGAACAAGTGTTGTATGATCCTTTTCACAACTCAATAGGCATTACAAGTCCAGTCAAGTTGAAAAAGCTAAGAAGCTTATTGTGTTGAATTGATTCCGAAAGAAATAACTTAATAATCTATTAATACAAAATAATATGATCTAAAAAAAGTTCTAGTGACTTTTTGCCCCATCTCCATCGGTTTGGCTAATAAATGTTAAAATTTTGTAATTTTTACGTGAAAATTTTTTATTGAGCCGATAGCGGTTGACCTTATTGTGTTAGATTACAGGTAAATCTTAAAAAAATTATAAATAGCTATTGATAGAATCTACAAAAAAGGTTCAGTAGCTTTTTGTTGTATATTTCTCTCTTGTATACGCTGTCTCTCTCTCCCTTGCTTAGGACGTAAAACGCAATTATGTCCGAAATTCTTGTAATTTTTTCGTAAACATTCTGGTTTCGGGCCCAATAGCGGACAAACCGTTACGCTTAGCTCAAACAAATATTATCATTTAGATTTAGCAAACAACTTGATCTACAATAAATGCCCAGTAACTTTTTGCCCTATCCTCAATGGTTTGACCGGAAAACGGATTTAAATGCAAATACCCGTTGGACTTAGATAAAAAAAATTCCCTATCGTAATATGATAACCACCGTAACACTAACCCCCTTCCGGGAATTACTCCTGAGTAAATTAAACCCCCTGATCAACTTAATAATCTGATGAAGATAAAAAATGTGTGCAATTCATCCTGGTTCCAGATTGAGTTTGTATTACTATGTAAACGAATGACTAGTATTCGTCTTCTAGCCCACATCGCGACTTAGCTGAGCGTAAGCGAAGCGTCAAAAGTAGATAGGGACAGAGTGAATTTTAATTGTGTTTATAGACACAACACATTCTAGAAGAGGCCCACGTGTTTCATTAAACCCCAGTAACATTAACCCCCCCCCCCCGGGGGATTAATCTGGAATGACCATATAATCTCCTAAATAAATTGTACCCCCTGATGTCTTAACCCCCGGTAAAATTAAACTCCCACAGTGAATTTCCTGTCATAACTATATAAACTCCTGAGCAAATTAAACTCCCTATAAAACTTAAAAATACTGATTTTGGGTCGGTTTTCTATTATATTTACACTAAACAACTCACAATAGCTGACCAGTTCAGACGTTTCTTCAATGCAATGTCCTGGCTAAACGAGAATCGTAGCTGAAATCCAAGGATAGAATCAAAATCAACAAATTTTAATTCTCGGATTTAACCGCTTATCCCCGAATTTGCAAGCGTAGATTTAACGGCTTATCCCAGGATATGCAAGCGTGCATCATGGGGGCCTGTTAAATGGAATAGACTAGCCATTATTCTCAATAAAATATCAGGATAAATATTGCCCCATCTTTTGCCAGTTATTGAAATACATGTTTCACAATCACCAGATAGCGTGTGCTCCTGATTATTATTGATGATTACATTCAAATATGCACAATATATTTCTCTCTGTTTCGACACATCATAGTTCAAAGATGAAAACCTTCTATAAACTAAAAACTCATTTTGGAACCAATAATCAATCCAACATAACTTTTAATATCACTTGCGGGTTAAAGATGACAGACCATTAAAATTTTGAAAGGTAATTCTCAAAATCCGGAGATTTAAGCGTTTTAATGAAAAACTTTTATAGCTTTTAGAATGTTCAGGCCTTATTTCACTATATCATGTTTTCTATATCATAACCTCTCAGTAATAAAGGGTCTCTAGATTTAAACCTTAGCGCAATGGAGCTGGGAGACAATGCAATAACTACCGCTTATGACAGTTATTAAACTAAATTAGAAGACATAACATTTTAAAATAATTTTTCACCAAACAGGTCCGAAGGAGGAAAGATAAGAGAAATTATGAGCATTAAATTATACTATTTTAATTATTTAATATATTGCGAAAACTAGCAAATTTAAAACATTATAATTTTGAAATAAATCGAATTTAAAAAATAATATTGGCATTCTGATATTCCACAGTAAAAAAATATAAAACACATAATAAAACATTTTTAATAATGATAAGGTTTATCCACAATTCGATAATTAATCATCAACGCCACCGTACGACACTTGTTCAGTCACTAAAGGCTCTTGACTGTATTGTTGGCCAGGTTAAGCGGGCTGAAAACGGTTCTTTAATAGGATTTACGCTTTCAATTTTAACGAACATTTTGTGGCGTTCAGCTCAGTTTACAGCTCCCATTAGAAAAAAATATGACTGCTCCAGTAATACAGGTTGGATTCGTCCTGTATCTTAGAATCAGTATTACGTATAATTACTTGTGAAATACATATTATCTATCATATAATAATTAAAATTACTAGAATAAAATAAAATAATAAGAACAACATGCTTTAACCGATCATGCTGCTTATGAATTCTATCTTAAATATTTAAAGTTCTAAATAGAATGGTGTGGATTTCTACGCAAAGTTTATTAACATTAGTACAGTTACATAAAAACTAAAGACTTAGAGAAAACCCGTATTATGAACCCAAAACGGCCAAAATGGTCGTCCGTCTGTGATGTATCTATTCATATCCGAGAGACTTCAAACGTAATAGATGCGTTCTTCTAAATCCAAGGAAGACTACGATTAATTTTATTGATAAAAATTAAACATTACAATTAGCCTATCGTTACTGAAATCAGGTACGTTATTGTGCAGTGGCACAAATAAAAATATCATTGATTAATTAATTAAATTAATCAGTGCATTTCTGCTGCATGGATCAGAGTCCTAATACCAAACACACAAACACAAAGGGACAGGGTCAGGGACAGGTGTTCGCTGGGACTCTCACCCACTAAAAACCTACCAGTCCAGGCATTGGAAACATTCTCAGGAACGCATCTCTGCAACTACTTCAAGAAGGTGCCATCGTTCCGCCCAATGGGCATTACTTCATTCTACAATCCACCAGCATGATCTATTCTGGTGCTTTATAGCTGCTCTCTTCTTTTTTGCTTTAGCGCCCTCTTGCAGAACGCAGCGACAGGGCTCCACGATTCGGGACTGGATAACATCTCTTCTATAAGAGTCTCCGGCGAAACACGCCCAATAGCTGCCTCCAGCTCCCTTCTGTCTGTTTTCCACGTTCTACATTTGAAGAAGTTGTGCAAGGCATCGTCCGCATCCAAACCCCCGTACTGGCAATCCGGACTCGGGATCTTCCCCATTCTGTTAAGTTAGAAGCCCAAACAACCGTGCCCAGTGAAAGCTGGGTAAGGTAGAAGTCTACCTTTCCATGCTCTCTTTCGGTCCATCCCCTCAGATCACCTATGAGCCTAAAATATCAACGTCCTCGACTCTCCGTCTCCCATCGAGTTTGCCACTCATCCATTGTGTGCGAACGGGCAGTAGCACGGCTGACAGTGCCATTCAAATCGTATACACGCTTCCGCTCAAGAGCAAGAAGATCGGTGGGACTTACAGTTGGAGGAATTTAGCTGTGCTCGTGCAGCCCTAATACTACCCTTTCAAAAAACGAACGCTATCTGTGTGGTGGGTTGCGTTTACGTGCTAGCCGCTGAGATGAACGCGCAAGAATCTCTTAACGACTTAAACTCACGATTTCGATTTGCCGATTTTTATTCACACCTACGTTATTTTCAAAAACACGTTAAACAACAATATAACAACTGAAAAACAAGGATAAGTCCTATTATTGTTATTATT
This sequence comes from Homalodisca vitripennis, assembly GCF_021130785.1. Lineage (NCBI taxonomy): Eukaryota > Metazoa > Arthropoda > Insecta > Hemiptera > Cicadellidae > Homalodisca > Homalodisca vitripennis. Next base: position 54,278,286 of record NC_060214.1, on the reverse strand, counting down.
TGGTATTCTCTTATTATTTAATTTACAATCACTTCAATAATATTTAATTAATTTAAATGCTAGAATATAATTTTCTAATAACAAATGTTACTTACAATTATTGTTTTTTTCATTAGAGTTCTCCAATTCCACTCAAGTTGTCCTCCTCTTCTGGGTCACTGTCACTGCTGTCTGTATCCGAACCAACTGATATAATAAGGGATTCTATAATAATATTCTATAAATTGTCAATCTGGGGTTCTGCGTCTGCATAGTCCCTTTCGATTTTCTCTACGTGCTTGCACTTTACTGACCACTCTTCTGCGCCCATACTTCATATCTTGTCTTCGCATAGAGCTTTAGCTTGATACATAGTGAAAGATGTATTTCTTATAACCACATGATGTTGACTTCGGCCCAAATTAACTCAATGGGATTGAGGTCTGGGTGGTAGGGCGGAAGTCGTAAGATGTCATGACCCTGTAGTTGAACAGTTTCGTCCAAGGCGTACCGGACATGCCTTGGTTTATATAGCTGCACAAGTTTGTTGGGTTCAGGATAAAAGAATATCGTCACAGAATGGTATTCCGTTTTTTGAAAGCCACAACTTCATATCTTGCTTCTTACTTTTTGAAGTAGGAGCTTTATCAATTTGTAAGTTATGATATGGCGCGTTATCGAATACTAGTACTAAATTTGGTAAAAATTTTTCCTTTATCCACTTCATAAAAATGTCCCCATTCACATTGTCGTGGTAGTCTCCACTATGGTTGCTTGCTTTCCAACATGTAAAAGCATTGGGCAAGAACCCTTTCTCTCCATCCGCATGGATAATTATTAGTCTCTCGCCCTTGGAAATCGGCACGTGTAATTTGAGCCATTTGACCAAGTTTGGTTAGATACGTGAGACGATAGTATATAAGATTCGTCTAAATAAATTATGGGGCGTCCTTGCTCCCTGTAATTTTTCAACGTTCTCAAGTATGTTATCCTCTTCTCTCGGATTTTTGGCTTTTCAATTAATAATTTCCTATTGTTTGCCGTCCTTCTCCAAGTAAATTCCAGGTCCTTTAATACCCACCTAAAACTTTTCTCACAACCCTGGAAATATATTTTGTCCCTTACCGCCTCCCTCAAAAGTTTTGCAGTCGGTATTCGATGTTCTTCAACATGGAAATTGTCAACTATTCTACGTCGTTGACGGTTTTTGTTTGGTGTAGTAAAACTTGCCTCACACATGTTACTAACCTTCAACTTGTTAAGTTAACTGTTTATTTTAGTCACAACTCGCTCTGACACTCCAGTTGCTGCAGCAGTTCTTTGGCGAGCCTTTGACAACGGAATTTTAACAGTTTGATGGTCTGCCTCTTCCTTCATAAATGTATAAACATTACTCACAATTTCGCGAGTCTGACTATGAATATGCTTTTGACTTTTGACTTTAACTCAACAGACATTATCGGTAAAAGCGAAGCACAAGCTACACTCAGCACTGTCACATAACAGACTGATTGTGGCGAGTGCGATGAGTTATTTGGCCAATACGATTCCAGAAAGGAGGGTTTTAACCATGAGTCAAAGAAAATGTTTTCGGAACGCAGCGCATAATGATACCCCGCCACCCCTCCCGCCCATCACCACACACTCCAGGTCACGCGCACAGCTGAAGTCCTCGAACTGTACCCCGGCAATCACAAGGACGGCCGGCTCCGAAACGGTACGATAGGCAGACGAAATCCGGAGAGCTCCTCTCCTCTGCACCGCCACGACCTTCTTCCTGTAACGCTTCTGCTGCAAGGCATCCGCCCATAACCGTAGAGGATAACCGAGTTCGTCACGGACATGAGGACTCGGCGCTTAGCCTCTGCAGGTCCACCGACGTTGGTCATGAGTCTACTCAGATTGGCCACAATCCTTTCACCTTTCTCGGCCGCACAGGCGATGTGGTCCCAGAATGTCATACGGGAATCCATTCTCACTCCTAGATACTTGACGCAGCGTTTGGTATCGATGAGCTCCGTGTTGAAGTTTAGCTGCACGACGGGATCTATCCTCCTCCTGGTGAGAAGCGCGATCTCTGTCTTCTCGGTGGCCAAAGACAGTCCATGCTCACCCATCCAGCAGAGTATTCGCCTCAGAGCTAGACTTAGCAATCTCTGCGCCTCATCCAACTCTCTGGCGGATATGACCACGGCAATGTCATCTGCATAATCAACGAGGAAGGTGTCGTGCGGCATCTCCATACGAAGAGCCCCGTCGTACATGATGTTCCATAGATCTGGGCCAAGAATCGAGCCTTAGGCAGCACTTGCCGTCACTTCCCTACTACGAGGTCCATCCAGCGTTCCAAAGACCAGTTTCCGATCCCTAAGGTAGTTATTTAGCAGCCTCAAGAGATACGGTAGAATCAAAAACGTGGACTGTAGGGCACCGAGCATGTCAGCCCAACTGGCCGAGTTAAATGCGTTCCTTACGTCCAGTGTTACCAGCATTACGAGTTTGCGGTACCAATAGTCTCCCTGCTGTACTGACTCGTACGAGGGTAACGGGCAAGATACAAATTGAAATTTTAACTAACTCATAATGGATAAACTAATTGATCTTCGACTCTTAGTTTTCATAAAATAGAGGATATTAATAATAAAGTAGTTCTGAATTCTTTCCTATTGATTGTTTTGGAATTAGTTAGATAAGCAATGGAGAGTTTTGGAACGTTTTTGTAGAGTATATTATCAATTTGACATATACATAATAAAGTATAATAACAATCCAATATTCGTCATGCAGTGAATAAGTGTAATGCATTCTTTTTATACATAAAAAACCTGCTTTAGAGTAATTTTAATTTATTTATAGATAATAGGTCGTAATTACAGAGACAGTATGCTTTTCACTAACCATCCAAACAGTAATAGAATATTCTGTTACTTTGTACGTTCGGATAGAAAAAGTCATACATTGGTTTTAAATTATTCTCAAATGTATATAGAAACAACTCAACTGCCTAATTTCAATCGAAATCGAGAATTTGAATTAGTATGTATTGTAATTACAACGTTAGTGAATAACAATTGGAAATACAGATCAGACAAGATAAGATGCATAGCTAAATCTAAAGCGAAATTATTTGATAATATATTTAGTAAACTGAAATTTCATTCCTAAATTATGTAACATATAACGTGAATGGTTGCATAGTCATGAAGTTAAACTATTTATCAGACAGACCGTGACAATACCAGTTAAATACAGATAACTATGGTTACAGTTCCTGAGCCTAATTACATTTAGTTACATGGGTTGGGTCAGGTTTAGAATACATAAGAGAATACTGGTTTGATCCTGCTTTCCTTAATTCTCAAAGGGTTTGGTCAGGACCAATTCATTCTGAGAACTCTGGTTCTGATTTTATTTTCCTCAAATGAGATTTAGTGAAAGAAACTTATTTGTGAAACCAAACATTTGCAGTTATCATCCCTCCATAAGATACGGGTTTTTAAAGTATGTAAATATAATATATTTCATATACTTCAGTTCAGTAATTTGTAAGGAACATATTATTATATTCATTATCAGCAGTGGAAACTCATATAATTCATTCAATCACTGTTTTATGTTAAAATTATCAGATATTAATTGTATCTAACTACACTAAAATTCAATTAGTTAATTTCGTTAATTGCTACTTATGGTTTTTTTAAAACTAAAATTGTTTTCATGACATCGATGTAAGAAATATAATGTATGTAGAATAAATCGTGTGCAGGAATCTTAGGCTATATCACATTGTATATACAAGCACCTGAGTATATACATCTTCGTTATTATCAATACATAAATATCTCGGATAATTTTTTAAAGCACCTACCTATAAAGACAATATAAATCGGATTTGATACAAGAAATATATTTACAATAGAAAGAGAATGAAGAATAAATTTTTAAAAATATGAATCATAAAATATGCTGTGAAAGGAATTGTACTAATGGAACAAGGAATAACAAATCCATTTGTGATGTTATTGTTGAAAGACTTTACCTTTATTAATCTAAGGTTGTATAAGATGACTCCAAAGCATGTACGATATGTTCGAATTTAGCGGAAACATTCACTTCTGTACTATAGGACATCGCAGGGTCTGGGCAAGGCGCATCGCTCTATCGCAGTTTAAAGAACCAGTATTGCCTGTTTACACTACTCGCCAAAAAGTGTGAGAGTGTGTGGGAGTAGCAAGCTAATATGTTTCTAGCTAATAATCCACCAACTTCATGCTATCACCTGGCTAGTTAAGTTTAATAAACGATATGCTATTTCTTCGTTAGGTCGGTTCTGTTCTAAATGGTTTTCTACACGAAGCACAAGAAAACCAGAAGCTTTATTTATAGAAGCAGTATTTTAAAACAAATTTTGTCACAAAATAATTTTAATTGGTATCCACACAAACACCAGTTAATAATCATTTATTTATAGAGGTTTTAAACATTTGTATTATTCTGTTTAATTGTGTATTTCAGAACATTTAATTGCAATTATGGTGTGACGTTCCCTCCACGACAACACACCAGTCGCTCCAGACAGAGATAGTGCCCTAAGGTGGATACGTGGTAAATTCCAAAGGGCAAAACTTACGAAAAATCCAGCGGTCATAGAAAGGGTTTAAACTTGCGTTAGCTTTAACTCATACGCAATTTCCGAAGCACTAGAAAGATATGCATGGTCAACATGGCACGGGACTGTTGAAATTAAAATAAAATTGAAACAAACTTTTAAACCAATGGCATTAATAAATGCTTAAATTATCGTTATATCTTACTAATAAAATAATTAATATAACGTGAGTGATTTAAAAAAAAAATGTTTCAATATTTCCAAAATAAAAACCTATAATTATAGAAACAATAATATACATTCATATACATTCATTACATACAATTCATATGCATACAATGATTAAAAAACTTAGTATGATTAAAAAAAATTCTACTAATACTAATAAGATTTAGTTTTAAAGATACATATTTACGTTAAGGTATCGCCATTTATAAAAACGTAGAGGATGAATATAATTCTGTGAAGGATGAATGTAACAACAAAAGGCCAAAACTACTGAAAGCATTGTATTAAAATAGAAATCACTTTTGTGTTTCCAACATACAGTTTATTGCCCTAGTATCAAAGTTTTGATTCTATAGCCTCTTTATATCGAAATTCTTAGAAAAAAAATCGCGGCTTTGTATTTGTTTACTTATATTAATATTAAGACAATCTGTATAGAATAAATGTGTTTTATAATACTACTCTTGTTTCTTATGTGTTTATGGAAATCATACTAGAGTATAAAATGATATAACGATTGGACTCATCTCAATGTAATGAATTTATAATATTTTTCATAATTGTGAAAGCAATCGTAAATTTTTGTGTATCATGAGAATCTCAAATGTTTAGTAGACGTTTATTATAAAACACCCTAATATTATTTTAAATTTTATTTATTAAAATTTCGATTAAATTTATCTTAATATTAGGATCTTAATAATCGGAAATTAAATCCATCATGAGTTTCTTTATTACAATAAGTAATAAAATATTTAAAATAGCAAGAGTATTGTAATAAAACTTAAAGTTCATAATAAACTGTTTAATTACTTGTTTAATGAATATAGTTCACGATACGGTTACTACGTTTTATTGTTACATATTGTTTTATATTTACAAATTGTCAAATTATCGCGGAATAAGAAAATATTATGATATTGAGTAAATCCAACATAAATCGTGAGTTACTATTTCTTATAAATACGAAAAATTTGTTTCTTTATTTCAAATTTTGTAAATTAATAAACTTTTAACAGGCTAAAATTAATACTGTCTTTACATAGTTATTTATAAAATTAAGTAATTGTATATTTACTTTAAATCCAGTTTAATTTTTAATTTTGACTAATTAACTTTAATTTGTTTGAATAATTTCAATACTTGAAAATATTTAGGTTAATGTAAATTACAATCAAAAGCTATATCTTTTTAATATAATAACTATTAGAACAGTAAATTAGTTATATTATATTCCCTTATTTATTTAATTTGTATCAAATATAACTAAAATTTTGTTTTGTATGGACTGGTATTTTATAGTCATTAAATCCGAATACAGACAACAAAAATTAACCATTATTAATTTCATATAATATTAAGTACGTTCATTTAAAAATATACCTCTTATTAAAAAATAAATAAAGTAGGACGTTAAAATGTTTAAAAGTGTAACTCTTTTTCGTATTGAATAAGGTTTTTGTATCTTTTGTAGTATGTTTTGGGTTTAACTTACAAAAATAACCTACAGACTGTCTTTGAATTAGCTGGTTAATAAGGTTTATATTTGAAAATATACAAGAACTCACATAGTTCAGTAGTGTAGTAAAAACAGTATTATTGTCTCGGGAGAGACTGTAAGCATAAGATTGGAGAAGAAGATATACGAACATAGTATATGGTACTGAGTGGGTAGTCTTTAACTTCGCAGACACCAGAAGTAAACAACACAATTTGTTGGTGCCTTCAAGAAAGTTATCTCTTCAAAAGAAAGATTTCTCTCCACTTTAGGACCCAAAATATTACAGTCTCATTATATAGTTGTTTAAAAAGATGTATTAACAAATACATTAAAAGCTAATTTAACTTAGTAATTTTAATAAACAGGTAAATCTATAACACAAACATTGTACTAAATACATGGGGTAGAGTTATGTATGATTTTAAAATAGAATACAATTTTAATGACAAAACTCTATTTAAAGACTTACCTCTTTAAAATTATTAATTTTAAATTTTAAATAATTAATCAAAATTAAATTTTAGTTTTTCGATGATGGTCAGTTGAATGTGAGATATCTGATCATATTGAAGATGAGACATGTACACCTATCGTGAAACTACGTGGGGTACTTAAGTGGTGATATTGCACAGTATTATTAATATGCACAAATCAAAGTTTCATCTCATTATGGGTAATTGTATTATTCATTTGTATCCAGATATCGGTCAGTTGAATTTTGTTTACGTCCCTGAAATACAACAATAGCCTCAGTTCAAATTTTTTCTGATTACGTTTTTTGGTGTTGTCCATTTAAAATTACTTGTTAAACGCAACAAATACTCTTTGTTCCACTCTATCTGATACGAGACTTTAGTGAGAATGATAAAGCGGCTTTGATCGTCGGGGAGACTTTGGCCGTGCGCTTTAAGACTTAATCTCTCAGAGTAGTTTTGAATCACAATCTCAGGTGTTATGATCACACCATTCAACAAGCTGTCCAAATTTTAAAAACATTTTCTGAGTCTGCAAAGCTTTAAGACATAAATGTTTTAGTACTATTGGTCTTATATTACCGATTTATTGGCCAAGGCAACAGCATCTAAAACGAGATCGGCAGGATTTACTTAAATTCTTCAGGTTTCTTTTATATCTCAGACACTTTGATCACGTTTATCCTTTCTGAGATATAGTCAAAATTTACATTTGCCTGGAATTCGGAGCTAACGATAAAAAGCTATAAAGCTGTGGTGTGATTTAATAATTTTTTGTAGTATTGGTTGGTTTAACATATAATTTCTAAACACAATTACCTGAAGCAGACGTCTTAGGGTGCAGATGTATACTGATACCAGTTAATATCACTCAGGATAGAGCCGCAATAAATGTGTTAGCTGCGTGCAATATAGCTAGACATATATTGTACGTTTAAAGGCTCTTACATACACGTATTGTGTGTGTGTGTGTGTTTGTGTGTTTGTTTGGTGTGTGTAGTTAATGAACCTTAATAACCGTATAGTAAATAGATTAGACATCAAAAAACTATAGATGGCAAAAAATCTCTGAAATATACCTGTGTTCTAGAGTGTATAAAACAAGCACCTAAATGGCAACAGCACAAACCGACGCACTGAAAGACTCGTAATAAATCACGAAGGAATGTGAGATAATAAGAAAAACCATTGCGAGTAATTTTAATTTTATTTCTATTTTTATGATATATATTTTTTTTTTCTTTTTTCAATAAACATTGAATTACAAAAAAGTACTTGCTCCGCTGGGACTCGAACCCGGATCTCTCACTTGCCGGGTGAATGTGCTACCATTACACCACAGCGCCCTTACTTTTTACGATTCAATTATTTTGTATCTGGCCATATCTGCCACATATGCATTTAAATAACCAAACTACAATATGATAGGAAGACAATTACCTGTCAATTGACTTTTTTACATTAAATTATTTTTGTATAAATGGCAATAGCCGAATTTAATCTTTCTTTTTTCTATAAACATTTCATCACAAAAAGTATAATTTTATATGATTATGAAATCTTTGTAGCGGTTCAACTATTTAGTAATATTAGGAATATTCCAGATTATAACACGTGGCTGTAGAGAGCGGGTTTTAAATTAAACTGGTTTTTGGAAAATAAGTATCTTTAAATAGTAATTACATTAGAAAATTTACTAAAGTTTTCCATTTAGAAAATCAATATCAATTTATTATATTATTCAAACATGAAACATTGAAATTGAACATATTCATAAATGTTACAATAATAAGCTGGGTTAGTAATTGTAAAGTGGATATTATTCGCTTTAAGCCAGTGAAGCAAAAGATAAAACACTACCAAACTCAAGCAATTACCAAGGTCTCAAAGTAACACAAGTTAAACAACCGAAACTGAAGGCAAAGTTGAAAAGTTTATCAAACCAGAGGGAGAAAGTACAAACGGTTACAATATTGCCAGATCAGAAAATCTACTGTCGCTACCTTATACTTTCATTCCCTTTTCGTGAAGAGGAAGATATTTATTGTCTGTTATTTAATATGCATTTACACCAAAACTGGTCTTATCTTTTAATCGTTTTATTACTTTATTTATCCGACCTGTACTAATACGAGTTGTTCGTATTTGTACTCGTATAGAAATGAATTATTATAAGAAAGCCTGCTTTTTCATTCGTTTGTAAATATTTTCATACGAATATGATTTAAAGTTAACAATAACATAGCTATGGCAGAGGAGGTTAAGTTAATATGAATACTAAATTTGGTCCCAGCTTACCTTCGTCTTAGTCCAGCTTCTAAAATCTTTCTTACGTGTAGAATACTCGGTCGATTCACTGTGCTCAGTGGTCTAAAATGTATAAAGGATCTTAGAACACTCAATTCTGCAACTGATGAGACAATGGGGATTATTTCACCTACATTAAATTAGATGTTGAGTCTGGTTTTTACTGATGTCTAGACGATGTAAAAGGCTAATTTTGAGCTTCTTTGTCGGTGACTTATTTTGATCTCATCATCTCTTCATAAGAACATGACTCTTGATTATAGGAGTCTAGGAGTGAAATTACACTAAAATGAAGTGATCTGGAGCTAAACTCAGCTTTTCTAAAGCTATCAATTCTGCAGTAACTATAAAGTGCATTTTATTCAATTCATAATAACACTGTAGCAATTTAAAACAATTATTTGTTTGTTTTTTAGGAAACTGACACTTTTATATTTAATTATGAACAAACACCTAATACATTATTTATTGTGTTATATTAGAGGTCTTTAATATATTATTAAGTAGATTGAATTGATAACTTCTCGTACATTTCACGATTTTAAATTGGTTTACATAAAAAACCTGAGTTATTAGGTCAATAAATTATTTCACAAAGATTTGTTAGTCGAAAACAGTTTGCTATGATGATGTGGATTTTAAACTTGTAATAATCATGAAAACATTAATTTACATTAATAGCTTGTTAATGTTAATCCTAAAGGATTAACCAATATGTCTTTGTTCCTTTGCATTTGATGTCTGATTATGCCCAAAAATTATAATTAATATTTAAAATCTTATAATAATTTTGAAACGAACAGTGTCGAGCAGTTAAATGTATTTATTTTTTGTTTAGTACCGTACTAATAATTTTGAAAAATTCTTCATTAATTTGGTTTATGAGTTTTATTATTAACGCTATAAACATTTTTCATATTCTATACAATGTAAAGTTTAATAAGTACTACGTATTTTTAAAAGTACTGGGTTTGTTAGCTTCACGATAGAAACTTAAAACAAAACAAATTTAAAATGCCTGGAATTGTGGTGAATATTAGACTTTAAGGGCTTCAACTATGATTAAACACACCATCTTTCAAGTATTCCTAAAAGTATTAGCTCTAATTTGTATCACTAATTTCTCAAGGGAAATGAATGAAAAATAATATTGCAAACTACATTCGGACTGATTATGAATTTCAAATTTTACAAACGAATGAGATTCTATTTATTTGTTAATTTTTTAAAATTCAATGTTAATTTTTTTTTAATTGAACTGTAACAAAATAGCAAAACAACAATATTTCTGATGGCAGCTTTAATTAAGATTAATGCAAGAGAATGCTCATATTAATTGTGTGATTAAACATTAAAATATACTATTTATAACGTTATAAAATGAATTATAATGAATATGAAAGTATTTATATATATTTAAATAAAGAAAAAAGATGACAGAAGCAAACAATTGCAATGGGTTATATAAACGCTTTCGCTATTTCACTGCAAAAGAAAAACAATTTACTTTTAACAGCAATATTTATGTATTTAGTTTTAAACTGAAAGTTAGTGTCTGTCATCATCTCATACCAGATGCTATATTTTGAGTTCATAATTATGTTTTTCATCAAGCTATGCGTAAACATAAGTTTATTGTATCTGATTTGACACTATACTAAGTGTTATTTAAGAAGTTTGTAATTAAGCCTGGTCTGGTAATGCTTACTTACATGCATTTATTGGTCTAAAGAAATAATAGTTTCTCTTAGCTTACCTACAGTGGAAAAGGAAATTATGAATCTAAATATAATTTGTTGTTTCGTAAAATTGTACGAACAAATATAGTCAGCCAGAGAGACTGAAGTGAAATTTTATCCAACCCCTTAATGGTTTATAAAATATTTGTAAGAACTGGGTTACTCTTACTTGATACACTTATCTTTCCAAAGTAAGAGTTCTTTTTAATGATAAAAAATCATATTATTTGGAAACTAGTTATTAAAAAGTAACATATACAACCTAATCCAATGTTTTTGACTACTATATTTATATTTTATTATATTCATTTCGTAAAATACAGTACTTACAATTTCCACACACAGTGTTTCTGTCCGATTGTATACTCTTAACTTTCTTGGTCTCCTTTTTAAACGATGTCTAAAAACCTATGCACAATTAGTAACAAACTCAGAAATAAAAAAAAGGATTTTTGTTGTTAGTTTGATCCAATATGTTCAACATTATAAATACATTCCTTAAAAAAACTTAGGTTATTATCAACAACAAAACTTGTAAGAATTGATTTTTTATAAATTCTAAAAGATTTATCATCGTGATAACTGTGGAATTATTATTAAAAAACTTTACTAATGAACGACGATTGTCTTGAAAAATATATAGCAAGGAAATTTCATCTAAGTTAGTTTTAATAATAATTGCCTAATAATGATATTTAAGCTTTGTCCAAACCATAAAGTCACGGCAGATAGTTTGTTCAAATCTCATTTTACTCAAAAAACATAAGAAACCTATGTTACACAAAACATAATTTTTTTAGTAGGCGGCTTTGGATTATAGGAATAATTCATGATCACTAGGGATATTTAAAAATTTAGATATATTCTAAAATAAAAGGAAATCTTATGTCTTACGATGTGCGTATCTCTGATTATTGTCTATATTATGATGTTTTATTTGTAGTAAAGTTATTATTTTATAGCTATAAAACAAAGAATGTATTATACGTTTCTTAAATATAGAAACTAATTTATTTATTCTTATAATAATGGCCTAATTATTTTAGATAATACAAGGGCCACTTGATACGACTTTACTTTTACTTTTTACGTATCACCTCTCAGTTACAAGCTACCATCTTGTACCTACCTTAATTAGAATTCAAAGTAGTAGTTACTCCCAGACGTACAAGGTTCAATTAGAAAGTTTGTCAATAAATATCTCTTAACATAAAATCACATATTTTTTTAAGACTTTTTTGACCCATAATTTAGTAAACTGATAAAACAGTAATGAATTTTTTCTAATAAAATAATTTAAGAAACACAGTGATTTTATTTTTAAATTTAAATTTAAATAAATCTAAAATGAAGTGTTTATTGTTCTATCTTTCTTAAAGTTCGTAAAATAAATTGCAACATTTTTATAAAGGAAAAATAACTCCCCGACTTGTGTAAAATATTCATTGTTTGAATTAATTCTAATAATATCCTGGAAATTGGTAGCAGTGTCTGACTGATCTCAAATCCTCTTTTGAAAACTAAAGGATACGGATGCCCACCTATTTCATTGTAGCAGAATTTGCAGTGTTTTTTGTGCTATCTTTATCAACTCCTTCTACTTCTTTTGAACCTAAACGCAGGTAGTACATTCAAAACTGTTAATATTATTCTAAAATGTTAATTGTTTAAGTTTTTATAGATTTATTAAAACATTTGATTAAATCTATAAAAATACCGATACATATTTATCATGTGATATATTAACTCATGGAAGTGTTTGTTCTAAAAATATCATGCGAACACACTGACATATAAACCGACAGAGATTATATTTTTTAGGTTCTTTAAGCCTTAAAATCACACATAAATAGTGGTATTTACTTTGAAATCATAAAGATGAGTAAAAACCACTTTTATATTTTTGCTACCAATGACACACACATCTTTGATTTTGACATAACTAAAACTATAATCCTTCTTAAACCAAATGGATCCAGTCATTCACTAATAAAATTGTTGATATTTTTTTAAATGTATACTAACTTTAAGCAGAAGCATGAAACTTAATCTAAAAATGAAATGTCATGCCCCATTATATGCTTCTTATTCACGCTATTCAAAGTTAAATATAGCGATGTCATAAATAGGGCAGATAAGACATGAAGTTCTCTAAGATTGAAGCAAAGGACTCTCCACTACCAGACAATGGTCAAGCAGCAATGGTAACTTAACACTATGATTCATACAGCTAGTTTACATTATATATTTCCCTGTATTTAATGTCTATTTTATTATTAATAAATTTAAAAATATAATTTTACACTTTTAAAAGGTTTCGTTAAACAAATCTATATTGAAATTGTGTTTATAAAGTAATATATGCATATCCTAATGTCGTGTCTAGTTTTATGTTAGCTTCCGTTGAGTGTCACACAGATTTCAAAAGCACTTTTTCTTGTTTATACAGGAGCTAATACAGTGTAATTAAGATATAGAAGCGTTCACATTGTCTCATAAGTGCTCAATAATGTGGAACGTAAAATTTAGAATACTCAAAATTGGGATTTTTGTACCTTGCAGCGATTTTCTGATAAAAGCATAAGTAGAGTTTTTATTACCATGATATTAACCACATTATAAATTACAAGTATAAAAAACCTGAGGTAATCTTTTTGATTAGCATTGTAAAATATTTTTCAGTAGTCTACAACTGGTTGAATATTAATGATGGTTTATGCCCTAATTAATCTCCTCAATATATAAATGTTTAAATATTAGCCTGTAAAATAAATATTGGTTTTCGGACAGTTCTACATTACACCACCTGCCAAAAACTACTGGGAGGGAATCAGCTGACTGCCAGTGTCAGGTCTCAATGTAAGCAGCTTGTGTCAGCTTGGTGAAGTTCCAATGAACATGGCTCTCGGATTTCCCCGCAGCTAAACATTGGTGTGTGGAAATATTTACAGCCGTGATGTGGGAAGTTCACAATCAGCTTTACAGTTGCATATACTTATATATATATATATATATATATATATATATATATATATATATATATGTATATATATAAACAATCAAAAAATAGCTTTTCAAAGTAAATACACACACTTTATTTTAATAAATGTTTGACTCACTCTGATGCCGAAACAATGCAGACGGTTTGTTTTCAGCGTCTTCGTTCTTCGTCACTGACTACTTTTGGATTCATTTAGACGAACATGACTCCATATTTCAGTAGTAAATTCTGCATCAACATCATATTTCAAACGCCCTATGTAAGAGAAAGTTAAATAAGAGTTACATTCAACATTCACATCGAATCAGTGACCATATCTGCTTTATTTGCACAATATTTATTTTGAACTGAAAAAAAAATATTTTTAGGTTATTGTTTAAATTATGCAAAGATTAAAACTTCAAATAAAAGAGATAATTACTGAAAATTATTAAAAATATTTGTTAAACATAATATTAATAAAGTTTTTTAACTGTAAAAACATTTCTCATTCCCTGCAGGCGTTATCAATCACCAACCCTCGAGTGGTCTGCCGCCTTGTTAAAGTAATGATTTTAATCAAACGTTATCACTAAAAGCACATCACTAATATTTATGTATAGTACAAAAAAATTTAATAAAGTAGGTCATAACCTTGTGATAAAGTTAACATTATAATTACATAATGATACAAATTATATTACGCCTTGTACATTTTTCGTCAATATATAAAAAGTTGAATGTTTCCTCAAATGTTTTGCAAATAACTTAATAACTTTGTTGAGGAAACTTTAGTAACCACCTTTTTCAACTCATTAACAGGGAAGGTAATTTTTATGACATGTTATATATATGTATATATATATATATATATATATATATATATATATACAACAGTTAATAATCTGCCACAAATCTTGCTATTTTCCAAACTCTAATTTATTAGTCCAAAAAGCCAGGGAATTAAGAAGTACGTAGTTTCTTAGTTTTACCCAGTTATTGTCTGTTTGGCTATCATTTAAGATCACCCATCAATGAACACAGTCTCTGGCGTTACAATAACTTCCCTATTGTGGGGAAATTGTTGAAACAGGAATGAAATCCGGCAGCAGAGTATGAATCTAGGACGTTAGGTGAATTTAAAGCCACTTTAAATAACACTGTTATACATAGTATTTACTCCAAATTCGCGTAATATTTGTGTTTTAAATTATGTAAAAATTTGTATAGAAATAAATAAAAATTATATCAATAAATACACACACACACACACACACACACACACATATATATATATATATAATATATATATATATATATATATATATATATATATATATATATATATAAGTAGATAGTAATATGGGGTTCCTGGCGCACTTTCGGAGCCGACCGAAAAGCAATGTAAAATACTGTTCAATGTACCATAAAGGAAGCTGAGAAATAACACAGCAAATCTCAATGAAAAATTAACCGAATCTACAGTCGTTCGTCTCCAAAAGCGATCGGTACATTACTCTGTGGAATGAAAAATTAACCGAATCTGAGCTTCTACTTTCTTAAGCTGTGCTTTGTAAAATGTTGTCAAATCTGCTACGAATAAAGGATTTATCTTAATAAAATTTAATCAATTTAAAACATTTTTACTAAAAACATACTGTACTTTAATAAAAAACTTTTCTACTAAATAAACAACATGAACTCACCAAGCTCTCTTCAGTTTCTAGCATTTCAAAAACTTACAAAGAAAGACAATTTTAACGAGTTCAACGAATTACCAAAACATTTTAAAGAACAGTTAATACTTTCCTTAAATGATACAGAATTCAAAGAACTTGTAAAGTCTTTTGCAGAAAAAACGTCTAATGGAGTGTGTTACTATCGGCAAAAAACTAAAAAAGTAAGGGATTACATATTTAATATAATTACGAAAGATATTGAAAAGAAAGTAAAAAATAAACAAACAGAGAGTTTTCATCGTTTTTTAATGACATTTTTCCCATATTATACGTTCTTTCAAGATAATCAAGACTTAATTGATGAATTTCTTAGGAATTTTTGTGAGTATCAAGATTTATCAACACAATTCATTAAAGAGCATTATAGAATTTTTCTTATAGAATATAGCCACATTTTGTGTGAAACAAAAGGTATTACTGTAGATAATATTCCATGTGATTCCTATGAAGAAAGACACCAACTATGGTTATCAAAACAGTACTATGACGTGGGGAGGGACTGCAAGTTTTAGAGTTAAGACTTTATTCTACAAAGTTAATTGTTATAATTTCTTTATCTTTTATAGTCTTCTTTCCAGTAACAATCAAGTGTAATTTTTCATTTTTGTTTAATTCTTTAATCTTTTTCTCATCCAAAACAGTCAAAAATCTGTTCGGCAAGTGTACTTTACAATCTTCCAACTCGGCAATTATTGTAAACCCGAATTTATCTTTCATTTTCTCCAAATTCAAGATTCTATGTTTCTTCCTTTCTTCCAATTCATTTAACTTCTTATACTCTTTAAACTTACATTCTCCAATATCATTTAACTCCTTCAAGAACTCCATTTAAATAGAAAAAATTTAAAGACGGAAAAAATGAAATTCGCTAACCTTCACTCGAGAAGTCGGGGAGAATGTGAGTAAAACCGCATTCTTTTCAAGAGGTTCTTCGTTTAATTTCTCCAAATGTACTATAAAATCATCGAGGATTTCTGGTTCAAAATCATAAACAAATTCAACATCCAGATAATGAAAAAATACAGGTAATATCTTTTCATAATAAACGTGTGTATCGATACCTACAAACCTAATGTATTCTTTGAAAAGGAAAATAATTTTGTCAATGGTTCCAAGAGATAAGTAAAAATTTTTATTCTGTTTTCTAAATTCTGTAACAAATTTTGTTTGCTTCTTGTCTCCATATTGCAATTTTGTAAGCAGGTTATTCAAATGTGTTAATTTATTTCGAAATTTCTTAGGTTTAGGTCTTTCTAACAAAATTAAATTACAACCTCTACAAACTAAATATCTTTTATCGATAATTTCTCCTCTATTAGAACACTTGTAACAGTTGGCATTATACTCTTCCATTTAAACAAAAAGATTTTTTTATAAATGGAGATTATGGAACTAAGTCTGCCGAGATATAAATTTTTCAGCGCAAATGTTTGTGTTTACATTTCTACAACAGAGATAAATAGAAATAATTTCATTCTATTGTACAACTATTTAGGATATTTTGTCTATGATTACAAAGATTATTCCGGAAGAAATCGAGATTTTTCATCAGCGAAAGAGTATATTTTTGAAGTTTTAGAAGGAATGAAAGAGAATAATATGAACATCATCAATTATTGTTAAAGACATACAAAATCAGTGTTGTTAGTGTGCGTGTTTTTGCGATATCTACTTAACTTCTAAGAAATTGGGAATGGGAGAAGAAGAAAGGTATCATATATTTTATTTCAATCAACTGTAGATTTGTGACGTCTGCTGTGAGCGTTTGTACCACTAACGCTTGACCTCGAATCTCATTTTATTGAAACATGTGAGAGGCGTTTGTGTCACTAACGCTTGACCTTGCTTTGCACACGCCGTGTGTGGTACAAGGACAGTAGTGACACCAAACAATGACCTTGCTTTTCTCACGCCGTGTGAGACAATGAAATCACTGTAAAAACACTTAATTCTGTATTACAAATGAACACTTTACATCACTATTTTCACACAATGTTTTATCACAGTTTAGAATGTCTACACAAATTCACAATCTTCTTGTAACGTCTTTCTTCGAGTCCCAAATATAAAAGTAACTTATAAAATATAATAACACTATGAATGGCAACGCCCAGTGGAACACTTCACTTCACTTTTAACAAGAAACACAGAACATCACACAATCTTCTTACTTCATATAAAGTCTATATCTTCTTTCTTCAACTTGCAAATACATTAGAATCTTCTAATTGATGATATATCTTGTTAAATTTCGTTAAAATAGAGGAGGATCAAGCATGACTGACTATACGTCCAACGCCCATGATGAAAATTTTTTCCGTGCGATAAACGAATATGAATATCGAAGTTTTATCGATAATAAAAATCGATGGTTACAATCGATATTAGAACTTTTATAGTTTCCAATGTATATTAAATAAGTGAATATCAATATTTATTTCAAACCTTGTTGTTAAAAAACCACTCAACCGATTTTAATGAAATTTGGTACACATATAGTAAATACTTAACTCTTTCGACTTAACTTATCCATAAGGGTGAAATCATCCCCTATTTCTTAATATTCAAAGAAAAATAAAAAATTTTATCGGAAAAATCTGAAACTTCAAAAACAAGCGAGTTCAACTTAAAATTTCATGAAAATAACAAAATTTTCAAAATCTACCCCAATCATCCCTTATCTTTAAACTCTTATATCTCGAGAACTATTGGAGCTTTTTTGATGAAATTTGGTATATAGGATCAGTAAATATTAAAGTATTTTTTAAAATCATAACTTCCGGTCCAACCCTTAAGATGACCTTGGAATAGTTTTTTGTTAATATCATCCCCATTTTTTAAGATATTCTTTTGAAATTAAAAATGAATACTTATATCAATGTCTTTAACAATTCTGTAAAGTTTTAAAACTATCCGACAAATAACGCGATTTTTACTGAATTTCTCTAATATCGTTCTTAATCACATCATAGGCTAAAAATTTCTCAGAAACCACAACCACATAACATGTCGAGTTTGTAACAGCTTTTTGAAAATCCATATTGATAATTATATCGTTCTTTGAACCAGAAATATTTGTCAAACTCTTTGTTGTATCAATGACATAAATAGGTCTATTCGCTAAAAATTCTTTAGGATTGTAATACATTTCCTTATTATTACAGTAAACTTTCTTAAAATCTTGATACATCTGATACATGATTCTGAAAAGACCTCCTGAAATGTTTAAATTTTGTAATTCATCTGGATAATAAGAACCGTTCAATTTTACTCTGATATTTTTTACATTCAAACTATCGAACTTTGAAGGATTTTTTTCTTGATTATTCTGTCTATCTGTTTGAAAACCTATAATAACGAACTTGGGATTGAAGATATTTCTATAAATGTTTGTAATATCGAACGAATAAGTTGTTCCGGAAATACCTTTTTGTTCAATACATTGCCAATCTAGAAAATTAAACATAATGTTTTGACTTTTTGTAATTTCATCAATCAACCTTATTTTACTCGTGATTTTATAATCAATCATTGGAACTCTAATAAAAAAATCTGTAATTGTTATTTTTCCATCAACAGGCATAACATTTCCAGTTGCAGTCTTCAGAATCACATCATCGTCTTCTGCTCTTATAAAACTTAGATAAAATCCTCCTTTATAGATCGGAATAGTAACATTTTCAAAAAATCCTAATCCAAAATGAGATAAATTTCCAGCTGCTTCAAAAACACCAAATTTAAAATCTGATTCAAAGCCATTAGAAGTTTGAGAAATAACATCACTTTTTGAATACGAAATAGTTCCTTTAATTGTGCTTAATTGGCCACAGTTTTCGACTTCTTCTATCAATTTATTGTGTTTTCTTACTTCAATCTTAGAAAATAAAAACGGTATAAAATTATCGATTAATCTAATATTATCAGTTCCAAGATATGCTTGACCATCTTGTTTTGTTAAAGTTCCAGAAATATAAAACTGGAAGTTAGACGAGCAAAAGTTATCTCCAAAATCAATATTAAACTCAGTTCTTTTATTCGGTTCATTCAAATGTTGTTTACTAATTGGATAGAAATTTTTAAACTCCGCCCTTTCAATATCACTAGCATATTTTCTGTAGTCCGCCATTTAATAAGAGAAAATTTAGAAATTTTAAACATCATGTATCATTTTTTCATCGATCTAATGTACGTTTTTATAAGAAAAGATATAAATTTTAGTAAAATAATTAAAAAGATTAGAGTCATTTTTTAATGATCTACTTCGTCATATTCAGGATTCTCTTCCTTAAATTTTGCGATCTCGGTCACATATTTCAATAAAATTTGCACAGGATAGTAACCGCTATCTATAATATTGTTCCAATCAACTGTATCTTTATTTTCATCCAAAAACTTTATACTCAAGTGTTGATAGAGACAAAGAACAGACATATGATCTTTTAATTGATAATGTATATTTTCTTGAATGAACTCTGATGATAAAGTTTGATATTTAGCAATGTTATACCAATTCAATTTGTTTACGTATAATCTCATCATATCTTCGGATAATTCATATTTTTGAGAAATATCATCCCAATGTTCTTTTTTCAAATCTCTTTCGTGTTGCATGATAAAAAGATCGAAAGCACTGTAATGTCCCGCCATCTCTATTTATTAAGAAAAAATTTCAAAATCAAGTTTTTATAAATTGGCTCTTTTTTGAGTTACATTCAGCACATTTTCCCGAAATTCTTTTAACTCCGTTAATGTTTGCATAGTATTTTATATCGTTTGTGGCAGTTTTCTCTTTACATCTCACACAATATATGAGCGCCATTTATATAAGGAAAATTAGTCATCGTAACCACCTACTCCATTAAATCTGTTGTCGATGTTTTCAAAAGTTTTATTAACATCTTCTTTAAATTTATTAAAGTTTTCTTCTAGTTTATTTACTTTATCGAGATATAAAGAGTATCGATCATCTATTCTTTTAAGTAATTCATTATTATGTGTTACTTTCTCATTGAAACGTGTACCAAAATTTTCAAAAAAGTTTACTTTCTCATTGAAATGTGTATCAAAATCTTCCAGAATTTTGTTAATTACTTCACCAACTAATTCATTAACATTATTTTTATATGTATTAAAGTTTTCTTCTAGTTTATTTACTTTATCAAGTAATTCACCAACATCGTCTACTGATCTTCTATTTCTGGCCTCTAACTTGTCATAGACTTCTGTTGTAAAATCTTTAACATGCTGTTTATGATTCTCATAATTTTGTTTTAGTTCATTAAACATTTTAATAGGATCTTCTAATTGAATCATTACAACAACATCAAATGGATTAATTCCTTTACTAACACTGCTAATTCTTTTTCCTTTAAAATCTAAGGCATTTTTAACATTCGGATCATGTAAATCAACAATATCGATGTTTTCTGATAATTTTAGAGGTTTTAAAATTTGCTCTTTAACAACAACATCATGTTTGTCAATACCAGGTCGAACACCGACAATTCTTTTCTTATTAGCCAAACTAACATAATTCTTTTCAACTTTGATCGCTTCAGTAATTTTATCAGCTTTTTCGATGTGAGACATTAAATTGGTAAATAATCTTTTTACACCATCATCAACTTCTTTTTCCAATGTTTTTATTTTATCAGCAACTTCATTTGAACTCATGAAATTTGCAAGTTTGTTATCATATTCTGCTTTAAAATCTTCAATCTCGACAGCAAACATATCTGAATCTGGAAGGTTTTGTAATACATTTTCTAACTTGTTATCAAACTCATTTCTCAAACTATCAAAATTCAAACTATTATCTACATTTTGAATAATTTGTGTTCCAAATACGTCAAAAATATTTTGTGAATCCATATTTATTAAGTAATAATTTGTTAACAACTTCTTTAAAATCTTTACCAGTACTCAGTTCATTTAAAACAAAAACACATAAATGACCACAAATTGGGGGATCTTTATAGTCTTGAATCTGAGAATCATTGTAGTAGACGCTTGATTTTTTCAAATATTTAATCAATTCTATCGGCGGTTTGTCCTCAATTCTTCCATACGAATCAAAATAACATGCATTCTTATCATTTTTATAATAACAAATCCAATGCGTTCCACTTCCCATAATCGAGTCTAAATTCACAATTCCACATTCAAATTTCTTAACTTTTTCAGGTAATGTATCTCTCATGAAGATTCCTCTAAAATGTTTAATATTTTTGCAGATTTCTTCCAATTCCCCGAATGTTAAAGGTTTAAATTTTTTTTTCAATGTTTGATTTCACGTAATTCAAAGTTTTTTCATCTAATCCAGATCCTGTAACATCTTCCAACTCTTTATCTAACCAATTTAAAATGTTTCGAACAATAGGAATCACATCCTTTTTAACGATTGGAGCAGCTTTACGAACATAAGGAACAACATTTTTAACAACTGGAATATTTTCTCCAAAATCTAATAAATCTTTCAAAAGTCCACCATTTTTGAGTTCTTTCAACTGATTATAAGAAAATTCTATTCTGGTTCCTTTATTGTTTTTCTTATGTTTTTCGAGTTTATTGTATTGTCTATTTGTTAAAAATATCTTATCTTCGCCATTTTTTAGTTGATCTATTTTAAATTGAATACTAACGGGTATTTTCTTCTTAAAAGCGGATTTTATTTTTTCTTTCTGATTTTTGCTGAAATTTACGTTCACCTCCATTTATATAGTTAAAATTTCAAGTTCTCTTCGATTCCCATTCCTAGTTTTCTCTTCAAAAACATTGCTCCAGCTGTTGGAAGCGCAACAAATCTTTCACCTAAACTAGCATCTTTTGATAAAAATCTATCCATTGCTTTATCTTGCAAAACTTTATCTGCTATATGTCTGGAATTTGTGTCTCTATGTTTTGCATAAAAAATATCGTGTTCCATAGCAGCTTGATCTAATTTATTTATACCAGGATCTCCTCTTTTTAGTCTTTTTTCGAGTTTTGTGCCAGGCCCCAGATACTGATAAGTTGGTACGTGTAATTCAAAAGGTAAATTGTTGATAAAATCATTCAAAAGTCCGCTACCTTCAATCATAGATGAACTTATTGCCGGCAAAACTCGTTTTAAATATTTAATTCCATCAGGTTTTTCAATCATTTCATCAAGTTTGTTCGAAATAAAATCTTTAATCGCTTTCTTTTCGTTCAAAAAATTGTTGTTTCCAGCCTTTTCTTGAGCATAAATATAATTAATAATTCCATCGAGTTTTGTCAAATCGTCGATATATCTGTATTCAATCTTATTATCACTGTATTTTCTTACACCTGATCCTTCGATTCTTTTTTCCCAAATTGGTTTAATCAAATTAAGATATTTTTTACCTTTACTTGACTTTGGTTTCTTAGTTGATGGATCATTATTTTTGTAAATTGAATCAGATTTCCATAAAATTTCAGTATACTTTTTCAAGTCTTCTTCAGAATATAAACCGTCTTTTGGAACATCAGTGCCTGTTAATAATCTCCATAAACCTTGAGTTCCTTCATATGTTTTTTTCATTAATAATGATATCATTATGTTCAAAATTCACGGGCAAATTTCCAATCATAAAACTTTTCTTTTTTCTGTCCCAATACAAACCAAATTTATCATCCTTTGCTCTAGGAAGAAATTTTTTACCAATTTCACCAATTATTATATCCGTTGTTCCAGGACTTATTGGTTCAACTATGGTAGAGTCTTCAATGATTCGAGGTCTAAATGGTGTTGAAGATGGTAATTTTGGCAATTCAAACTCAGATTCTGGTATCGAAATATCAGCAAATTGTCGTACAACTGGAACCAAATTCATTAAATTTTGATTATCGCTTAAAACATTTTCAATTTTACCCTCAACATTTTTTATTGCAGATGTTACAGGTTGATTAATTTTTTGAATAAATTCTTGTTCTTTTTCATCAATTCGAATCTGTTCTTTAAATTCTTTGATTAATTTCTTTTCTATTTGATCAAGTTTTTTTGCTTCTTCAGAAGTTACGTTCGCCATTTATTTAGGAAAATTTTGAAACGTGGAACGTAAAAACGTGAACGTGGAACGTAAAAAACGTGAACGTGGAACGTAAAACGTGAACGTGGAACGTAAAACGTGAACGTGGAACGTAAAACGTGAACGTGGAACGTGGAAACGTGAACACGAAACGAGAACACGAAACGTGGAACGTAAAACGTGAACGTGAAACGTAAAACGTGAACGTGGAACGTAAAAACGAGAACACGAAACGTAAAAGTGAACGTAAAAACATGAAAACAACTAGATTATCACACGTTTATATTGGAAAATTTATTCAAATATTTACCATTTTTAGGCTTCAAAGTTAGATTAATAGTTAAAAATCCGTAGTCTTCCTTCCAAATTTTATCACATAACTCAATAAAGTGGTTAAAACTCATATCAGATCCCACATAATTGTTATAAATCTTTCTCGAATAGTGATCATCTTGCTTAAAAACACACAACATATTCAAATTATTTCTAATAACTTGTTTATCAACCTTTGAAAAGCATTGGGAAAGATAGATACAAGATATGTTTTTGTGACGGGACATTACGAAATATTCCTTAATAACGTCTTGATTTTCTAAAATACAATCATCAAAAACGATTAAAGAATTCGGTTTACATTCGCTTAACGGAACTATGTCCTCAGAAGCATTATAAAAATGTGATATTTTTTTGTTTAAGTTTTTCTCAATATTTTCAAATCTTTCTTGTAATTTTTTATAGGCGTCTTGTTCTAAAGATTTACTAAAAACATACAAATTGGAATAAGGAATCAACCTATTGTAGATAAAATTCAATAATAAAGTTGTTTTTCCACATCCACTTGAACCAACAATTAACAATCTGATTGGTTGATCTTTCTTATTTTCTTCAAACGTTTGAAGTTTTATCTGATCTTTTTGCTTTAAAAATTTCTCCATTTAAATAGAAGATTTTCATCTTGAAGCAACGCTTGCGAAAATGAAGCTGTTCAAGTTCACTTCAGAAAGCTCTAAATTAGTTTTAAACTTGGAACATCCTATACACTTAGAGGAAGAATCAAATTATTTTATCGGTTTAAGCGGTTTTTATTCTGACAATTTTGTAATAAATATTAGTGAAAGTTCTCCTTATTGCATAGGATTTAGTGACAAGAACATAACAAAATACTATGGTTTAAACAAAGGATATTATACTTTCGATCAAATTAAAAATTCCCTTAAAAATTATCTGAAAACATTCAAACAATCAGATAAATCTTTAAACTTTGACGAAAACAAGTTTGAAATGCAAAAAAATTATCTCTCTAATAAAATTCAAATAAAATCACCAGTAAGAATAATGTTTTCAGCAATTATTGTAGATTTATTAGGGTTTGTTCAAGAAACTATTGAGCCAAATCAGGTATATTTAGGAAATAAAACGCCAAAATTTAGACCGTTCGATGTAATTGAAGTACATTGTAATCTCGTTGAACCTAGTTTTGAAAATCATACCGAACATTTACACAAAGAATCTGAAATTTTGTACACTTTTTTCCCAAATGTTGCTTGTGGATCAAAAATCAGTGAAAAACCGAATGAAATCGATTATATTCCAATTAGAAAAAATATGAAAAGAATTCAAAAAATCGTCTTAACTGTTCAAGACTCTGAGGGAAATTTATTAAATAATGAGAGTAAAACAACAATATATTTAAGATTGAAAAAGGAATAAAAATGAGTTGATGATGATGACAAAATTCAATATTTTTACTTAAAAAACAAGAGTCTATGCCATAGACCCTTTCAAAATCTTCATCCTGACACTGTTTTTATCAATGAATCTGGCCTTCATTCTCAAAATAAAAATTACTAGTTAAATTTCTTTTCTATCTAAATGGAGTCAGTTGTAGACCTACTCAATAATCAACTTAGATTTAAAAGCAAACATATCTTTACAATTGTTGACGAAAATAATGAATTTTGGTTTAAGGCTAAAGATGTTGCAGAAATATTGGAATTTAAAAATACGAGACAAGCTATCATAGATCATGTTAAAGAAAAATACAAAAAAAGCTTTGAAAACATAGATTCTGACAAGGGTATCGAATCGCGACTCTTACAAAAATTACATCCAGACACTATTTTCATCAATGAACCAGGCATATATTCTTTAATACTGAAATCTAAAATGAAGATTGCAGAAACGTTTCAAAATTGGGTTTTAGAAGAAGTTTTACCGAGTATTAGAAAATATGGCGAGTACAAACTTGAAAACGAAAATAAACAGTTAAAAGATTAAATAAAACAGTTACAAATTAAAGATGAAATGAAATCATTGAAAATAGAGAATCAAGAATTGCGAATGGAATTAATGAAGAGAGATATGGTATGTAAAGATTTTGATAAGAAAAAACACCATGTTTTTGTGTTAATTAAGAAGAATCACATGTGGGAATGGCCTTATTACGTTATCAGAGCTCAGAAACGAGAAATACCAAACCGATTAAAACATCTAAAAATAAATTATCCTGAATTAGAGATTTTGTTCATTGATGACGAACCAAATTCTATCAATCTGTATAACCAAATGAAAGAATCTTTGAATATTTTATACAACGGAAATCATTTTACTACAAATATGGCAGAATCTCGACTGATTTATAGAATATCTAAATTACACGATGAAAATGTTTCTAAATTTTACTAAAAACTCTCGATTTATTATATTTTGTTTGTAAATGTTTAGCATAACTAGGTAACCATTGTAGAATTCTTTTTTCATATTCACAAGACATTTCGTTTTTATAACTTTCGCTGAAAATTTTTTGAGCACAATCTTTGCAAAAAGCATCTTTTCTATCTTTACTATACTGCCAGTTATTAAATTCAGAAATATTTTTTAATTTCTTTACAAAAGTAACACTTTTTCTCTTCTAAAGTTAATTTGTTCATTTTATCGTATAATTCCTTACAATAACAGTCTTTTCTATTCTCTTCTTGACACTTTGTACATTTCTTTTGAGACTCCATTTATATAGAAAAAATTATTACACGATGAAAATGTTAAACTCTTGAATTATGATATTTTGTTTGTAAATGTTTTTGATAATTATTTAACCATTTTATAGTTCTTCCACATTCACATTGAGTATCTTCATAATATAATCTATGGTGATTCTTCTTTACACAATCTTTACAATATGAGTCTTTCTTATCTCTACTATAGTGATCACTATTAAACTCTGAAATTTTTTTAGTTTCTTTACATTTAAGACATTCTTTATCTTCCAAAGTTAATTTTTCTATTTTATCATATAATTCTTTATGATATTCCCTTTCACAATCTTTGCAATTATAATGCATTCCATCTTTCCTATTTTTATCTTTATAAAATTCATTTAAATCTTTAAATTCTTTGCACTTTGTACATTTCTTTTGATGCGCCATTTATATATAGAAAATTTATATTACAGTTTTGACTTCTTCAATTCATATTCATAAAACTTTCCGGTTATTTCTTCATTATTTAAATCTTTTATACTATAAGTTACAGGATCTGTGTTATTAATTTGATAAATCACAAAGATTTCTCTTGACCAATTGTTCTTATATTTGTTCGAAAATGTTTGTTTTTTACTAACAATTCTTACATGATCATTGACTTTAAATTTAGTTTTCGTGTGAATTTCAGGTGGAACATACTTGAAAACGGTCTCTAAAAACTCCTTTTCTGCATCCTTATCTACGTCTTTGGGCTTCATTTTGATTGTGCTGTGAACCGTATCATTGTAATTTGTGACTATTTTTTGAAGAATATCGATCCATTTAAAGTTTTTATTAATCTCAAAAATTACTTTCATCCTTTCGTTTTGAGTTCTGTTATATCTTTCTACGATACTTGATTTCTCTTCGTTTTCAGTATGATAAATCTTAATGTTGTATTTCCTCAAAACATCGTTAAATTCTTTATTTTTAAACTCTAAACCCTTATCTGTATGAAGTAGGTTAGGAGGTTTGTGATTGATCCTTATGGCATCTTTTACTATATCTTCGAAAGCTTTTGAAATATCCTTGCCGTTTTTTCTTTTGATAGCTCTTGACCAAGCATATTTTGAGAAAGTATCAATAACATTTAACATATACTTAAATCCATCATTTTGATCTGAATAGTTAGACATTATAACTAAATCTGCTGCCCATAAATCGTCAATTCCTAATGTTATAATTTTTCTCTTTTTAAACTTCTTTCGTACCGGTGCATGAATTTCTCTAGCTTCAATCTCTATCTCATCTTTATTCTTCAATTCTTGCTTAACAGGTTTTGGATTTGGATTCTTTATAAACTTACTCTTGTTTGTCTTACATTTTGAACATTTTGCAGCAATTCTATACAATCCATTTTTAGTTTGAACGATTTTTGAATCTATATTTTTCGTTTTCTTTTTACACTTGTGACAGTGAATTAAATCATCTTCCATTTACATATCAAAGTTTCCAAGTTTATTTAATTCGTCTAATATATCAGATTTTGCTTCATTTTTATAGCCATACGGTACTGTATCGATCTTATTTTCTAGGACAATTCTCTTATCATCTTTAGCGTTCAGTGCCAGCTTGTTTATGGTAACTGTGTACAATTCATGTTTATAGCTTTTTATTACAGTCATCTCCCTAAATTCTTCTTTATCTTCGAACAAACATCTCTTCAAGTTTTCGATATTTATTGTTTTATTTACAACGCTTCTCTTAATTCCTTTACACCTAACTGGGTTTTTATCTAGATATTTGTACGAGTACATCTTAGAACTTAAACCACAAAATTCTTCTAAAACTTCGCTATTTAACTCATCTTTGAATTTCCCTATTACCTTCTTATTTTTAGTAGTGAAACATTCATGATCTTTTGGATAATCACTTGTATCAAAGACATCTAAATTTTCTTTAATAATTTTAAAAGGATCTCGTTTCAATTCTAGAAAATAACTGTCTGTATCCATGTAACACAGATTCAAATCTGGATCAAACTTCTTTAATTTGTTGTAATAAAGCTCGTACATTAGCAATTTTGAGAGGTCGAGAACTGAAAATCCTATGTAAATCGGTTTGTTAAATTTAACCTTTTGTTTGTACATGTGACTCGCTATACAGTTGTCGTCAAAGATGTTAAAGCATTTGAAATTTGTTTTCTTAGCTTGTTTCATTGAAAATTCTTCATTTCCAAGCTTAATATCACATCTGTTTCTCACATTTTCCATAGATTTTCCAAAAACTGAGTTGTTCATCAGCTTATAAAAGTCCTTTTCAAAGTCGCTTGTAGCTTTGGTTCTCATGTTTGTGTTAAAATCAATGTATTCTTTCATAAAAGGCTTCTGATCGAATGCAATAACTCTATTCACATGTTTCAAAATCATACCTTGTTCCAAATAGAACTTCAAATTTCTCGAATGAACAACGTATTCAGTTTTATCCAGTAGAGTTGTGCAAAGTTTGTTTTTAAAATGTTCTGGAGCAAGAGGTAAATCCTTGTGATGTTCGTGTAAATTTGTTGGATATCCAAGATCGACTTCGAGAATATAGCCATAATCTTCGTCGCCAGTAAATTCTAAAATTGTTTCTTGCCATTCTGCTGTTGTATACGTTTTAGGATCCATCCACTTGATATCGCCATATGGTAAATTTTGCATAAGACCATACCCATAAAGGTTGTTTGCATCGAGATAGAGTAAATAGTTTTCGGGCTTTGTCTTATCAAAATCTTTTAAATATTTGTTATTTGCTTTCACATATCGTTTAATACACTGAGAAATACCTCCACGAATACCTTTTTCAATCATTAAATACATATCGTAATCGTGTATCAGTTGAAGCTCAATTTTCGTTAATTTTAACATAGCATCCCATGCGAGACTGGGAGCTGTTAGATAGTGTGCCGGATCGAGTTTATAGCAATTCAAACAAATATTCCTAAAATTTTCAAAGATATCAGCGAGCAATAGAACATCTTGAATGTTGTACAAATCAGAGTAATTTCCTAGATTTTTCTCTTTTAATTTGTTCCAAACATTTAAGTAGTGTTGAAAATCTTTCTCAGATATGCTCTCATCTGTCAAAAGTGAATAGAAATCTTGAATTCTTAATTCTTCTGTGTAATCAAGTTTTTCAATACTATCGATAAATTCATAGGGAAATATTCCTTTTCCAGATAGAATTTTAAAGATCTCGTCGTCGTCATTTGGCTGTCTTTCTATTATCTCATTCAGTCCATCTTGTATAAAATGATTTGTATGTTTGAAGTCTTCTCTCTTTAGATTTTTAGCTAACTTTTCTATAGACGAGGCCATGAATCTGAACGTGTCTACAAACGAAAACTTGATGAATTTTCTTGGCTTATCACCTTCGAATTCATAGCCATATCCAGAATTTACAGAATAATTTATATATTTTTCATCGGTGTTTGCAATCAAATCAACATTTCCATATTGTTTAGCCAATTCTTTTATGTACAAATGAGTATCGTAATTTGACATATTGTGGCAGAAAACGGGAATATTCTGAGGAAATTTCAAATTTAGATTGCAACATGCATGAGCTGCGCCTCGAAACTTGCCGGTTAAATGACAATGATCTCTCACTTTATTATAACTCTTATCTTTCCAACTATCAGGAGTAAAACCATACTGAATTGACCCAACATCATAAGCAGACCATTCACAGATATGACAAACGTTTGAATTTTGATACGAAATTTCTTCTTCTTCTGTCAATTTCATAGGTTTCATGTTCTTAGAATTATATTTTTTCGCTATGTATTTCGATAATTTATTGAGTTCTTCAAACAATTTTGTCGGGACGTTTTTCAAATCTTCTTCATTTTTGGCACGATAACATATCGGTTTGTACATGCGATTGGTCACATTCGACACTAAATATAGAGTAAAACCATAAGGAATGTGCCTCTGAATCTTGGTTGTAGTCGATCTTTGTGGATTGTTCTTGCATGTCGGAATTTTTTCTAATATGCTCTCAAAGTCCATATAAATTACGTACGGATGGTTAAATTTCTTTTGATAATTAGTAAATTTAGTTGTTTGACCTGGAAATGGCATAATTGGCTTACAAACTTCATGATTTTTACAAATTTCTAAGTGATCTGTTAAATCTCCAGATTTGTAAAAATGGCTTAAACATCTTCTACACAAAAATTTTCTTTCTTTATGTTTAGACAACTGCGAAGAAACAAGCTTATTTAAATCGGTTATCAAAACATAATGAGATTTATCATCTTGTTTAACATACAATAAATCAATGTTTGTTTCAGCGTCATATTTTTCAGAAATTTGTAACGGAACAATGTTAATATTTTCATCAAAACTGTAGACATTGATAGACATTGTTGGATACTTATACTTGGAATTGTAGCTTCGTTTTTCAAATATTTGTATATCTTTCAGAGACATTGGATACTCAAAACCTGAAAATATTTCGTCATTCACAAATTTTTCGTATTGCTTTACACGTTCACAGTCTCTTTCTGGTTTTTCAATAGCACATCTTATTGAGTAAATAAAGCAAAAATCATCTCTATTTTTTATATTTATACAAGCTTTTTTATCTTTGATATTCTTTGGTAAATCGATGTATGATCCTGCATTCATCATTTCGTGTTTGTTAAGGCTCAAAACTAGTTGTTTACAACTTTTAAATGTCCATCCGGAACCTTTATTTGGATTATTCGTTTGTTCTCGATGTGTTAATTTATTAAATTGCTTAGTAATAAAGTCGTTTACGTCAAAGATTTCGTCTGCTTTGATAGTAAAATACATTAGACATGTTTGCGGTTCACCATTCACTAAAGTTCGTTCGTATTCACATTCCAAAGAGAGATAGCCCTTCATATTTTTAACATTTTCTTGAAATTTCTCGATTAAACTTTTAATTTCTGACCGCATAATTGAAAGATATTTGTAAATTGACATGGAATTGTCGTTCAAGTTTGTTAAAATGTATTGCTTGAAAAGACCGTGTATTGAGGATAAAACTTCTACATCAATGATATTTTCGGATTTTACTTTAAGAGTTTTATCAATTTCTTCGATCATTTCAGACTTGGTTTTATCGTTAGTACCGATAGCCAACTTTTCAGCTATTGAATGAAGTTTTTCATCATTAAATAGGTCGAGATTTTTCTTTTCAACTTTGAAATTTCTCTTTAATTCACGTAATTTCTCAATATTAAACATGTTTTCGTGATCGGCAATTTTATTTTCTCTAGCCCATTGTCTTAAATAATTTAGTTCATTATCGTAAATTTGCTTGTTTTTTTCGTGACTTTTAGAATTATAATGGCGATCATAGTTTTTTCTTAAAATTTCTTTTTTGCAGAACGGACATGATATTTTTTCGCGCTCCATTTAGATAGAAAAATTTATTTAACTAAATGGTGCTTGTAAACCAACGATTGCGCCTCTCACGGCGTGATATCACTACGGATATGACGCAGGCGAAGCGATTATCGTGATGGTCGGTCTGTAGTAGCACACCTCGACTGTCATTGAAGATTTTTCCTTTATTCGTAGCAGATTTGACAACATTTTACAAAGCACAGCTTAAGAAAGTAGAAGCAAACAGCTGTAGATTTGGTTAATTTTTCATTCCACAGAGTAGATAGTAATGTACCGATCGCTTTTGGAGACGAACGACTGTAGATTCGGTTAATTTTTCATTGAGATTTGCTGTGTTATTTCTCAGCTTCCTTTATGGTACATTGAACAGTATTTTACATTGCTTTTCGGTTGGCTCCGAAAGTGCGCCAGGAACCCCATATTACTATCTACTTATATATATATATATATATATTGTATAATTATACTATTAATATTTTCGGAGTCATCAGTTCTGTAACATTCTGTAACAAGTATTTTATTAGTTCTTGTTACCATCCATCATTCTCTTTATTTAAATGTAATGATTTGTTTGGAAACGTTTCGTTTACTAGCCAAATATCTGTTATTAATAATTTTTCATCTGTAAACACATTGGTACAGCGTATTGATAGTTAATTCTTTGTCTGTTTATACTTTTTATAAATACAAAGATATAATAAAACGCCGTATATCAACGAATACATTGCATTGAATTATTTATGTTTTTTATTTCAACAATTTATATCAATTATAATAGTTGTATTTTATTATCAAAGTATTTACCATATTTTGTTTAAGATTACAAAGATTATAACGATGGAGAAAATTATTTTACATTGAAATTTATCTTATAAATAATTAGATAGAAGTTTTAAATGAGAAATGGAGTACCAAGGACAGTGGAATAAAGGAAGATAGGAATAGGGGAAGGGTTCTGTAAATGGTGCACCATCCACATTTATTACTACTCGGCTTGTTCAATAGTCATTTGCACAATAGCCACTTGTGTAAATACTTGTCCCCGAGCACTTGATGACAACTGTGTCCTCAATAAAAGGCACGATCAAGGCCTAAGATTTGAAATCAGAACCTCGAGCTTTCATAGCGAACTCTATATCACTGTGCTCTCTAGTCTTTCGTATAACTCAGTTGATGCTATTAAAACTTTAAAGTTATTTTTTTAATATGCTTTTATAAAAAAAAACAACTAGACCAATTATCAAGGAATGTTGCAAATATATAATAACTACTTAACTCTTTTGCCTGAACTTATCCCCGAAGGCTAGATCATCATCCACTTTTTAATATTCCTACATAAATATAAAAATCTTTATAAAATCTGATAGTTCACAAATAACGAGTTCTGCATAACATTTCATGAGTATAACTACATTTTAAAACTCCTTATTAGTTATACTTTATCTTGAACATCCCTCATATTTTAAAATAATGGAAATATTCTTGTGAAATTTGGTACATAAGATCTTTAAATATTAAATAATGGTTTAAATACTCACTTTTAGTATAATACTAAATAAATTTAGTGTACTTAAAAATTTCAGTAATTTATTTTATACAATTGTTTAAAATACAAATATTTGTCATAATGTGTACTGTATTAATAAATTAAATTGGTTTATAACCTAAAACAATTTTACAAGTGTACTATATTTCAATATTTTTACTGTAAACTTTTTTAAATCTTGATACATAATTCTAAAAAGGCAACCGAGAATATTATAATTTGATACTCATATGGATAGTAAGAATCTTACATTTTTACTGTAATGAGTTTTAACATAAGTTTTTTTCACAACATCATATTAGACAGTCAGATAAGCTTCCTTCTGTTTGGAACCGTTCAAATTTAAAATTCAATTTAAAGACGTTAGAAATGTTAGAAAGGCTATTTTCAAATTTTTTTGGACTTGCATGGTCCATTTCATTGCACTCACTTAATTATAAAATCAACATAGAGACAATATTTGTATAATGTGGATTATAATTCATTTTACTAATAAGAAAAAAGGTAAATTTGCACTAACTCATCGCTAATGTAAATAAATGAAATACAAATTAAATGCTTATGATAAAATGTAATTTGTAATAAAATAATACACCGTGTTAAAATTTCTAATTGAGTCTATCTATTAAATCATGATTTTAGTATTTTATTCTTTACATTGTGCAATTACGGCTATAAATTTCAATATATTTAGCATATAATAACCACCACGATAAATAAAATTACATCATAAACCGAATATTAAAATTGTTCCAAAAACTCTGGACATAAAGATGAATAGATTATCAATATTTAATCTTAAAAAGATAAAATACAATTTCTTTATTAAAATTCTATGTTAAATTTGTTCAATTAAAATTATTAATATAAATTCTCATCATATAATTTTTGTTTCTTTTCAGTATGACCACGGTATTTCATGTTACATTTTAACTTCATAAAAACCAGTAAAAATTAATTGGTTAAACTTGATCTAATAACAAGAGATCCCCGGCCTCTTCACTCACCTGCATAATTGAATAGTGTCGGTTTATCTATATGTTATTATTAGTACATGTATCCGATTCATCGAATTGTATACAATAAAGCGCTTACTGTAATATATACATTAAATCTTAAAGCTGGTAAAGTAAAACGTTTTTGTAGAGGCATATTATCTTGAGAGTTAAGACCAAACGATGAAAGGTTTCATTATGGAATATCAAAATTCTGTTTTCCAGGGAAATATATAAATCATAATGAGTGGAAATATAATTTAAAATAATTTTTTGTTAGTTATGTTAAGATTATACTGCATTTCGTCTTATTACATAAACGAATGATTTAATAACATTACTTGTATCACACATAAAACGAAAATATTATAAATCTAATATTAATTATTTTTATTTAAAGACAATTATAAATAGATATTTAAAATATTTATTAAAGGCGCCACATGTCATAACTTAGTTATTATTAGTTATTAATAGTTATTAATTAATAAGCTTTTTGTTGCCGAATAAAGTCTTTAGCTTTAAAAACTGATATTTCAATTAACGAGACGGTGCGACAGCAAAAGTAGAGACAGGATTACGAAGGGCGTTCATCTCCCCAGAACAACTGTAATTAACTCCACTGCTTAAAAAAAAACACCATGATATTAAAGAAACGTGTTGATTTCGTTGGAATATTAGTTTTTAATTATTCAGTAGTTTTATAATTAAGATGTGTACATGCTGATAAGTACAGATGATATTTCTAGACATAACTGTAGCACATTTTTTAGTAAGGGTGTTACAGCTGTGCACGGCTGAACAGTGCTGTAAGGTATATATATTTAGAGGGAGGTGCAGAGTTGTACAAAAGAGCAATCTAGTGTACCCCTCTAGGGAACAAGTAAAAAAGAGCTACTTTATCCGACGTTGTCTCGAGTCTAGTTTTTCCTACCCCTCAAAACCTTTTCTCGCAGTTTTCTTCAGAACTCCCTATTAGGTAAAAGCATTGAAACCTCCATATCAAAAGCAATTAATAAAAAAAAACACTTCGCTTTTGTCTCTGTTTCAAATTAGAGTCTGGTGTGAGCTTTCAAATGTCCATTTCCAACACTAGACATCAGTAAGCGCTTCTAAATATGTATGGAGTTACTCTCGACTGCCTACTATGGTTACAGAGTTCACTAGACGATCTGTAACAAGCATATAGGTTATTTCTTAGGCCCTGTTGCTGTCTACTCCTCGTTAGGAGAGTAGTGGAGACTTCCTCCATCTTTAAGAAATAGTGTAATGTATCTCAATTTACCCCTAATTAACCTCCCCACATTAATTGCTTTCTTGGGACGGATGATTTATTTCCATAAAATCTATACAAATTTTACCTATTTAAACATTACTTGAAGCCAAACAGTGGAACTTGCAATGAGGTGAGTTTTTAATATGACGTCATCTGGAGTTAGCTTTCCATATGGAAAATTCTACTTTTTTAATTTGATTCGCCTAATTGAGATCGGAGAGTATACCGTGTATAGTGAACTATTGACAAATCCGAGTAATCGCGTTTTGATGATAGTTGACTGGTGATTTTCGTAACCTACAAGAATTAACTGAATTTATACTGGTTCCCCTTTAATAAGCAAGGAAATTAATCTAAAAACTCATTTATTTTAATAAAGACGCGTGTGATTGGGATTAGATTTAAATAAACTGTGGTGCACTGTTCATGGAACAGTTTCTGTTAGGTGTAAATGTAGGTGTATATAGTCCTAAAACCTATGACTTAAATATTTTGCTTTTAGTATTTGACATTGAAGATAATTTGGTGGTTATTTTATACTGAAGTATGATTATGTATACTACAATTCGGGAAACGATTTAGGTAGGAAAATATAATTATCGGGAAAAACACACTCAACTCGTTAAGTTTTCTGATCCCAGTCTCCAAAGCTTCAACTGATACGCTATAGAGAATCTGTAAAGATGTAAATATAATTACCAAATTTTTACGATTTATAACTAACTAATTCTGAATCTATAACGTATTATGGAAGAAAGTAATTAGCATGTTTATGTCCATCATAATATTTGCAAACTTTCGTTTTGTATTGTTATGTAAAGGAAGTTTATTTGACAATTTTAGAGCCTCTTATATACGCAAACGTGTTTTTTGGTTTATTATGACTACCATTTAAATGTTCATAGATTGTTTATTCGTGCAAAGGCACAATTCAGTGCCTTAATATATATATATATATATATATATATATATATATATATATATATATATATATATATATATATATATATATATTCTTATTTATTATGTTTGGAAAATACTTTAAACTACATTAATATATAAAGTTAATAACAGAGTTAAGTAATACTTTATAATTAAAACGTTTTTATATCGGTAAAAAAGGAAGTCACGATGAGATAATTACATTTGTATATTAATAATTTATGAATAGGACAGTATTAAACTGTCTATTAATAATTAAAATACATATGTGAATTGGAAATGTTTCTACAAAATATAAAAGAGTCGATTATAATCTTTTAAAAGTATTTACTGTGTTAAAAGAATACTTTAACACAATATACTATACTTAAAAGAATACACGGAATAAATATTCGAGGTAGAATCACAGAAACACTCATTATCAACTTAATGACTGAGTTACGAGTTGTTTTAAGAAATGTCGGAACAGAGTTTTAATAACCAGCGCTCCTCTTGTTTTATTTTCTCTTCATCCTGCAAGAACAGGATCGGACTGTAACTGTGTCATTACATATATTTACCTCAATGCTGTTCATTTCTCCATTTTAATTTAATGTAAAATGACGATTTTATATTCTATCCATAAAAAAACAAAGTTATTAACAATATTATATTGCTATGTATTATCTGTGTATCAGATAATGTAATATTATATAAATTATGAAAAATATCTTAAAATTATTCAACTGTGCTGGATCTAGTAAGTTTAATAAGTGTTTATTTTCTTAAAAATAGAATTAACTCTACATACATGTTTAAAATATGATAATATATGTATACTACGAAAAGGTATGTAATAATTTTGTTACAGAATAGTACTTCTCCATTTAGAAAGTTAATGAAATGAATAAACAATTTTTAAATACAGTACCTTGATGGATTTGCAATATTTGTTACAATTCTCATGAAACTTAACATACGGTTTCCCTTATCAATCCTTTTACGTTATTAATTTGTTAGCTATAGCTGCAAAATGTAATAGCTGTTTAAAAATGGAAATTCCACAACATACATAAGTTCTGTGTAATACCAATGTTTATCATATATAGAAAAATGT
Source organism: Homalodisca vitripennis (assembly GCF_021130785.1). Lineage (NCBI taxonomy): Eukaryota > Metazoa > Arthropoda > Insecta > Hemiptera > Cicadellidae > Homalodisca > Homalodisca vitripennis. The sequence goes on along the minus strand of NC_060214.1, from coordinate 54,240,466 downwards.
GAAACCAAATAAAATACATAACCAACTATCGAAGATTTTATTGCTTTCTAATTATTATAAAAAATAAAATTTGCTTTTGGGGTGAGTGAGCCTAGCGTTATGGAAGGTGGAAACTATATTTCAACCAAGTAACGAATATTTTATCTTTTACTTTAATATGTGACCCTGCTTCTGGTTATATGGAGTTGTCAGCTATGCCACTACCGCATCGAGACTAAAGACAAATATTTACAGAAAAACAGTATTTCTGCCGGATAAACATGTGGCAAATCCATTATCGCGCTGGAAGACACACAGCATTATTTCGACAAGATTAGGTAAGATAAGGTATGTTTACGCGATAGGAAGATTGACGAAGGAGTGTTAGCAATAAGATGAGCACGTAGCAGTCGAGATGTTCAGGTAATGGCAGGAATATCCAGTGTCGTAGAGAAGGATTTGTTAACAACATACTTAGCAATTAATTTATTTCAAACTTAACTTAACATTGTGGCAGGTTTTTTGGGTTTTTAGTAGGAGCCTGTTATTAAATATGCCATATGTATTTCTATTCTTCTAACATAAATAATTTCAGTGAGATATTCTCACATAAGGAATTTTAGAATGTTTTATTTTAATAATTACTCGATAATTTAAGAGCTGTTTGTGACGACATAATTTTAAACCTAGTTATAATGTTTTTTATAAACTTAAGTTACAAACCAGTTTTAAAGTGTACTAATATTATTTTTCAAACACAACCCCTCTCATATGAAACTCAGTAAGCGTCGTGGTTTATTAAATAGGTAAAATTATTCTTTATATTTATTTTTTTATAGAACACTAACAAGATATGAATACGTGCGATCACTAAAATTATAATAAGAGAATTCCACGGGTGGAAATGCATAATCAATGAACTCAACCCTATATATGTAGAAATGAAGATTTGTATGCAAAATTCTAGTCTATACTTGTAGGTTACACACATCTCCAAGACACACAAAAAAGGTTAACACTACGCGCACGCACTCACACATATGAATTAATATTATTTTTGTATGTGCTGTAGTTTTATGTTATTTAAAAATATTTCTTCATGTGTGATTACAGGGAAATATTAAAAACCACGAATTACGTTGTAGAACATGTGCTATAGTTCACGCCGAATGGAAATTTCTTAAAATGCATGTAGGAAATGAATCCAACGAGTTTATTCGGTGGATAACACTATCAAAGGAGTCTGTTCTCGGCATTTTTAACTTATAGAAGCTAATCTCGGCTCTTGAAACGTTACGTCTTGATTACTTACTACATGTTGGATAACATTTAAATACCGACATGGCCGGAATATTAATTGTGTCTGCCAACACGGTTGATCATAAAGAGTCAAAATTTGTGATCCTATTGCATCTTAATTATGGTTTCTTTAGTTAAATAACACGTCATAAATAAACATTATACCTCCCTTAAAAGTTCTGCTTACAATTTCAACGATTGTATTATTTGTTTTTGTATTTGAACGTAAATTATGTAATTAAAGTGTACAGATTCTCAATGCACTGAGCTTTTTTAGATATAAAATGGATATTTTATCATTGCAATCAAAAGAATTAGTAGTGAAAATTCTTTCTACTTTATTAATTCATTACTACTTTATTTATTTTAACAAGTTATATATTAATTACTGTAATTAATCTCTTGCAGATATAAAATTACTAGAACACATTCAAACAAAACCATACAAGTATATGCTAAATGTATGAATGTATTCAACGCATGAATAGGTCGATATTAATATTCAGAAGTTCCGTAACACAAAAATTCGGCAGAATATAATTGTTGTTTTAACGAGAACAACTCTTGTCAGGTTCCCGCAGCAGCTGAGTTACTCACGAACACGGACTACTTTGTTTTTCTTACTTCGCCTTTCCTCGTACGACTTTTTTATAAAGTGGCTATTACCCGCGACTGTACTCACAAGTTTAAAAATCTGAGGCCATAGGTTGCTCAGTGATGCCGTGTATGATGCTATATAATGGAGCTCTAAATATTTTTAAACATAACTAGACATGCCAGGTAGAGATTATTTCTGAGTCGATAGTTGAGGATATTCAAAACAAACTAAATTTTACGTCACACAATGTTAAGTTCTGTCTCTTTATATAAATTTTATATCCAAGGTATTTCAAGTGTCATAGTTGAGTTTGAAATGTGTTCCTATCAAAAAATATATACCAACAAAAACCAACTTCTATTAAAAAGCTTCTACTTTTACCTCTTTACATTTACATTTTGTCTAAGATTTGTAAAGTGCCATAGTGATGGTTTGCTTTTTTGTCTTAATAAAGACAAAATATAACTTAAGTACAACTGGAGAGTTACAGCTGTCCAAATGAATGAGATATGACCGAATACATTAACTTGCATTATAATGTATTTACGGTTCTACAGTTGATTTTATATTATTGCACTGACCAAGAAAATAAACATTTATATAGGTTTTTTTCATTCAACTGTGATTGAAAACATTTATTTTTTGGTTTGCGATGTTTCTGGTGCTATACATATTATTTATTTTTACCTTGATTAAGAAAATATGTGTGTACATTAGCTTAAAAGGACTATATTTGTCATAATGTATCTACCTGCGTCCCCTTACTTTAACTGCAGTAAAAATTTTAAGAGAGACAACTGTTTCGATAAAGTTACGTTCAAACAATTTACAGTTTTGGTAATCATAGAGTTTTTTATAATTTCTTAAACACTATTTTCATTATATTGATTTTATGTTTGTCACAGGTGAAATATAAAATCAAAACTATATAGTAACTTTGTCTTTGCAATCTGCATAACGACATTCATTAAGCTTTGTATAATAATTCAATATTTTCTACAATTTAAATATAAAAATATGTTTCTTCCACTGCCTGTTTAACCACTACTCAGTTCCTTATTGATGTGAGAATCAAAAAGAGAATGTTATTAATTGTTGAAGCACAAAAAATATGTAGTTAAATCTAAAGAAAACTAATGAATCCTTCCATTGTCAGTTTTCATACTTTTAGTTAATATATATTCTCGTGTTACTAATGAAAGGTTAAAAGCAAGGAAGTAATGAAGTAATGTTAAGTATAATTAACACATAAATAAACTCATATTAAATGCGGCTGTGTATTATAATGTACATATTGAAGATAAATGAAGTAGCAGAATTCGGGTGGTGGAGTTCATTCTCTAAGGAGCCTGTTCTTTATGAGTTATCGAAGTCAAACACTCTTTCCTACAGCGTAAAGTGTCATTTTTTTACATATGACATGTGATTATTTTGTTTCCAGTTTACAAATTGAGTAATTTCAGTTTCATTTTTATTATTTTATTTCTATTATGAATTTATTGTTTATTTCAATATATGGCAGTTGAAGCTCCACATTACTGACTTTGTGTACACTACTAGTCATTCCTGTATTTAAAATTTATTTTTTTAATGGTTTTGTTAATAAACTTGTATATGCATTATGGCACACATTTGTAATAATGGATGACAGTAAACATATCCGTTGTGGTTACCTCTCAAACGCACAGAAAAAATTTGTTTCCAGCTTAGACTTAGGTTTGTGTAATACATACGTTCTGTTATAATTAAACTCAGAATAATTTTTCTAACCCATCTTGATAAAAATATTATTTTGTTAATCGTAAATAAATTGATAAAATAATAAATAGTGTTAAGATTCATTACAATTTTCCCAATGCGTAGGCAACTATTAAATTACAGTGTATTCAGAGTCATTGCCCAAGTTGATCTGCTAAGTTAAGTTTGACGAATATCTCGTGTAAGTTTCAGAACTGATAACAACCGTTGAAGTTTACTGCTCACGTAGCTGTGGTTGTGAGATGAATGGAAACCTAAAACATACACACTGAGTCTGGTCTTGGAGTACTGATAGCGATAATTTAAACCTTTACTTAAGGGACTCATTAAGAGTTGTAATCAAACACATATACACAATAATATTCATGGTAGGACGCAACAGGCTTAACTAAAGTTGTACTTCTATATATAACTTCATTTTTGGGGTATCTTCATAATAATATACTCAGAACAACACATAAACATATTAAAAGACAGCGTTTGGCAGACTAAAGAGAAATTGTGTCAGCACACTGAGTAATAGGCTCCACCAAAGTTCCATGTTTCGATATGCACCATCATATTCATGTAAAACTGCAATGATATCTATATAATATTTTCTAAATATATATATATATATATATACTGCTATCTTTGAATGAGTACAGTACAAAATCAATATTGGAGAGGTTATCCAAGTGATTGTTGGATCCAACATACGATTTAACGGCCGTCTGGACACATCTCTTGCTCCCATATTTCTGTCTGTCTGCGTACCATCCAGGAGCATCCCTTAGACGTCCGTTCTGGAGATATGGTCCGGTCGCGGGCACTCACAAGATCTCGCAATTTGTTCTCTCGCGGGCAGAATAGCACAGTCATGTGTTTCGTTGCCCTATTTTCTCGTAACCGTTAGCAGAGTATCGTGTACCGTACCATATTAGACTTTACATTTTTTATCAATCTCATTGGAAGCGTTGCAAAAGTTATTTTTATTGGCCGATCAGGCGAATACAATGCCATTTAGATTTAAAAGGGGTGTTATTACACAGTGTAAATTGTTTAGCGTAATCTTCCATAAATATAATTTTATTTTTTTGTTCTTTCCTTGTACTAAAAACCCAACCACGTTGTCTTGTGTCCTTTTTTACATTACCAATATAACACTTTATTAGCTATTAAATCTTTATATTGAAATCAAATATTTGTAATAAAAATTTATTTTCAAGGTAACTAAATATATTTTTTAAGATAAATTATACTGATATTTTTCAAAGCCTTGTGTTTTTTTGTTTTAATTCTATAGATTGAACATTCTAAACATATTTAAACATGAATATCTACACTATAAGCGTTTTTGTTTACTGAAACGCGTACAAAGATTTTGAAAAGGCGTTTGTGTTTATTTTAATGTCAAATATTGATTTCAATAACAATCAGAATATTTAAGGAGGTGTCATGAGTTGTCATCTAATTCTGAATCCTAACAAATCCAGGATGAACTCTGTCATTCTGAGTGCGGTATTTTTAAAAGTAACAGAAAATGTCATTGTATGTTATAAACGTATTGTGGCTGAAATGCATCGTCCAAACAACAATCCGATTTTTTTGCACAGTTATTCAGGATATCTCTGGTCCTGAATAAGTGTTGAATGAACCTTTTCACAACTTAATTGGCACAACAAGTGCGGTCAAGTCGAAAAGCTAAGAAGCTTATTTTGTTGACTTGGTTCTATACGAAATAACTTAGTTAAAATTTGATTCTATTCGTCAAACTAAAAACTTAGGAATATTCTACTTATGTCATCCACCTGAAATATCCTTCCACTTGATAGCCTGTTTGATGTACCAAATGCTGACACAAGCCCCTTACTAAAAGACACGTTATAGTGTCACATACACAATTGCTTGGTATAATCTTAAAACGTTTTTTTTCAGTTTAAACTGTACGAAAAATACGACACAATTTTAACAATGAATATTATAAACCAAAGTAACTGAATTTGCAAGGATGAGACGTAACGAATGTAAAGTCAATCATTTCTTTTTGCTCTTCTTTTCCCTTGAGATCGCAAAAGCAGTTGCGTTTTCCCTCATATCATGAGGAATCTAAATATATATTTAAAGTTCATATTGCTTTCAGTTAAAAGTTTTAACTTATATAAATAAAAACAGAGCTAATTTGAAGAAAGATTTTCAAAATTCCCTTGTTATAAATTAGTAATAAATGGAAATATTTGTGATCTAGCTTGTCAGAATTTGTTATACGTATTAATAATGTTTTAATATTATTTTATACCATTAACTTAGGCAATATATGATCTATCACAATATTGTAATAAAAGTAAAGCCAGAATACTTACTACACTTGTAATTTACGCTTTGAGAAGAAAGATATTCTTGAAGTCATGTTTCTGAAAATTGGTAAACAAAACAATAAGAGGTATTGTAGAATTAATATAATATCAGCCGTTACATTATCCGCCTTCTCATGAATACCAAATATGCCGTTCAAAGCTACTCTCGCTCTTTCCAGAAATTCCAACAGGTTTAAATCTAGTATGGAATACATTTAAGATAATTCTAACAATATATTCCACCTGGTCTATTATTACTTATTCCTAAACAAATTAAGTTTAATAATTATTTTATATGGGATAAACTTTATCAAACTGCATAGGCAATATAATATCACATATTATTAAACTTGAGTAAATTGAATAATGTTATACTATCACTATTTCGTGATTCATTCTTTGTTTAACGTTTTAAAGCAGTAAATCTTGCACTGGCAAAGTCATCGGGAATTATGAACTAAGAAAATTTCCTTAACTGATTTTTGCCAGAATAAATATTTGATTAAAGACCTGGCAGTGCCTTTTTAATGTAATGTCGTTTTCTGTACATCTGTCTGTCTACCTCTCTGTACGATAAATCTTGATAGATCGATCCTAGATGCTTTACATTGGTACATTGGTTCCTCGTAGTGCATGGATTCCTCTTAGAAAATACTTCCATCATTTATCAATCTTTGCGATAACTATACCTTTATATTATTTCGGGCCCTTGGATAATCCCTTGTATCAGTTTAGTTATATTGCACAGCTATTGTTTACATAATAGCAGAAGACGTGTCAAGACAATTAGTTATTCAGTTATACCGAAAACATTTAAATAAATTTTTTTAGTCGATGGTTAAAAAACATTTCGTAAGTTAATTTGCAATGATAAGTTTAACATCGGTTGTCAATTCTACTTGCCAAGTTACGAAGTAATGTTATACTCGCATACTACCCTACACTTTTCACTTACATATTGTGCAATATCCAAAATTATCTTCTACTAGATTTGATATCACTAAAGTGTATAGAGGGCATTTTATACACTTATTTAATACCCGATAGTATATCAATATCATTGCAAACCCATCTATATGGCAATCATACTCATGACAAAATTTCAGGACAAATCTTGTCCCATCTGCTGCCAGTAATATGAATCCTTGTTGCTAAATCACAGGGTATTCGTGTAAATATGATTTTTATTGCAGAAAGGATTTATGGAATGTAAGAGTATAACAATCTTGTGATTATTTTTCAATTTTAAAACATCAAATATATTTATCTCAGTTCATAACCATTATAGTTCAAAATAAAAAAAACTTTTTATAAACTAAAAACACATTTTTAAAGCAATTGAAAAACAAACTCTTGAAATACACAATAAAAATGCGTATGATAAAATGTAATTTGTAATAAAGTAATACACCGTGTTAAAAATTCTTATTGAGTCTATCTATTAAATCATGTTTTTAGTATTTTATTCTTTACATTGTGCAATTACAGCTATAAATTTCAATATATTTAGCATATAATAACCTCCACGATAAATAAAATTACATCTATTAACCGAATATTACAATTGTTCCAAAAACTCTGGACTTTAAAGATAGATTATCAATATTCAATAGCAGACGTATAGTCTTTTAACCGATAAAATACATTTTCTTTAATAAAATTCGATGTTAAATTTGTACAATTCAAATTAATAATAATATAAATTCTCATCATATCATTTTTATTTCTTGTCAATGATACCACAGTATTTCATGTTGAATTTTAAATTTATGGAAAGCAGTAAATCAGTAATTCGTTAAACTTGATCTAATTACAAGGGAGCCCCGCCCTCTTCACTCACCTGCAGAAGTAAATAGTATCGGTTTATCTATAGGTTATTATTAGTACATGTATCAGGTTCCTCGAATTGTATAAAATAAAGTGCTTACTGTAATATATACATTAAATCATAAAGCTGGTAAAGTAGAACGTTTTTGTAGAGGCATATTATCTTGAGAGTTAAGACCAAACGATGAAAGGTTTCATTATGAAATATCAAAGTTCTGTTTTCCAGGGAAAGATATAAATCATAATGAGTGGAAATATAATTTAAAAAAAAAATTTTGTTAGTTATGTTAACATTCTTTTGCATTTTGTCTTATTACATAAATGAATGATTTAATAACATTACTTGTATCACACATTAAACGTAAATATTATAAATCTTTTATTAATGATTTTTATTTCAAGATAATTAAAAATATATATTTCAAATATTTATTAAAGGCGCAACATGTCATAACTTATAATTAATAAGTGTTTGTATTGCTGAAAAAAGTCTTCAGCTTTAAAAACTGATATTGTAATTAACGAGACGGCGCGATGGCAAAAGTAGAGACAGGATTACGAAGGGCGTTCACCTCCCCAGAACAACTGTAATTAACTCCACTGCTTTAAAATAACACCATGATATTAAAAAAACGCAGCTGTTGATTTCGTTGGAATATTAGTTTTTAAATATTCAGTAGTTTTATAATTAAGATGTTTACATGCTGATATATACAGATGATATATGTAGACATAACTGGAACACATTTTCGAGTAAGGGTGTTCCAGCTATGCACGGCTGTCCAACGCTGTACGTTATATATATTTAGAGGGAGGGGCAGAGTTGTACAAAAGAGCAATCTTAGTGTACCCCTCTAGGGAACACGTAAAAAAGAGCTAGTTTCTCCGACGTTGTCTCGAGTCTAGTTGTTCCTACCCCTCAAAACTTCTTGGCATTGCAACCTCTTTACAGGCCGCTAAATTCTCGCATTTTTCTTAAGAACTCGTTATTAATTAAAAGCATTTAAACCTCCATTATCCAAAGCAATTAATATAAAAAAAGTTCGCTTTTGTCCCCGTTTAAACTTAGTGTCTGGTGTGAGTTTTGAAATGTCTATTTCCAACACTAGATGTCAGTAAGCGTTTCTAAAAATGTATGGAGTGACTCTCGATTGCCTACTTTAGTTACATAGTTCATTAAACGATCTCTAGCAAGCATATAGGTTATTTATTATGCCCTGCTGCTGTCTACTCCTCGTGAACAGAATAGTGGAGTGTTCCTCCGTCTTAAAAAATAGGGTAATGTATCTCAATTTACCCCAAATTAACCTCCCCACATTAATTGCCTTCTTGGGACGAATGATTTATTTCCATAAAATCTATACAAATGTAAACATTACGTGAAGCCAAACAGTGGAAGTTAAAATGAGGCGAGTTTTTAATATGACGTCATCTGGAGTTAGCTTTTCATATGGAAAATTCTGTTTTTTTTATTTGATTCGCCCAATTGAGATCAAGGAGTATACCGTGTTTAGTGAACTATTCACAAAGCCGAGTAATCGCTTTTGATGATAGTTGACTGGTGATGTTCGTAACCAACAAGAATCAACTGAATTTATACTGGTTACACTTTAAAAACCAAGGAAGTTAATCTAAAATAATGATTTAAACAGTCTAATATATTTTAATAAAGACGCGTGTGATGCGGATTACATTTAAATAAACTGTGGTGCACCGTTTATAGAACTGTACCCATTAGGTGTAAATTTTGGGGTATATAGTTGTACAGCCTATAACTGAGATATTTTTTTTTTTTGCTTTTCGTATTTGACATTGAAGATAACTTGGTGGTTCTTTTGTACTAAAGTATGATTATGTATACTACAATGCGAGAAAAGATTTCGGTATCAAAATAAAATTATTAGGAAAAACACTGAACTCGTCAAGATTTCTGATCATAGTCTCCAAAGCTTCAACTTATACGTTATAAAGAATCTGTAAAGATATAAATATAATTACCAAAATGTTTAATATGTATAATTAACTAAATCCGGATCTATAACTTTTTATTGAAGAAAGTAATTAGCATGTTTATGTACATCATAATATTTGCAAAGTTTTACAATAAACTGTATTGTTATGTAAAGGACGTTTACTTGAAAATTCTTATATACGTAAACGTCTTTTATCGTTCATTCTGACTACCATTTAAATGTTCTTAGAGTGTTTTTTCTAGCAAAGGCACAATGCAGTGCCTACATAATATATAAATTCTTATTTATTATTTTTGGATAATACTTTAAATTACATTAATAATCATAGTTAATAATCGAGTAAAATAATACAAAATATTTTATAATTAAAACGTTTTTATATCGGTAAAAAAGGAAGTCACAATGAGATAATTACATTTGTATATTAATAATTTATGAATAGAACAGTATTAAACTGTCTCTTAATAATTAAAATACATATGTGAATTGGAAATGTTACTATAAAATATAAACTAGTTGATTATAATCTTTTTAAAGTATTTATTGTGTTAAAATATGGCACGGAATAAATATTCCTAGCAGATTCACATAAATCTCATTATCACCTTAATGACTGAGTTACGAGTTGTTTCAAGAAATGTCGAAACAGAGTTTTAATAACCGGCGCTCCTCTTGTTTTATTTCCTCTTCATCCTACAAGAACAGGATCGGACTGTAAATGTGTCATTACTTATATTTACCTCAATGCTGTTCATATCTCCTTTTTAATTTAAAGTAAAATGACGATTTTATATTCTATATATAAAAATAACAAAGTTATTAACAATATTATATTGCTATGTATTATCTGCGTATCAGATAATGTAATATGATATAAATTATGAAAAATATCTTAAAATTATTCAACTGTGCTGGAACTAGTAAGTTTTATAAGTGTTTATTTTCTTAAAAATTTTATTAACTAACATACATGTTTAAAATATGATAATATATAGATACTATAAAAAGTTATATAAGAATTGTTACAGAATAGTACTTCTCCATGTAGAAAGTTGATAAAATGAATCAACAATCTTTATACACAGTAGCTTGTTAGAATCGCAATATTTTTAAAAATTTTCATGAAACTGAACATACGGTTTCCCTTATCAATCCTTTTACGTTATTAATTTGTTTGCTATAGCTGCAAAATATAATAACTGTTTAAAATTGGAAATTCCACAACATACGTAAGTTCTTTTAAATACCAATGTTTATCATATATATAAAAATGTAAAACCAAATTAAATAAATAACCAACTATCGAAGATTTTATAGCTTTCTAATTATTATTAAAAATAAAATTTGCATTTGGGGTGAGTGAGCCGGACGTTATGGAAGGTGGAAACTATTTATTTAATAATATACTTTTAATTAATTCTTAAATAAACTTTATCGCTCATATTTATGCATAAAGCTGTATTTCAACCAGGTAACGAATATTTTATCTTTTATTTTAATATGTGACCCTGCTTCTGGTGATATGGAGTTGCCAGCTATGCCACTACCGCATCGAGACTAAAGAACAATATTTACAGAAAAAAGGTGTTTCTACCGGATGGAAACGTTGGCAAATCCATTATTGCGGTAGAAGACACAGCATTATTTCGACAAGATTTGGTAAGATAAGGTTTGTTTGCGCAATAGGAAGATTGAAGAATAAGTGTTAGCAATATGAGGAGCACGTGGCAGTCGAGATGTTCAGGGCATGGCAGGAATCTGCAGTGTGGTAGAGAAGGATTTGTCAGCAACATACTCGCAATTAATTTATTTCAAACTAAACTCAGATTTTTAAAGGTTTTTGGGGTTTTAGTAGGAGCCTGTTAATAAATCTGCCATTTATGTATTTTTATTCTTCTAACATAAATTTCAGTTAGATATTCTCTCATAAGAAATTTTGGAATGTTTTATTTGAATAATTACTCGATAATTTAAAAGCTATTTGTGACGGCAGAATTTTAAACTTAGTTTTTTTGTAGAAACTTATGTTACAAACCAGTTTTAAAGTGAACTAAAATTATTTTTCAAACACAATTACTCTCATCTAACACTCAGTGAGCGTCGTAGTTTCTTACATAGGTAAAGAGGATTCTTTATATTGAGTGTTTTGTAGAACTATCTTATATGTAACATGTTATAAGTTATCATCTTAGTTCTGAAATTAATATTAAATTTATAATAAAATTAAACTATATTTAAAAAAAATTTTATTACCAAGGAGGACCTTTCAAAAATTTTCCAGACTTGTTGTTTTCAGGTGCACTTTAAATAAGTGGACAAAATATCTTGTGGTAAAATAAGTATATAACAATCTCGTCTATTCTCAACCTCGTTGCAAAGCTGGAGTTATTGGGTTGCTGAGAAGCCTGTATCGTTCAGGGTCAAGATCATGATCAGGATCCATAATGATTTGTTTAGTTATTGTTATATTAAGTATTTATTGTAAATTATTTATTGATCCTGTTAAGAGAAGCGTTTGTTACATATATATTATAGTTTATTAGTCGATAGTAATTTTATCGCTTTAGTTGTTATTTATATATTGTATTTTAATTAGTATTAGGTATATTTAGCTCTGGCCTGTATTAGTATGTATTTTAATCTATTTAGACATCTGCATGTGACTATTGTAATGCATGACATAGTGATTTTGATTGCAAAAATAATAAAGCCAAAAAAGAAAGGCCCAACATATCGAGCTGGTTGTAATAGTTGACTATAATACAACAATTGCATCTAAGAAATTTTCATCAAGAAGACGAGCAAGGTTCATCCCTCAATCGAATGTTCATATTCCCGTATTAACACTAACAAGATATGAGCACGTGCTACCATTAAATTTATATTAAGAGAATTCCATGGGTGGAAATACATAATCAATGAACTCAACCCTATATACTCGTATGTAGGAATGAAGAATTGTGTGCAAAATACTAGTCTATACCTGCAGGTTACACACATATACAAGACACACAAAAAAGGTTACACACTACGCGCACACACTCACACATATGAATTATTATTAATTATTCCATGTGCTTTAGTTTTATGTTATTTAAAAATATTTCCCCATGTGTAATTACACGAAAATATTAGAAGCAACGAATTACGTTTTAGAACATGTGCTGTAGTTCACGCCGAAAGGAGATTTCTTAAAATGCATGTAGGAAATGAAGCCAACAAGATTAGTCGGTGGAGAACACTATCAAAGGAGTCTGTTCTCGGCATTTGTAAGTTGTGGAATCGAAACTCTGCTTTTGAAACGTTACGTCTTGCTTACTTACTATACGATGGAGAAAACTTAAATATCGACATGTCCGGAATTTTAATTTTGTTTGCCAACAAGTTTTATCAGAAAGAGTCTAAATTTGTGATCCTATGTCATCTTAATTATGGTTTAATAACTTAATAACATGCCATTAATAAACATTAAATCTCCTTTACAAGTTCTGTTTTACAATGTCATCGATTGTCCTTTTTGTTTTTGTATTTAAACGCAAATGATGTAATTAAATTGTACATATTCTCATACATGTATTCACTGTAAATTTCAATTATATCTATAAAATATTATATATATATATATATATCTATAAAATATTTTATATATATATATATAGAAAATATATATATATATATATATATATATATATATATATATATATATATACTAGATAAGTTTTTAGTTTTTATATTCAGTAAGGCAATGCTATCTTTGAAAGAGTAGAGTATCCAATCAATATTGGAGAGGTTATCCAAGTGGTTGTTGGATCCAACATACGATTTAACGGCCGTCTGGACACATCTCTCGCTCCCATATTTCTGTCTGTCTGCGTACCATCCAGGAGCATCCCTTAGACGTCCGTTCTGGAGATATGGGTACTCACAAAGTCTCGCAATTTGTTCTCTCGCGGGCAGAATAGCACCGTCATGTGTTTCGTTGCCCTATTTTCTCGTAATCGTTAGCAGTCTATCGTGTACCGTACCATATTGGACTTTAAATTTTTTATCAATCTCATTGGAAGCGTTGCCAACGTAATTTTTATTAGCCGATCAGGGCGAATACAATGCCACTTGATTTTAAAAGAGATGTTCTTACACAGTGTAAATGGTTTAGCGTAATCTTCCGTAAATACAATTATATTTTTTTGTTCTTTCCTTGGATTAAAAACCCAACCACGTTGTCTTGTGTTCTTTTTTACATTACCAACATAACACTTTATTAGCTATTAAATCTTTATATTGAAATCAAATATTTCTAATAAAAATTTATTTTTAAGGTAACTAAATATATTTTTTAGGATAAATTATACTTATTTTTTTCAAAGCCTTGTGTTTTTTGTTTTAATTCTATAGATTGAACTATTCTAAACATATTTAAACATGAATATCTACACTATAAGCGTTTTTGTTTACTGAAACGCGTACAAAGATTTTGAAAAGGCGTTTGTGTTTATTTTAAAGTCACATATTGATTTCAATAACAATCAGAATATTTAAGGAGGTGTCATGAGTTGTCATCTAATTCTGAATTCTAACAAATCCAGGATGAACTCTGTCCTTCTAAGTGCGGTATTTTTAATAGTAACAGAAAATGTCGTCGTATTTTATAACTGTATTGTGGCTCAAATGCATCGTCCAAACAACAATCCGATTTTTTTGCACAGTTATTCAGGATATCTCTGGTCCTGAATAAGTGTTGAATGAACCTTTTCACAACTTAATTGGCACAACAAGTGCGGTCAAGTCGAAAAGCTTAGAAGCTTATTTTGTTGACATGGTTCTATACGAAATAACTTAGTTAAAATTTGATTCTATTCGTCAAACTAAAAACTTAGGAATATTCTACTTATGTCATCCACCTGAAATATCCTTCCACTTGATAGCCTGTTTGATGTACCAAATGCTGACACAAGCCCCTTACTAAAAGACACGTTATAGTGTCACATACACAATTGCTTGGTATAATCTTAAAACGTTTTTTTCAGTTTAAACTGTACGAAAAATACGACACAATTTTAACGATGAATATTATAAACCAAAGTAACAGAATTTGCAAGGATGAGACGAAACGAATGTAAAGTCAAACATTTCTTTTTGCTCTTCTTTTCCCTTGAGATCGCAAAAGCAGTTGCGTTTTCCCTCATATCATGAGGAATCTAAATATATATTTAAAGTTCATATTGCTTTCAGTTAAAAGTTTTAACTTATATAAATAAAAACAGAGCTAATTTGAAGAAAGATTTTCAAAATTCCCTTGTTATAAATTAGTAATAAATGGAAATATTTGTGATCTAGCTTGTCAGAATTTGTTATACGTATTAATAATGTTTTAATATTATTTTATACCATTAACTTAGGCAATATATGATCTATCACAATATTTTAATAAAAGTAAAGCCAGAATACTTACTACACTTGTAATTTACGCTTTGAGAAGAAAGATATTCTTGAAGTCATGTTTCTGAAAATTGGTAAACAAAACAATAAGAGGTATTGTAGAATTAATATAATATCAGCCGTTACATTATCCGCCTTCTCATGAATACCAAATATGCCGTTCAAAGCTACTCTCGCTCTTTCCAGAAATTCCAACAGGTTTAAATCTAGTATGGAATACATTTAAGATAATTCTAACAATATATTCCAGCTGGTCTATTATTACTTATTCCTAAACAAATTAAGTTTAATAATTATTTTATATGGGATAAACTTTATCAAACTGCATAGGCAATATAATATCACATATTATTAAACTTGAGTAAATTGAATAATGTTATACTATCACTATTTCGTGATTCATTCTTTGTTTAACGTTTTAAAGCAGTAAATCTTGCACTGGCAAAGTCATCGGGAATTATGAACTAAGAAAATTTCCTTAACTGATTTTTGCCAGAATAAATATTTGATTAAAGACCTGGCAGTGCCTTTTTAATGTAATGTCGTTTTCTGTACATCTGTCTGTCTACCTCTCTGTACGATAAATCTTGATAGATCGATCCTAGATGCTTTACATTGGTACATTGGTTCCTCGTAGTGCATGGATTCCTCTTAGAAAATACTTCCATCATTTGTCAATCTTTGCGATAAATATACCTTTATGTTATTTCGGGCCCTTGGATAATCCCTTGTATCAGTTTAGTTATATTGCACAGCTATTATTGTTTAGACATAATAGCAGAAGACGTGTCAAGACAATTAGTTATTCAGTTATACCGAAAACATTTAAATAAATCTTTTTAGTCGATGGTTAGAAAACATTTCGTAAGTTAATTTGCAATGATAAGTTTAACATCGGTTGTCAATTCTACTTGCCAAGTTAAGAAGTAATGTAATACTCGCACACTACTCCACACTTTTCACTTACATATTGTGCAATATACAAAATTATCTTCTACTAGATGTGATATCACTAAAGTGTATAGAGGGCATTTTATACACTTATTTAATACCCGATAGTATATCAATATCATTGCAAACCCATCTATATGGCAATCATACTCATGACAAAATTTCAGGACAAATCTTGTCCCATCTGCTGCCAGTAATATGAATCCTTGTTGCTAAATCACAGGGTATTCGTGTAAATGTGATTTTTATTGCAGAAAGGATTTATGGAATGTAAGAGTATAACATTCTTGTGATTATTTTTCAATTTTAAAACATCAAATATATTTATCTCAGTTCATAACCATTATAGTTCAAAATAAAAAAAAACTTTTTATAAACTAAAAACACATTTTTAAAGCAATTGAAAAACAAACTCCTTTATCAATGTCACTTGGGGTTTAAAATGAAAGCCTATTCAACTATGAATGGTAGTTCTAAAAATATGCCTTATAAGGTTTTTCGAGAAAAAGTAACAGCTTTCACGATTTTCGGGCCTTTTAGCACTATACCACGTTTTTCTGTATCATAACGAATCAGTAGTAAACGGTCTCGAGATTTACTATTTAGAACAATGGAACTGGGACCGAAAGCAATAGCTACCGTTTATGAATGTTATGGAACTGAATTAAAAGACTAGATAAAACTTTAAATTAAGTTTTTAAAAACATGTACACAGGGGGAGAGACATAGCGACATGTTAAATTAAGGGAATTATTCTTCTAAATTCTTTAATGTAAAAAGACATGTAATATGTAAGTAATCAAAAAAGTCTTTGAATAAAACCTATTTCATTGAGTTTTGATTTTATATCTTAGTTTAATTTACTCCACCAGAAAATTTATTGCCAATATATAGGTATTTATTTGTATTTTCGAAGCGACGAAATTTTAAAATTGCAACGTTTTCCGTTTCTTATTCTGTTATAATTGCCTTTTCAAAAGTGTTCCTCCAGGACTTTTATTCGTTATACTTTTATAAAGTAACCAAAATTTTTGATTGCAAAATTATAGTCAAATATGGAGAATTACTAGGTGTAGCATATTGAAACTCTATAAAATAAATCTTAAAACACTGTTAATATAGATTAGGTTTATCCTCAATTCGATAATAAAACATTAACGTCACTGTAAGACATGTGGTTAGTCACCAAACGCTCTTCACTAAATATCGTTGACCATGTTACGTGGGCTGAGCACGGTGTTTAATTGGGTGTACGCTTTCAATTTTAACGAACCTTTACTGGCGTTGTAAAGCTCAGTTTACAGGTTCCGTTAGAAAAAATATGACTGCTCTAGTAATACAGGCTGGATTCATTTTGTATCTTGAAAACAGTATGACGTATATTTACCTGTGAAAATAAATATTGCGTATAATTTAGTAATTTTGGTTATTTGAAATATATATAAAATAAGAAGAGCAGGCTTTAACAGTTAATATTGCTTAACAAATTTAACTTTAATATTTAACTTCTAACTAGAGTGGTGTGGATTTCCATTTAAATTTTATTAATATATGTACAGTTACATAATTAGACTTTATCATAAATCCATCATGGCCATAGTGATCGTCCGTCTATGATATATCTCTTCATACACGCACCCGAGAGATCAAATGTGGTACATGGGATCCTCTAGATTCAAGGAAGACTTCAATTAATTATGTTTATTACAACTAAACCTACAATTAGTCCCTCCGTCCATTCATATATGCGTTACCTCCGTTTATGGCGTTATTTCAGATCTATAGATATTACGTAATGTTGATTTATTAATTACGAGATCAATACTGTTATGTTTTGAGATAAATTTAAATAACAATTTGAATTATCGGTTTCTGGTCGTGTTCTATTTTGTGTACATCTTTAATTGGTGTAGAGCTGTGATGAAAATAGAAGTAATGTGTTATCTCATAATAACACTAATGGAGATTGACTTTAATCGTCATGTTAGTTGATATAGAAGCTTATCTCATTTGCCGCACTAATTATCTTTGACATCTCGTAACTGAAATCTGGTACCTACGTCAATGTAAATGATATCATTCATGAAACAGTCTAGTCCTGTGTTTGAATTAACCAGTGCATTTCCACAGCTGGAATCAGAGTCCTTATAAATCAATCGCACAGCTATATATCACAGAACAAAATAAATCAATCATACAAATATAAATCAGATAACTAATAAATCAATTCCTAATCTATCAATCAGAGTCTTAATAGGTGTGTGTATTAGCGTAGTTATTACTACAGGGGTAACGGGTAGGCGTATAATTCCAATTTTAACTACATCATACTTTATAAACTATTTTAATATTCTCTTGTTTACATAAATAATATTAATGATAAATTAGTACTGAGTTCTTTTATATTTATTATATTTCAATTATAGAGTTAAGCAGTAGTGAGTTTGGAATATTTTTGTAGAGTTTAACCTTAATGTAATATACACATAGTAGAGTTATATAATTACAATAAGCCAATATTCGTCATGTAGCTAATAAATGTAATGCATTGTTTTATACTACTATATACATTTAAAAATCCTGCTTTAGAGTACTGAATTTTAATTTATTTTTTGATAGTAAATAGTAATTACAGAGAGAGTATGCTTTTCCTTAACCGACCTAAGAGTAATAAAATTTTAAGTTACTTTGTACGTTCAGATAGAAAAAGTCGGAAAATAATTTTAATAAATCCCTAAATGAATTTTGAAACAAATCAATTGTATAACTTAAATTGAAATTGAGAATTTCAATTAGTATGAATTGTAATACGACAATGAATTCCAATAACTAAATGTAAAGAGAAATCAATTGGTAATATAATTTTTAACCTGAATTTTTATGCCTCAACTATCACAAACTGAAAGTGAATAATATCATACCGATTGCAATTCAAGACTAGTTAAATGCATATAATTCTGGTTGCATTTCATGAGGCTAATTACCCTTATTTACATGGATTTAGTCAGGGACAGTTACATAATTTGGTTATGATCCTGCTTCCTCTAAGTTACAAGCGGTTTGGTCAGGATTACTTCATGCAGAGAACTCTTGTTCTAATCATATTTTCTATGATAGATATCCCAATTTCAAAATGGTACAAGAGAAATCTGATATATTTTTCCTTTCTTATGAGTCTGTCTGGTAGTGATAGAAAAATCGTTTGGAAAGACGAAGCTTTGCAGGTATAATACT
This sequence comes from Homalodisca vitripennis, assembly GCF_021130785.1. Classification (NCBI taxonomy): domain Eukaryota; kingdom Metazoa; phylum Arthropoda; class Insecta; order Hemiptera; family Cicadellidae; genus Homalodisca; species Homalodisca vitripennis. Next base: position 54,221,072 of record NC_060214.1, on the reverse strand, counting down.
TGGTATCCCTCCATTAGATACGAGCATTTCCAGTATCTAAAACATGATATACATACACACACACATACACATATATATATATATATATATATATATACATATATATTTGAGATACAAATTTTAGGAAGCTTGGTATCTTGAAGTGTATTACACGCAGTTTAGGAATTGTTAGTTTCATTAATAAGATTAATACAGGGCTTTCATAAAATCGTTGTTGTTGTTGTCCGTCTGTCTAGACTCCAAATTTGGTTCGTAGGGTTGTCATGGTCTACCAAAGAACCCAACAGATATTTTGGTCAACATTATTTAAAAAAGGCAGGCCGTCTTCTTGGCTGTACGGTAACATATATATAAATGTCCTTCAGATAGGGTATATAGTTTCCTATTTATGCAAGGACAAAATGTATTTATTTCGGGTTCAAAAGATCACAGGTATGTCTATCACAGGGTATATCCAAGTGGCTGTCGGTCAGTCGATAAGGTCATAGAACACCAGGATTGAACTCTGGTAGAAAGGATATTCCTGGCCCACATTTCCTATTGTTTTAGTTTGAAGAAGTCAAATGTAATGTAAAACGTCCTTATTGTCTTGAATTTAAAGACTGTAACGTCTTGGTAGAGAGAAGTGTGGACTTAAAATTATGTTCTGCCTTTCAAAAGGGTTCGGTCCGTCTATCTATCTGTCCATCGGCTTATCTGTGTGATAAACTTTGATAGGAAGTTCTGTACGACCAGAAACTTTGTTACATATGATCATCTTGGTCTTGGTATATAGTTTTTGGTGTAAGAAAATCAATGACAGCCATTCTGGTTGTTTGTCCGTCATACGTGATATAACTCCGTCATTACGTTCCATTTGGTTCTTTGATAGATTGTTGTCTCGGTTCATTTATTTTCACAAGGCCTTTTTTTGTAGTATCGAATGTTTTGCAAAAGCACTTTTCGCTATTTGTAGGGCATTACTTATTTTGATGAACGCCTTCACCAATACGGTTTCTTAACTAAAAGCTTTAAAATGTTGTACTATTTGACATTGACATTGTTTTGTATTTAATGAATTGGAATTTTGAACATAGCACTGCCGACTTCAGGTACGCGATAGAAACATTCCAATGAAAATATTTTATGTTGGTTTCGTTTGTGTGTTTAGGGGGTATGGATCATTCGTCACCATATATAAATATTCCTGATGTGCGTTTGTACTACAATTTATAAGTCACAGAACAATTAGACCCAAACTTTATAAAGAAGTGATATGTTAGGTAACATATTCATTTATTTGAATATTGCCAAACAGTATTGTTATAGAGCTGGATAATTTATTTTCCAGTAGGTTTCCACGTGGGTTTTAAAAAGTATCTCGTGAGTATTAGGGCAGTACGTTTAAAGTACAATTACACCATCAGTTTTATCCTTATATAGGTTTGTGTTAGGATTCTCAGAATGCCTCCTGTCCCAGGCGCTGTGGTGACAGTTATTGTATTAGATTTCCCAAGGTAGTGTAGTATACTGTTTAATATGGTCTTATTACAGTAAAAAAAAAAAAACACTTTCCGTAACACACATGATAAAATAGAGTTGTTTAATAAAGGTTTATGTACAATATTAGAATGTCAAAAGACAGCGTTTGCATCATATTATGTAATTTGGTATGTATAAATGTTTTAATATATTTAAACAGTAACTAACAACACTCTAACTATATTAATCTAAAAAATCTGCAACTCTTGCAATATATATGATTGTGTAATTCAAAGGGAATGAATTTAACCTATAGAATAGGGTAATCCATGATATAAATGTGACTGTAAATCATAGATTACGTGCGATTTTTCTATTCTGTTGATAAAGTTAGTTGCAATCAAATCTAAACCCTTAAAATCTAAATATTATAAAACATGTTTTTTATTATTTAATCACTCGTGTATAACAATCACGACCTATAAGTTAGGATCAATACTTAAATATTCGGATCGTTTGATAAAGCATGAAAACATTAAATGTATTTATAACAGTGAAAGAGTGAATAATAAATTTATAAAAAATATGGATTATACAATATACTTGGGGAGGACATGTACTAATGGAACAGGGAAGGAGTTATCGGTTGTGATACTGTAATTGCATAACTTTCACAATTACTGGCAAGAAGCACCGCACTATCTCAGTTTGCAGAACCAGTATTGCCTGTTTACAGTGATTCGGCACAAAGTGTGAGAGACTGTGTGGGAGTATCAAGCTAATCTAATTATATCCCAAAAATTTCAAACTTGATACTACCAACTTGAAAGTTAATTTTAATAAACGATATGCTAATCGTTTGTTGGGTCGCGTCTAAATATTTTCTGCACGAATTACAGACAGCAAGACCAATATCAGCTCATGGTTTATTTTTACCAAAGAAGTATTTCAAATTGGTATCTATACGCAGCAGCAAATGAGGATTTATTGAATGATGATATGTATGTGTATCAACTTGTTCAATTGCGTATTTCTGAATATATAGTCGCGATAAACGTTTGACGATCCCCCCACGACAACGCAAGAGTCGCTCGACGAAGAGATAGTTCCTTAAGTTAGAGACAGTACAATCCCAGAATATCTCATAAAATTCCAATGCCGACAGAAAGGGTCTAAACCTGCGTATCTCTAACTGACACAAAATTTCCGATGCCCTATACCACTCAGCAACCGGCTCCCTCAGGCAATTCATAAGTGATAGAAATTTTTCCTAATTTAAACCGCAAGATTTTCATTACCACCGAGGCATCAGCCTGATAAGCCTAATAATAAAAATGTTAAAACAATTGGCATTTATAATTACGTAAAGGATCGTTATGTTGAACTAGAAAAGGTAGTTTAAAGTAACGTTAAGTTTTTATAAAAATTAAAAAAATACTATTTCTGAAATAAAAACCTACAGTATAATTATGAAAACGATCACAATTTATCAGCATGCAAATTATGACAATTATAGCATAAATTAAAAAGCCACTACTAATGAGAATTAGTGTGTATGAATTATGAATATTTATTTTAAGGTAAATATATCCATTTATACAACGGAGAGAATAAAGAATAAAATACTCAGAATGATAAATGTAACAACAAAAGGTCAATAGTACTGTAAGCTTTGTATTGAAATAGAATTTACTTATGTGAATGCAGACAATGTGTCTGCAAACATTTCGTTTATTGCCCTAGTATAATAGTTGTGATTCTGTACACTTTATATAAAAAAACTTGTTAACAACATTCCGTGTCTTTGTATTCACTTACTTATGTTAATATTAGGATAATATATACAGAATAAATGTTTTATATAATAAAAGTCTTGTTTCTTATGTGTTTGGCGGAAATCATACTAGAGTGTAAAATAATATAACGTTGGGACTCATCTCAATGTAATGAATTTATATTACTTTCATAATTTTGAAAACAATCGTAAAGTATTATGTACCATTAGAATCTAAGTTTTTTAGTAGACGGTTATCATTTCAATCCTCTAAATTTATTTTCAATTATATTTATTAAAGTTTCTTTTAATTTTATATAAATATTACGAATAATTGAAAAGAAAATCTTTCAAGATTTTCATTATTAAAAAAGTAATCAAATATTGCAAATAGCAAATTATTGTAATCAAAGCTTACAGTGGATAATAAACTGTGTAGTTACTTCTGTATTGAATAAAATTTACAAATTGTAAAATTATGCAGAGTAAGAAAATAGTGTAATATTGAGTAATTCCAACATTAATCGTGAGTTGTTATTTCTTAGAAAAACTAAAAATCACAGTTCCTTAGTTCACATTTTATAAATGGTTAAACTTTTAACTTGCTAAAATTATTACTGCTTTCGCATAGTTATTTATACAATTTTACTTTAAACTCATATTTAATTTGTAACTTTGATCAATTAATTTAAATTTTTTTGAATAATTTCAATATTCGAAAACTAAATAAATATAATTTATTATAAAAAGTATATTATTTTAAATAGTACATTATATCATTTATATATTCACTTATTTATTTAAATTATATTAAGTATGAATTAAATTTTAAATTGTATGGACTGGGATTTCATAATCATTGAATCAGAATCGACCATTATAATGTTATAATAATATTAAGTAAATTTATATAAAAGTATACCTCTTATTTTCAAGAAAGTAAGTGGGGTGTTTAAAATGTGTAAGCAATAAGCGTAACTCTTTTTCGTATTGTATACTTGTTATTTATCTTTTATAGTATTATTTGGGTTCGACTTTCAAAAAACTAACTACACAGTCTTTGAATTAGCTGGTTAATAGTGTTTCTAGTTAAACATTTATAAGAAAGCACATATTTCACCTTTTTTGCAAGGATCTTAGGTAATAATTTAAATTTAAGAGTGTTAAAGTCGGGTTATTTTTAAACACCAATAATTGTTATGTTGTAAAAGTACTGTACCAACAAAACTTTCTAGATTTAAAGCTTTGATTTTGAAATACTATTAAATATTTCAAATAAAACACGTCAGTTCTATATACGATTTTAACATAATTTCCACTGAAAATTTAAAATTATCGTATTAACTCTGGTAAGTAAACAAATTGTGCACTGGTTGTGATATTTTTTTAAACTGTTCATTTCACGCACATTCTTGCACTAAACCTGTTCTCGCAGATGTGATCAAATTGTAAACAAATTTTTTAGCTTGAATCTATAGTGTAATACAACGGTATTATTGCGTAGGGAGAGACTCTAAGCATAGCGTAAGTCTGGAGAAGAAGATATCACATATAAGAACATACTAGATGGTACTAAGTGGTTAATCTCTAACTTCGTAGACACTAGAAGTAAACAACACAATTTGTCTGTCCCTTCAAGAAAGTTATTATCTTATCTTCAATATACTTCTCCGTATTCGAGGTCTGATGTGTTGGCAAGATCAAATTGCCATAGATGAAGCATTTTCCAGTCACTGTTTAAAGAGTCTCACGAGTGTTTATACGAGTAAGTCGAAGGCGACTACTAAGTTAAACAAGTTACGAATACCTGACGTCACATATTACGTAACAGACCTCGTTGAAGTTGCAGCAATATTTTATGTTATTTTAATTCTTAAGATGTTCTGTAGATATATGGACAGCCAATCTACAGACAATTATTATTTATATCTCTCATTTATATATATATATATATATAATATATATATATATATATATATATATATATATATATATATATATATATATATATATAAATTAAGTTTCATAGCAACTTGTAAGTCAATAGATGAAAAAGTTCTTTCACAAAAGATATCATGTCAAATGATAAATTCACAGTTATGTTGTTATATATACATATTCTTATTGAAAATCTAAAAAATATCAACCATAATTTAGAAAGTGTCATCAATATGCAAATATGATATATGATACAATAAAGTACAAGTTCTTGCTTCCTAATCCAAGTTCGCTATATCATACAATGTTCTAGGTCCAGTCTAGGAATTATATCAGTATTTATATGTCTCAGTTTTACCATACATTCATCAGTGAGAAATGAATACAATATCTCTTCGACGATGTTATGCCATAAGAATTACATTTATTTTTTCGTGTATTGCTTTAGTGTATCCGCTTGCTATAATTACAGACTCACTGCTCTCGCTTGTTTTCTCGTTTGCTATCACGGTATTGTTAAATCATACTAGCTCCCAGACCTCCCGTTTTTGTTCCATCAGCCACTGTAATATATGCCGTCCCACAACTTCTACGGAGACAAACTTCAGTACTTTACATCTACTTATTCTTAATGTTGATAATTAAGTAAACACCAGAATGAATTAATTGGTTTGCCTCATTGTCAAGATGTTCAAATAAGTAGTTATGTAACTTTTTTTAATCTACAATTTAAACTTACTGGGAATAATACAGTTGAAATTGATAAAACATATGGTGCTGTCATAATACAATTATTAAGTAGCGTAGTTCATTACATTTAAATGCAACTTTCAATGATATTTCTGTACTTAAGAGACGAAGGTGGTATTTTTTACAGATTTAGAGACCAGTGGGGCCTAGATATTAGAAAAATAGTAGGTAAATATTCATCCCAGAGATCTTAAGAATGTCCATATAAAATTTCAGTACATTCGGTTAATGGTTGAATGGTGAATAGTCTTTCAATGAAAGCAAACAAACAGACAAATGTATTTTCGCATTTATAATTAGGATATTGGCTTCACTAATTACTATCATTAATCAATTATATAAGACAAAATCACTACTTTTTAAATTAAATGTACACTTATGATAAAACGATATTTATCCATGGTTTAGAATAAATAATTTATTTGTACGTTTCATCATATAATGCATAACACAGTTCGCTAGATGTTGCATCAAGTATATAAATACAAATGTCTCAATAAAACTTAATTATATTATTCAAATTTTCCTACATTCAGAAACAGTATCAAGATGGAATGTGACCAAACGTTGTCTTAAATACAAAGTCTAAACAAAAATTTATTATATAACCTTAAAACTTTTCAGATATTCAGTTTTAAATTCGTTCAACGTTTTAAATTCAAACGTTGGCATCCATATCATGAGTGGAGTTGATTTTTTTACAAGTGATTGAAATTAACATGTGATATTTAATGTTTGGAAATATTTTAAGAAAATTTTGTCAAATTTATTATTAAGATTGCTGGCAGAAGATGTAAGGTAACCTTGTTATTTTAATATCAGTAAAATGTAATGTACTTTTTAAAAATAAAAATGTTTACAGTACCTAAATAATGACTCAACTGAGATCTGACGATATCCTGAAATAAAGAGGTAGGAGGTATACGATCAGTTGCATGAAGCCTTCCAAAGCTTGAAATAAGTTTGATTTACATCGCCCTATCTCTTATTATATTAAAATAGCCCAATATCAACTTATTTACAATAGCCTCACCTATTAATAGTCACTCATAAAAACGTTCATAGAAGTACACAATAATCACCATAGATTATAAATTTATTTCAAACTAACGCTTCTAATTTCAATCATTCGCCTAGAAAGGATTCGGTCATGACCTATAAATTGAGAAGAAATTTTTTTCCAGGTGAATAACTAACCTAACCTTTTTATTTAAATTTTAATCTAGATTGAAGTTATGTGTTTGGTTAGATATTTACATAAAAAAATATCAGATTGCACATCTCGACTCGTAATGTTGTACGTTTTGTAACATTTAACGCTGGAAATCGCATGAAATCTTACTATTATCTCAATTTCAATAAAATTAGTATAGCTTTTTGGCATTTAATATTTATATTTGCTTTCAACCCAAAATCAGTAGAAACTAAACAAAATAAATAACATATCAGTATAATAGACGATCTACAAATAGGCTAAAATTCCATTTTTTACTGTATTAAAAAATGTACCAAACATGTTTTTACCCTTTTATAACAAAATAGTATAGTTTTTATAACAAAAAAGTATGATCGCCTCCTTAGTTGAATTGGCTATAATATGTAATAAATAAATTTTTACTCATATATTAAAACAATATAGTTTAATTTTACTGAGACAGTACTGATAATAAATCACAGAGCGACCCTACTGTCTAATAATTAGAAGAATCAAACAAAGACTAAAACAGAAAACTTTAGTATAATGAGGCCTTTTACGCGTATTATGCAAACAAACTTGAACTCAAGAGTGACTCAGACAGTTCTATCTAACGAGAAAAGTCCAGAGCTAGTTACCAACTCTTCATCTACTTGTCCCTGCCCTTTGTTACTACTCCAGTAAATTTTCTATTGCAAGAAGATAACCCAAAATTTTTGTAATTTATTTGATTTATTGATTGTATTTATTGACAATCAGCTTCAAAACATCGCCCAAAATATAGGAATCAATATCGGTTTAGCATTAGTGAAACCTATCATGCAGGGGCTGGCAAAATTTAATTTTTGTTAGTCTGCCTGTCTATCAGCAGGACATTTTGGGAATAAAATGGCATTAAACTTGAATTTTTACTTAATTACTGTACAATTAAAATCGGGTGCGTCTCACTTGCAGGAGACTTGCCTGAGCGTCAGCTAATGTTTATGCATTATTCATAGGTGTAACTATAAAATCAAATAAAATTGCAGAATAAATAATTTTTTACTAACTGAGTAGAAGGAGTGATAGTAATTTCAATGTAAATTTTAGAAAATCTAATTAATCAGACTTAAAAAGTTCTTAAATAAGAATAAACGTTTTATAAAAATAAATAACTTTGTTCATAAAATGTTTTGTGAGGGATAACATATTTGATTTATAATATTTATTCTTCCTGGACAATAAATAAAAAAAAACATTAAATTATTAAAATATGCTTAATTAAACAAAAAAAATTTAACAGCTTCAAATTAATAAAAATATTTTACTCTCTGAAATTCTTTTATATACTATAAAGTATCAAACTTTTATGTTAAATACATTTTATTTTGAACTAATTTCAAAATGTATTCCTTTTTCTATTTTCAATGGCTAAAATTCCTGTTGGCGTGTTAAATCATTCTGTAGTCATTAAAAGTATCTAAAAGCTATAAATTTAAAATAAAACTATAGCTGTATGCGCAATTATAATACTAATTAGTAACCACATTTTAATAGGGTTTTATAAATTTGTAGACAATGTTTTATTGTGACTTTAAGGTCCACGTATATATATATATATATATATATATATATATATATATATATATATATAGATCAAATTCCAGTGTACAATGGAATTTAAGTTTTTATTTACTCAAGATTTGAGTTACAGACGATACAATCATATGAAGCTATTACGTTCGCGTTCCATCTGATCATATTAAAAAGCAAAAGCCTGAAAGCAGAGTACATTTTTCAACTATTTGAGGACAACAAACTTCAGCGTTACTACTTGTGTTAAGTTACGAAGAATTACCACAATTTGTCGCAACAGGTTATTTTTATTTTTTTAGGAATACGCAGCTCTTATGTGAAATTTATAATCTTTATCCGAAATTATGTATTACTTTAATATAGAATAAGTCTACTAAGATACATCTAAAGCAGACAGCACGAAAATAAACCAATACTGACTATTGGGCCTTAATGGCCCTCTACACCACAACACTGGTGCCGATTTTACGTGTAACGGAATTTACTAACCATTTTTAATAACTATACTAATAAAATTTATTATACCACGTAACGAAAATAAACATATTAACATTTGATTTCAGGTAAAATAAGCAGACAATAGGTTACCAAGAGTGGTCACCGGGAGGTCAGCAACAATATGGCAACACTGGCTCAAACGTAATCGGACTATTTCTGTACAGGTTGCATAGTAGTTCAGCATCATTATAATGCGTGCTGCCGTAAATAAATAAAAAATACGTTTATCTTTACTAATGCTATACCCAGGAGACAGTAAAGTTTCCTGAAAAAATATCTGACCAATATTTAAGACTCTCAAATATTTACCGCCATTGAAAGTTTCTTTCTTTCTGAAAACTTTGTAGAAGCGATATTTTGTATAAACTTTACGGTTAAATGACAGCCACCAGACGAAATGTATATTCTACAACTATTTATGCTCTTATCGAAGATAATAGATTTTATCGAATATATATATATATATATCAATTGCAATTCGATAAAATCTATTATCTTCGAAAAGAGCATAAATAGTTGTAGAATATACATTTCGTCTGGTGGCTGTCATTTAACCGTAAAGTTTATACAAAATATCGCTTCTACAAAGTTATATATATATATATATATATATATATATATATATATATATTTATATATTATAATTAAATGTAGAGTAATTAACGTTTAGTTACTATATGAAAGATAATAAGTGTTTTAAAATATAATGCATTTATTTTTGTATAAATTTTAGATTTTTTATTAAATATTAAATAATAACATTTTGAACAAATTTTTAGTAAGTATTTTATAAATCATAAAGCGAAAACATGCATTATTATTATTATTGGCTAGGAAATTCCGTTGACTGATATACGTACTTGGTTATATGTTGTACTATCCTAAACTGTCAATAACATAATATATTTATTGTCAAAGTATTTCAAAGTTTATGTGTTGGCTAAAACATTTTGCTTTAGAGATAGCAAGGTTTGGTAATACCTCTGATGTACTAAAACTGATGTAACCTCTGATTTTGTACCGTTTTACTGGCACATGAGGGGTTAGCTTTGAAATTTAATCTTCTGAAATAAATAAAGTTCAAACTAAAATAAAACTTCTATTTGAAAATAATTACTGGATTTAAAATAAAAATTAAAACTTCTTGATGACTTTTAAATTCAAACTTGTAGTATATTCGTCACTCAAAAATGTACAAAGTTCATACAGCTTGTCTGTTCAATTTTAAAAATTCTAAACTTTAACACTCTAATCTGATCTGGCAATTCTTTACTTTAATTTACCTTAAAAATTCAATTTTATTTTGTTACTAATTTTGTTTACTTTACTTTAAATACTATTCCTTTTCAGTGTGAGAATTTTAAGAATTCTTCAGTGTTAGATAATTTAAATTGCTGAAATCATCTGTAAGAACCACAAAATTATTTTAGTGTTTTTACATAAAATGTTATATACATGTGCTCACTGCACCAACAAGTTTTATATTGCAAAGATCAAAAAGACAAGTTCCTTAATTGCCATTTAATTTAATTTTTACAATATTTATTTACCCCAAATTATTCAAAATAACTAAGAATGAATATTGACTGGACTCCAGTTAAAAGGTTTTCATTACCCGCAGGTTCGATGACGATTAGCAAGAATAACTCTAAGCATTTTCAAAGACTTTACTCGTTACTACTACTTCCGATCAACTGAGACGGGAGGTACGGCACGTCTACCTCACCCCACCTCTCAATTTCGTTATAAAACACTCCCATCTGCGATGCTCGCCTCGCTGATAGAAGCCTCTTTTGTACTGTCCAGTCCTTATAATTCCTCTGGGCCTACTCCTTCCACCGGTAATCCAGTTACCCCAGAATTACAATTTAATACAATTGGTACAATGTATATATTTAAAATTAATTATAAAATAACATTTTTTAAATATTTTGAGTCAAAGGGTAACCGCAGCTTACCCTTGTAACAATAGGATCACAAAAAAGAAAAAAACATACTAGGAGCTAGTGTTTCTAGACAAGGCTTCTCCTACCATTTACAGGACCTGCAGTGACTATACTATATTATTATGTTGAACATTATGTGTGAGGTTTTTATTTCTCAATGAAACAAAAAAATATTGTTCTCCTGCGGACTTTTCTGCTTAACTTTTCATAAAATTGATAAAACTATAAATTTTGTGTAATAAAAAAAAATAACGAATCTCGTAATGAATTCAGTAGCTTAACGTCGTACTCTTCTTTTATTTTACTGGATGTGTTTTAATTCTCTAGCTTTGAATTCATAAAATAAATTTATTGTGTTGGTTAACACAGTAAAGTTACGAAACATTCATCTGTATTCATGAAATAAGCCATATTAGAGATGTCCTTCTTTTTATCGGGTAAAGTTACTTACTGTTTGTTACTCTTTATGATTTTGCTACTACTATGATTTTCAAACTACCAGAAACATATTGTATAACTAATTGCACTGTAGGAAAGAGAATCAGAATATTAAAGTTGTACACCCATCTTCAAAAACATGTTATACTTCTTATACCATTAAACGAAGCTCTTCCAGTTCCTTTGGTTTAATATTCTCTGTAGCAAAATTATGAACACTTCATGTATATATATATATATATATATATATATATATATATATATTTAGTTTATTAATATTAGTTTATTAGTAATTTACTTAGTGTATAACTTAAAATACTTAACTGAAATGTAATATCAAATAGAAAACAGATGGTAATAGAAATATAGTTATTTACATTTAATCATGTCTGAAGAAACAAATTAAAATACCATAGCTTATAAAACATACATATATTTCCAACCAGACGGAAGACGGTAGTTTGGTGGATAAATTATTTAAATATACTAGCCTCTTAATTCATCTGGTAGTTCAATTGGCGCAATAAAGCGTTTTATATGGTATTGGGTTTCATAATTACACCGTAAAATTGTTTTATTATATTTAGAAACTAATGTTTCCATTTTTCTTAGACATTAATCAGTTCCTATAAATTTAAATATTTATGATCAAGAGTTCCATTTTATAATACTTGGAGGATTGTTCTTAATATAGAAATATCATGTAAATTTTTACTCTCACAAGCCCCGTGTAAGAATCTTTTCGTTTAGTAAATTACCGTTTTATTCGAGTGCATATGAATAGGTGATAAAGAATGAAATTAAGTAAAATGAAACTAATGGTTATTTACTTTATAAATAAAACACAATATAAGAACTGTTAGAACTTGTTTAAAGAACGTTGCAGTTAAACTTCTCGTACAAACAAACAACTAAATACATTTAACCGCTTGATACTAGGGTTTCTATACCTCTTTGTAGGTTAAATAATTCTTTTTATCTATAGAATAGATTGTTTTGTTTATCCATTCAGCGTTGTTGAACTAGTTCGCTAACTTTAATATTTATATGTGTTATAACTATATTTTATATTTTAGCGACTTTACCTTTTTTGAATTTAAGTTTATTTTTCGTCATGATGATGAAACCGTACATCTCCGCTTGCACACCCAAAATAGACAATTATTTTATGGTGGCGAACGGGATGGCTGATCATAATTAAACTTAGAAGAAAAAAAAGAAACCGTGGATAGAGTGCTCAGTTTAATATACTCATTATACATTCATAACCAACACACAGTAGAAAAAAAAATCCTTAACCAAAATAAGAACCTTCTGTCAAAATAACAATATTAGCCAGATGAAAAAAAAAACACATGACTACAATTAACCCCAACATTTCTGTAGTATGTCTCAGGTGCACCTGGATAAATAAAACAAATAAGAACAGTAATAATTTGAAACAATAACTGCAAATTCCACCCAGTATCTTTCGGCTAAGGGTGGGCTCCTAATGGAAACAAAGGAATAAAACTAAATAGCATTTAAACTAAAATTAAAAACTAAATAACAAAACATAAAGTATAATAACTGGCAACAATAAAAAAATGTATTAATTAATAAAAAATAGCAGGGTATCACGGATGTTGACTAGGTATTTAGCTCATCATGGAGGTCTGTTTTCCAGCAGATCAGGAGAAACCCTGGAAACAGATGTATGCGACCACCCATGATGATGAAGCAGTTGTAGGTAAGAGTTCCTCTTCTGGATCTCGTCAGTGCAAAACGTAGAATTTTCGCCAGCATGTTAGTGGGAATATGTAAAACAAGCAATATCATATATAATTTGAAAATGAAACATTGTATTACACGTACTTTCATTAACATGCAAGCATTTAGAAGTTCCTTGTCACTCTGAAAATGAGTGCAGATCGCTCACAGCATAGTCAGTGCCTTCTGCTACCACAGAGAACAACACTTACGTATACTATATGAATACACAACATGAGCCGGGGAGAACTGGGTTCAAGACTTAGAACCGGCTCAGTGAGACATAAAAAGGTACGATGTAAGCGTGCAGAGGGTAAAAATTTGCGCATTACCTTTGGAACATAACGTGCTTTGATACCTAAGTCATAGACGTAGACTTAGCTATCAAACAAAATTTTTAGTTTCATTTTCGAGTTTGTGAGATAAGATTTTATTACAATTCAAATGATATATCAATTCGCTCCAAACACTTTCTAAGTCCTGAAACCTCTAGAAAGAAATACTAGAATGATTAAATTACATAAAATTTGTTTATAAACCGATTGAAGACGTATTATTAATATGAATGATCAATTAAATCTATTGAATGAGATTTTAAAAGGAGTTTTTTTACGAAAAAAAATATTGAGAAATATGCTTATAAGTAAATATTGAAATTTTGGCTACTAACTCAAACAAAACGAAATTTGTTATACAAAATGAAGCAGTTGTATTACCACTTGGTTTAAATACACGTTATAAATGTTGCAATATTGATAACTAAGCTTAAATAGTTGTCTGAAATTATTTTAAAATCTAATGATAATGCTTTGTTCATTTACACATTCCAATTACCTTCAGATTTGCATTTCTCTTTTATTTTTATCAATTGGGCAATTCTTCACGATAGAAAATAATTTACTGTTACTATTCGGATGCATAATGCAGTAAACCGAGTATAATTATTGTATAAATTCATCTAATAAATCAAACAATATATAACTATACCTTGGCTAAACGAGAATAAAAGATTAATGTAACAACGGTAGACTTACCGGTCTGACATTATTGTGGCCGGTTGTACTCTCTCGGTCTGGTTTGGTAAACTTTCAACTTTGCCTTCAGTTTGGCTGTTTACCTTACCTTGAAGAACTTCGTTATTGTTTCTCTTTGTCAGTATTCTATCATTGGTTTCTCTTGCTTAAAGCAACTGATCTAGCTTATTATATACAAAATTTTACAACTTTATTTTTAAATAATGTAATATATTTATTTTATTTTATAAATACAAAAACTTATTTCAAGAAGGAGCTCTAGTAATAAAAAACTAATCATTTTCTTCAAAAGAAACAAATAATTTTCAAAGTAATTTATAATTTTCTATATATCTAAGATGCTCATGTTATTCATTAGTATAGACGCAGTACGTCTTTTAATTAGTTTATTACACTGAGGTACTTTATAAAAATGAACAATAACGTAAAATTAAACGCTATAAGGCATTTTTATATTAACACTTTATCGTATCTGAACAAACAAATTAACACATCCACTGATCATGATACTAAAATAATAAAACAAAGAGAAAGAAATTGGAATATACGTAGCACATTTTTAATAAAGCATTTATTGTTTTTAGTACTTTAACATTTTATTATAGTATGTTTAGGTCAATACTTATGCTATTACACGTAAGGTAGTAATTACATTACGCTACAAAGCGTACAGAGTAAAAATTCTAAAGTGTCGTTTAATAATCTAAAAATGTTGAGTAGTGTTCGTTGTTGGTTGAGTGCTAGCTATGACACACTCAAGGGACTGGAGGAATCTTATTTATGATTGTCAGAAGGAGATCTTGAGAGAGAGAACAGATCGAAAGCAAGGTTTAAATTGTCTATGCCGCTTAATTTCTACGTATACATGCTACATCCAGTGCATGTCACTTCATGGTATATTAAAATATTTCATGGGTTTTATTGATTACCTAGTTCACTAAAATAAAATTTGAGGGTAAATAATGTATAAATAAACACGTCGTTTAGCGTATTAAAATGAACCACATACTATTTTACGTACAAACTCAGTGAAGCAACACGTGGCCATGCTTAGTTTTAACTTCCACAAAAACAACATATACATATTATAAAACTTAGTCACGATTATTTATGTAAGATATTGTAATACTAACGTATACAGTCTACTAAATATTATAGTAGGTGGTCGAAAGGGAAATTCTATCAAAAACTCGATACACGTTAAGGAATTTGTGTTTATATAGTCAGTCTTTGTGTTGATAAAGTCAGTATTTGTGTTTGTACAGTCAGACTACGTGTTGATATAGTCAGGATTTGACTTTTTATATAGATCACAATGTAATAGAGGTATTCCTCTTCAACCTTGCCAATGTTCGATTATAACATGTTTAATGTGTGACATGTATGAAAAAGTAATATCGAAGCCAACAGCTCTCTGTCACAAGCAATCTGTTCTCCATTGGCAGATCTGCCATCTGTGAACAACCACAAAAGCCAGCTTTGTTAAAACTTAGCGTAGTTATGGTTACTGTTACTATGAATTTTTACTTTGCTTTGCAAAAGGAAAACAAGTAAAAATAACTATTGCCATAGTATTCCCATTTGAACATCAAGTTCTAGTTATGAGTTATCTTCCATACGCTGACTCTATTTCATATACTACCAAGGCCAATAAAATCTTCCTACGATAATAAAATCATAAATCGTATTGCAACTCTTTTTCCGACGTGTAATGATGGATATAAAAACAACGCAATATTATAGTTATAACCGCATCATATAACAACTGTTCTACTCAAATTAAACTGTTCCCTTCTCGTGTTCTAAAATAAACTTTATATTTTAAGTTCTAGTTCCATTCACTGAAATTACGCAACCAAGGGATTCACAGTAGATATTATTATGTCACATTTATATTAATTATTCAAATTGTAAATTTTAAACTGTTTTATACTTAAAACAATTAAATGGTTTTCAAAACAAATTTTAGTTTATGTTTTGTGGTAAACTAATTATGTCTGATATACATGATATAAATATGATTTTGTTATTTTAATTCTCATTTGTTACAACAGAAATGTTTTGTCCAATTATGCAAGACAATGAATAAACTAACCATGAAAAATATTGTAATACTCTTGAGTTTGTTAAACGGTATAAAAGTTTATATTTAGTGCGTTACCTGAGGATATTGTATTTTTAAGCCCCTTACTTTGTTTTATTTTCTTTAAAATTTTAAGACCCCCAGCTATTTAGACGTTTATAAGTTCAAGAATTATATAATTTTTATCCTACCTGAAATATCGGCTCACTGCACACAAACACGCACGCGTGCGCTTTAAGATAAATCTGTATTAGAAAGAAAACGGCTCATGGTATTCGGCCTGTTAATATATATCTAACGTAAATCTTTCTGATTACCAAATTAAATTTGAAATTTACAAATGAAACAGCCTACCAATCCTGATAAGATGTGAGTTCTACAGGTTTGGATCCGTATAATAGAAGATTTCCTTATTTACATAGGTATTAGCCATCTGACTAATAAGTCATTCCTAATTTCTGGGAGACTAATCTGATTTTCATTACTCATTTTTCATTCGTGTCCTTAGATTTTTAGATTTCTCACCACTTTAAGACCCAAAATAGCACAGTCTAATTATGAAGATATAAGTAAAAAATGTATTAAATGTTATTTTAACTTTATAATTTTATTAAACAGGTAAATATCTAACATAAACATTTTATCAAAAAAATTAGTAATAGTTTTATATGATTTTTGAATGGAATTTTTTGTCAGAAAGTAGCATATTCATTAATATAAAATTTACTGATTAAACTTAGATAAGGAAAATAATCTTCTAAAATAATTCATTTTGAAATAAATTACAGTCCTGCAGTTAAACTAATAATAGAGAAATTGTTGTCGTAAAGTAAATGATCGAAATCACTGTTATACCTCTTATGAATAATAATATCCATATTTCCTTCTTGACTCCTAGAAAAACCCTGAAACAAACAGCGTGTCAGAAGTCAGAAAGAGACGTGTGGGTAATTTGGAACGTGATATGTCCATTATCTTCTCATTTCTGAATATATTCCAATTGCGCCTTAGTAGTGTGCCACCTGAAATATTGGTATAAGTACTAAAATATTCCCTATATGTGTAAGCAAATTATAGTCGTTGAATGTGTGAATTCAATATATATATATATATATATATATATATATATATATATATATATATATATATCTATGCTATGGTTTTATAATTATCAATCTATTCAATTTTAAATTGCCCGTAATTGGTTGTGAAGTAGTAAACACTTCTTTATATTTAAATATGTATTAGGTATATATATATATATATATATATATATATATATATATATATATATATATATATATATATATATATATATATATACAGGGAGTACACAAAGCCCTGCACGGGTATAATATTTTCTGAACGATAACAGATAAATCAACAAGATTTGGTACATCAATACTAAACCTAAAAATCTACTTTTTGAAGGAACTATCAGTTTTCTGTAATATCATGGGGACGTTCCGCAAGGAGACGGAAGGAAATCTTAAATAGGAGCATTGGTCAATATGCACATCATTTTTAAGGGCTTATCTAGCAAAGTGTAATGCCGCAAACCGCATTCAAAAAGATTGATCCAGTACAAAATGGCGGCTGTTCAAAGGTTTTACTTGGTTACATTTTATTAGTAGCCATAACCCCAGTAAAGCAAAACTGCAACCTAACGAATACTGCACTAACTACTACATTATGCTTGTCCGTTGTACAGAAGTGAATTATGACGTTAGTTATCCTCAAGGGTTACAAATTTGGTCCTAATATATTGATAACGGGGAAAACCTGATAACAGTAACAATTTGAAATCTCTTATCTTTGGATCGCAGTTAGGACTTTCCTATTAGCCAGTCTATTCATAGTAGGCTATTCTAGTTTTCTTGTTTTAGTAGTGCTTTCCATCCCGCATAGGTCAATATAGGGCATCATTTTAAAGGGCTTATCTAGCAGAGTTTAATGCCGCAAACCGCACTCAAAAAGATTGATCCAGTACGAAATGGCGGCTGTTCAAATGTTTTATTTAAAAAATATGTTTACTTACCGAATGTTTTCAGAGTAAATGTTCGAATTGTTCACCTCCGGTTATTTTACAGTTTGAAAGACGCACATAAAAACTATTAACAGAATTTTGCAGATCAAATTGAGGAATCGTCTGACATTCTTGAAGTATTCTTTGTCTAAGTTCATTTAAATTTTGAGGCTTAGTTTTGTATTTTGCTTTTTATTTAAATATAAACTAGTGTTTACTACTTCACAACCAATTACGGGCATTTAAAATTGAATGGATTGATAATTATAAAACCATAGCATAGCTATGTAAGATGGCATATTTGTAAAAATTAATGATACCGATTTTCTTATTGAAAGACGGTACAAAAATGCATGATTTTACATGTAATATTTATTGCATTTTAATTGTTTATTACTCATTACTTATAGAAACTAATTTTTTTCCAGTATATGACGTAATTGTATTATTAATAAATTCTAAAATTAAATATTCATTGTACCTTTGGTATTCATAAACACTTGTGTAACTATACATTGACTATTACAACTAAAGATACATTACCCTGTACGAATTTTAAGGCTATTATCATAGTAATTTAAAGATGTTTAGTTTATATTAAGAAACCCATATGAAATGTATATCTCATATAGCCTGTACAATAGAAATGAATGATATCTTAGAAAATTATTTATATTTAAAGAAACTAGTTATTGCTTTAATTTCTTATGGAGAAAAATGTGGAATCATATAATGTCTATGACATATCATACTATTAAGGGCTGATTGATGAAAGTTATTAAAATCTGTGTAATGAACCAAATGTGTATAACTTGAGTATTTCAAGCAAAGATGAGCATGGATTGAATTTAAGCAATACCAAAATTTTAATTTTTATAGTTTCTTCACCATTGATGTATATAACTTTCTGCTAAATCCATTATATCTAATACGTTTATCACGCCCAAGAGGCTATATAAATGAGACATACATGTAATCAAACGTATACACGTTTAAAATATAGATAAGATGAATTAAACAGAATTTAGGTACGGAATTTTAGGAGAAGCAGAGGCTATCCCTGATGATGAGACAATTACAATAACAAGTCTCTATGTGTGGTCTATGTCACAATAGTTCTTTCATTTCGATCATCAAAACAGACCAGCCATTAACCAAGGATGATGAATAACATGAGTTTTGCTGCCTTCCAACTAGGCCATGAAATCTGGAAGCAGTTATGAAACATAAGCGAAAAATTGTTATGAAAAAGAAAGCATTTAACAGCGCACACAGAAAACTTAGATTGTGCAGAGTTAGAAAATTTGTCCCATCCCAATTACCAATGTTCGATGGCTCAAACCGTAAACAAGATTTAGAAAATTACGTGGTCTACAAAAAATGTCCAGTAACGTTTTGCCCTATCCTCGATTGTTTGGCCTAAAACGAGTTTAAACGCAAATGTTTTGTAATTTTTGAGTAAAGATTTAGTTTTTAGTCTATAACGGCTAAACTCTTGACCGAAGCCTAACTCTTTATATCTGTAGTAGCTATACAGTTATGATATCACTAAAAAGGTCTATTAGCTGTTTCTCTTGTATACTTTAATAAGCTAAAAAAAATGCTCCTAATGGCAAAATGTTTGTCCAGAATTGTCAATTTTAGGCATGTTAAATTTTTTTCGCCTACAATTTGTGAAATCGATTTCGGGTAGAGCTTGTATTACTACTTAAAAGAGTGACTGGTATACGTATACCAGTCCACATCACGAATTGGCTGAGCGTTAGAAAAGGAGGGATAGAGTGAGTTTTTATTTATGCGCAGAATCACAACACCCTTCAAAAGAGAACCACGTGTGTCAATCCCCGGTAACGTTAACTCCCCTCCAAATGTACTGGTATGACCAGACACTCCCATGAGTAAATTAAACCTCGGATAAAGGTAATCTAATAAACGTTACTCGCTAGGATTAGGTAATCTTCAGGATTGTATTAAATACCTGCAGAGTGTAATCTACTTCATAATGTGCAAACTTCATATTTGGTGCAGTTTTAGCTTAGAAGACGAAATTGCCAGAAAATATATTAAAACTGGAAAGTTTTCATTTTTTCATTCTAAGAAGTTCTTTAAGCTAACCAGTGTAGTCTTTTCTCCCAAGCTCTGTACCGCTTAACAAGAGATCGTTGGTGAAATCCAATAGCAGAATAATTTTTTAAGAATTTCTTACCAGAAAGGCGTAGACACCTTTTTTGTTATCTCTAACGTTTCAGCTTCAAAACGCCCTTAAAAACAACAGTATGGGTATATCTAGAAAATTAAACTATGGTATATACTTTCACTTCCTAGCAAACCTAATCTCGGACTTTAGTAATCACCAAATTCTTGTCTACTAATTTTGCCAACACGACACTTAATTTTTTTACGTAATCTATTAAGTCTTTTTACATGCCACACATACCTTAGCTGAGCGTTAGCGAAGCATTACAACCGTCACGATTTTCGAGTTTAGAGAAGGGATTCAGCTGTAAAAATGAAAATTGCAAACCCTATCTCTGAATTCAATATAATCTAATTCCTCTTATCCCCAAATTTGCCAACACCCACATTGGGAGCCTGGGGGCGTAGACCCCAGCGAGTCGAATGCAAGTACTCTGTATAGTCAACTGTCACTAAAATTGAAAGAAGAACAATCGTATAAAAAGTTCTAGACACCTAGACTTCATTTACAGTATCTTGTAAATGAATGTTTTTGTAGTTACTCCGAATAAAAATCCTAATCAGATCGTTATTTCGTTATATGCCATATATTTTAAGAACTATGTGTATCATCCTTTCTAAATAACTTAATTTATCTGACTTGTACAGATTTAATTCTCATGCAATTTTATCAATAAGATGCATTCCTTTATAATCACAGTGCCTTTGATTTTAATAATTCTTTTGCATTTGAACTTGTGCGTAAACAAGGCGTGCTTGATGATGTAGATAAACAATAAATAAGTATCACTTCAACATGCACATAAGCTAAGATGTGAGATAGCTGTTATTGACACAAAGACAGAATGGCGTGATACATATACCTCCACTTGTTGCCATATTTTATGTGTGCCAAACATTTCCTACAAACGCAACCTACATACCGAGAGAGGTGGTAATCCTTCTGATTGTTGACCTGTTTTTGTACCGTATATGCGTATAGTTACAATAATACATTATTAATAAAAAAAAATGGAAAATTGAACGAAATATTATTATATGTAATATGCTTAGTTTAATAAAAAAAATAAATTAAAACTAAGATTGGTATAATGTTAAAATAAGGCATCCCTGAAATAGCTTGAATTGGAAAAGTTCTGTTCTGTAAATTTAAAACAACGGTACTCCATTGTAAGAAACTGAATTTTTTGATTGGTTCAGAGGTCTAAAACTTGCTGACCAATACAAAACCTAGTTGGTTACTTGTCTTGTAATGTTAGAACAAAACTACTGGAGAGCTCTGTTCATTATCTAGTGTAGTTTAGCCTTGTAGGCACATAGCTAGTAGTCCGGATTGAAAGAAGACCCCAGTTTACGTGTATGTACATTTTATAAGATCTTTGAACCAATCAACTAATTGTTTTAATTTAAATAAAACTTCATACATATCTTTACTATGTTAAATTTTAAATACCAATAACTAAGAAGTAAATTGTTTTAACAAAGTATTAAAATCTAAACTACATTAAAATTCTAATAAGATTTGTAATTTGTTTCTTATTAGGGTTTTCGGTGAACCGGACAAGAAAGAAAATGTAAGTGTAAGTGTTTTAGTTCAGTATATAATAAGAAGAAGTATTTTATTTTTGTTGGATATAACAATTCAAGCTGAAGTCAGGAATATAAAATGGTTTAACTGTTGAAAATTTATGATGAAATGTGCTCTTACTAAAATTATATTAAGAAATGTAAAAATGTACAAAAGATTAAAATAATTGTCAATTGAAGATTGCAACAAGATAAATAAAAAAATAATTGTTAACATGACAAGACTACAATTTCATTTGACAGAACACAAACTCCATTTAAATATTATTATTTATGATACAAAATAAATAATCTGGCTATAATTATTTGTCATGGAGTATCTCCACCAGAGGATACAGTGTATAACTAATAATATACATATTTATTAGAGCAACCATGTTACATTTTAATATATTTGTTGTATATCTTGTTTGTGTTTAATATTCCAACACTGATTTGTTTTATTTATTAAGAAAGCTAATAATCTAACACAAACTCTGTCACTGAGCATTCCGTGGTACTTTTATGCCGTTGTATGTATACCAAACATTTCACCACTGACGCAACCTTCATACTGAGAGAGCTATTCATCTGACACAAGCATAGCCACCTTATATATCTTTGTACTTGTTGGTTGATTGTAAGTGTAACAAATAATTCAGCACTAAGCAAATCTGCTTAATGTAAGAGGGCTGTTGGTGTAACAGAGACGCACATCAGCTTCATACAATATTGTGCAGTTTCACTAAATGAACTTTGTCCAGATTTTCTCTCCCCAGCTTATAATACAACCATGAGTTCAAACTTATTCAGACAGAAATATGCAAATACTCAATAATGTGGCATAAATATGTAAACAAAAGAAATAAAATTGTTATAAACTGACAACTCTAAGGTAAAAATGTATAATTTTTTCAACGTTTTCTATATGGTGGGGAAATCTGGAATGTGAAGTAAATTCAACTGAACTTTGAAGAGGACATAATATAAGTAGCAATAAATCATTATTACCACATTTGAAAATCGAATAAATCAACCTTTTAGAAAGTGTCAAACATTTGTATTTCGTTATAACTTTTCTTAGCAGAAATATTACCCTTTGCCATCTGTTATTGTCAACAAATTCAAATTTCAAATACATGCGTTTAAACAAAATATATTATTTTTATTTTAATATATTTTAATTCAATCTGGGTTCAAATTGTTATATTTTTAACCAAAATAATACAAAATAATTCCGAATTATCTGAAATAAAGCTGGAAGCATTGTTAGTACAAATAGCATTCTAGACTTTAGATTAATCGAGATTCACTACCGATTGTATAATTTAAATTTTGAAAACAGTTTAAAATTATTAAATTAGAAGTAATACTTGACATAATATATCACACTCATTAAAAACCCGAAGGGTAAAGCCTCTGCTGAAATGTTTTACTACAACTGTATAGAAAAAGTTCTTAATAGTCGTTATTCAAAACAAATCTACCTATTGCAATTATACTCCATGGCAGCACTCAAGGCAAATTTCCGCATAGCTTCCCCGAAAATGATTCCCTGAGGTATGCCAAATCAAGACCGCGTTCAAGAGTTTATATACGTATCGATATTTATATGCTATAAACGCATCTTTTGGAAACAAATCCAGAAAAGTACAAACATTTAGAAACTCTTGACTAAATTGAGCAAAAAATAGTTTATTGGAGGTAGAAGTAATTCACGTGGACAAGATAAGAAATGAATGTACAATACTGGTGAAAGTGATAAGATAAGGAATTAAAACATTGATAAAGGATGTGACCATTAATCCGTAACTAGCGCCTATAAACTATTTTAAAATGCTTTACGTTTTTGTAATCTTCAATTCGTTGTCTTATGAGGCAGTTTTATAAAACATAAACATTAAGTACAGTTGTTATTAAATTGTTTTAATCTTTTTCTACCATGCATGTTTTTTTAATAATCAAACCGATAAAAGTAGGTAACCGAATACTTAACTATGGTCATATGGCATAACATTTTAAAGCCCGTTAAATGGCAAAGCTTTTAATATCACTTGAAACATTCTTGTGTACAGGGTGTGGTAAAAAGATGGGGTTCAATGATATTTCAGTTTTTCTGAAACTTATCAACTTTGCCATTTGAATCGACCTGAAGCTTAATTTTCTTTTTATACCCTTTGAACCGATAACTTTTCAAATTGAAAATTTAACGAAGAATCAAAAAATGATGTAGTTTGCTCACATATGTCTATACGTTGCTGAGAAATATCAGATTTACGTACAAAAACACGGGTTTTTTAGAAAAACTTAAAATAATTCATTTCAGACCTAATTTTTGGAGTTAGACTTTTTTATAACCGCCATTATATAACATTTACATTGCATTATAACCCAAAACATTTTGTCACACCAAGAGCCAGTCACCCTGTATATATATATTGGTAATGTCCATATTTTTTTAACAAAGTGTTTTTGTAAAAACATTTGTATACTTCACATTATTTTTTCTAAATATCCATTTTCTGACTCTGTATCTGCTTTGGTCTTCCCGAATCATGTCATTGTCAATATTATATTCATAAAAGTGAATACGAGTATATCACTACCAAACGAGAGTTGTGACTTGTAAGCAAAATCAGGAATCTACTTTCTTCAAGAGATCATATATGCATTTCGCTTGAAATCTACATATGGAGATTCGTTAATTGAAGATAATAACTGTTTCATTGTAATTACTCCCCTCTGTAAGTCACATAATTCATAATGTATATCATCTTGATGTGTGATTTGGAATGCTCCGCCCGTTAACAAGAACGATGTAACTTTCTTAATGTTTAGAGTTTTTATTCCAAGTCTGGAGATGTTCTCAGATAAAATTCATGGATTATCAACATTTTTATCACCCCCTATATCGAAATGCACAATATATCACCTATAATGAGTTGATTTCTACCTTAAAGCTTTGCAAATCAGAGCTAACATGGGTTACTGTCTATTTAATTATGTCAATGCTATTTATTTCGTTGGCTTAATATTTCTTCAGAACCCTCTTGGAATATTACAGCATTTCATTTTTTGTTTATAGGTGTATTACCAATAGCTACTATGAATGAGCTGATATACTTCTGCATCTTATTATATAAAGTGTTTCTGGAATTCCATTTCATTTTCAGTCATCTTTAGCACATTTTATAAGAGTTTTGCTACTAGAAATTTCAAAAAGTCTAGAGTTTAATAAATTTAGAAACTGTGAATATTATTACGGCCCGAGAAAATCGGTTGAAGTTAAATAGGATCGATTCAAAAATCAGAACTTTAGTATTAAAATCTAAGAGAAAGTGTAATACAGTATTTTAACCAATGCCAAGAAGATTCCAACTTCCAAATAGTTAAAGCCTTGTAATTAGGTTTTGTAAATGATGCGTCTGGGCTGTGGTATTGCAGACTAATTCGAGAGTAAGGAAAGACAGTGAACTCAATAAGAAGAGATTTTCGACATTCATTAAGTTGTTTATGTCCTTGATGTATTCCTTGCATATCTTATGTAGTTTACAAGGATATCATATCTTATGTAGCTACCAGGATATAATTTCTTAGAAAAGTCCACCACTTCCAGCATAGTACTAAAGTTAGTGTTTTCATTACTCTATTTATGGTGAAGGGGTACTTTCCATCACTCAATAATCATCTCGAAAGTTATTTTGGGGGCATGATAGTATTTTCCACGTTCGACTGTTTCTCACAACAGGTAAATTTTGATGCTAGTGATGTTATGTACTATTCAAAATCTCACTACAAATAATAAGACAGCAGAAGACATTATAGGATCAACTGAAAAAGAGAATAGAACCCAAACTTAAAACTTTATCTAACCGTTTGACGATGAAAAACTTCCAAAATACTGTTATCCAAATAAAACACTGTTTTTAGAAGTTTTTACACTCAAGATGTTTAAAATTATATTATATAGAATTTAAGTTTATATCTAGTATGTAATTTATTATATAGATTATATACTTTACTAATATTGTTAAAAGCATGGCAATTTAGCGTTTTACATTCTTACAGCATCCCAGCATAATATTAAAATAAAAATGCTAAATATTAAATTATAATGTCTGTATTTTAAATTTGCATAGCGAATTATTGCTTTGCAGTAATGTTTCTTTCAAGAAAGCAATAAACAATACGATGAATTGTAAGGAGAATTAATATTATACCAACCGTTAGATTATTTGCGTTCTCATGAATACAAAATTCGCCGTTCAAAGCTACTCTCGCTTAGGCCAGGAATTCCAAGCGTTTAATTTAAACAATGAAAAACATTTTAAGAATAACTCAAACAATAGGGTTCAGCCAGTTGATTACCTATTGCTAATGGGCAAATTTTTCATATCTGTACGTTGGATTTACTTTGAATAATGTTATAATAAATATATTATTAATGAATATAATATAAAACTTAAAATTTTTTTGTTATAAAATCAGAATTTCTGGACTTTTAAATGCTTACAAATTAAAAAGTATTATAGTATTACTAATTAAATAAGAATTAACACGTACAAAATATTTACTTTCGTGTTTTAAAATGTTTTTTTCACAAACAAGTGTTATTATCTTTATTATATAGTACACTATCATTACGACACCATACCGGTAATTTTAAATCACTCGAAAGAGTCTTTTTCGATAGCACAGAACTGTAATGAAGGATGAAAATCTCTACGTGCATCAAATGCAGGCTGTAGTAAAATGGTATTGAATCCTTTACTAAAGCCAATAACAATGTTAAAATTCAAGCACTTTTACAGCTTTACTTTTTATTATTAACCTATGGGAGATGTTTAATTTTAATAATATAGTTAACAGGCATACAGAGGCTCTCAAGGTTTATTTTTTAAGTACATAATTATTAAATATTCAATATGACAAATCTTTTCAGAAACACAGAAAGACATTTAAAAGCGTAAAACTGTGTAATTATTACATGTTTAAAATGATATATCTTCCATAATTCTATGTCTACAGGGAATACAGTTAAGATGGCAAAACATACCTATTATAGAGGTATCTTTGTACTGTTGGTAATCTTCAGTTTATTTTTATTATCTTTATGTTTTGCCTCAAATTTAATTAATGTTCTAAAAGTTACATTGAGAAACGTTTCAGTCTAATTCCTCATCCTTTTTTAATCAAATTGCTATGCTTTTCAAATTTTATATTATATAAATCATCTCTGGCGGTACAGAATGTTAGTTTTATAATCACTTAGAACAGGATCAGATAAAATATATTACACAAATTAGATAATGTTTTTTTAAATTAATGTAATTTTATTTAAGATACAATTCATATATAATATAAGTTATATTTGTATAAATTTAAATTGTATTGTGGTTTCCTGTATATTTTCACAACTGTTTCTTACATATTCGATCCTTTAAGTAGAAAAATGCATAACTAATATTTTTCAAAAATGTTAATAAATAATTTTTCATCCTGTCGGCTTATTCGCTTGTGACGTCACAAAGCCACACACTGCTTCATAAGAGAGAGAACGGTCGGGCTACAATCTCGGAAGCCTCACACTCTCCGGACAGTATTTTAATCAACACGCTTCACTGTCATGAAATAAAAGGACGGTGGTATTGATAAGAACCCTTTGAATTGAAAAATTTAAAGCCAATCAATGGTCCTGAGCCTGTCATAAATCTGTATTGTAACTTGAATTGAATTGTGATATCTTATTGGATTTTCCGCACCCTTTACATAGCTGGATTATAACAGTTTATAACTTATGAATCCGCCATGTCAACAAAATGTATTACAAATTAATATTAAATATACTTTCATACTTTTTATAGGATTTCGTTAAGTTAATACGCAATTTTAATAAACATTTCCCAGCTGAGCCTCAGCAATGCCTATAACCCCAGGAACTGGATATATTACATTTCACTCCGTCAGTCCACACAATTTAAGAACTTACGTATGATCTTGAAAAATGTACTGAAGATTTTTATATAGATTAATCACTTCCTTTATAGTGCATGCCATTTAAAGAAAAACATTTGTGAACAAGTTTGTGTTCAGTCATAATATTATATTTTAATATGTGACATAGAAATCACAAATATAAATAAAGGTTACCGAAAGATTTCAAGAAAACGTGTGCTAAATAAACATAAAAATACAAATTTATAGATTGACAAAAGTAAAGTTATCTTTGGAGTAATTGAGAGTATCCCTTGGGTAGTAACCCACAAAGTTATGGATCCTGCCTGAGTTAAAACTTTTCTTTCATAAATCTTTATTGAATAATAAATTATGCTTTTGACATT
This sequence comes from Homalodisca vitripennis, assembly GCF_021130785.1. Lineage (NCBI taxonomy): Eukaryota > Metazoa > Arthropoda > Insecta > Hemiptera > Cicadellidae > Homalodisca > Homalodisca vitripennis. The sequence goes on along the minus strand of NC_060214.1, from coordinate 54,192,502 downwards.
GATTCAGCTTTTATTAATATATTGGATAAACAGATTTTAGATATGCGGACACATATTAGTCTGAGTATTAAACTTATTCGTTTCAAGAAATAAAGTAGAGACTAAATAGTATAAAGTGTAACATTTACTAAGAAAGTAAAATGTTTGTCTTCTAACCCCAATTGGTCAAATAATCTTCACAGATTATTTTTAACTTACTAACATAAAAATTTTTGAATTTTTCCACTTTTATGTATGAATCAGTAAAATTCCAGGACCAACGAGACAGATATGGCAGCAGGAGTATGTTTTATTTCAATAACCACTAATTATCTAGGGAGTGTTAAGGATGTGGTATTTTATAGGATTCCACACATCCTTGAGAGTTAAACAGGATTTAGTGCTAATGTAGGGATATCTCAAGCTACCAGAAAAAACTTCGTTGATGAAGATCATTTTGCTGCTCTTGATAGCGTTTGATACTGGGAGAATAATTAACTGGAGACAATGTTGCATCCGTCTTGGGAAGTTAGACAGAATTGAGTCCAGAAATTAGGATTTCTGTAGCTATTGTGACAGACTTGATTCGTTCATGGCAGGGAATATTTCGATGTTTATTAAAGCTTAGATTATTCCATGAATTGTCGAGACCCTGCTGTAACCGTCCTGGAAAGTGAAACAAAACATGTATTGGGATTTATAATGCTACAATGACAATAGGATTTCGTTTATAGGAAATATTGCGCTGCTCATGATGGCTTAGAGTTTTGGTTAACCTGTTCGATACCAGAACCCATTCTAGAGAGTTAGATAGGAAAGAGTGCAGATTTTATATTATAAATAATGGAATATTTTATTTTATGATGAATAAAGATATGTATTTCACTATAGAACTGTGAAGAATACATGGAACCTGAGAAAATGCAGACATGTATGTTGGGTTTGGATACTAACACATAAAAGCTATTGTGAGTAATATACTAAGTCACAGTAACAATACTGGTGTGTCGGCGCTAGCGTTATGGACTTGATAACAACGTATGTTGGCATGTGTGCAGGTTCATAATACGAAGACAGCTTTAGTTTGAATTTAAGTTTAGCTTAGATTGTTGTCAGATCTTATCGCTGTATATTCTCTGTGGCGACAGACATATATACAGGTATAATGGAAAAATATTTACTATGTCCAAATAGTTATTGAAAGTGCGAGTGTTTAATGACAAACATCAATAATACTTACTTGTATAAGTATGAATAATTCACAAACAATAAATTAATTTTTATAAATATATTTTTTGCATATAAAACTGTACAATATATTTAGAAGAGTTGATGCAAAACATATGGTGTTAATATTTAATACATTTATTTAAAGGAGTATAATAATAAATAATGTGGCTAGGTGTTGGATAAATGAGGGCAACGTTGCTATTAAAATATAATTCCTTGTCTTAATTGCAGCAGAGACGTGTTTGGAAAACGACTGAAAGTTCATGTTCCATCGCCAGTAAACGTCCATTATCTCATCCTACAGGTAAATGAGTTACCGCTAAATATTAAAATTTATTTTCCTTTGCAAAATTTAAAATCCGTGAGTGAATTTTTGTACTGAAACGTCCCAGATTAAAATCTAATATTTTTATTCCACTAGTAAATTGTCACACTTTCCAATATTATTTTTTATCGCCAGGTAACTCTACAAATAAAAAGTGTATTTTATATGACGATGTAATCTTAGCTTTCCAAATGGCTATAAAAATAATTTTAGAAACAGTCTGAACATTTAATAGTCCTGTGAAATTATTTAGTTTATCGATAGTGAACGTAACTCCATTGCATTTTGCTAAGCGTTTGTTATTATTGTTACTTTTGTCTTGTTAGCCATAAGACTTAATGGCAACGCAGTTTATATTTTATGTGAGAGTGCAATTATAATATGTGACTTAGTAAGACAGGTGGGTCATAAATAGATATGTACATCGTGTGGCATTCTGTTATTCGTAATATAATAATGAATTCGCCTTTTTTTAAGCATAAACCTGAAACTAGAAAAACTATAAACTACATGTGGTCTTCAGCAAAAACTACACCAAAGCTTAACGATTCACTCAGTTATGCCATCTTTAGGGTCATAGAAAATTACCTCACTAAGACATTACTCTTATAATTCGTTAAATATATTTTACTTCGCCATCCTTCTACGATTGAGGGCTCATTTTTATTTTTTCGTTGTCCTATACACGGAGTTATATCGATGACTTGGCTTATGTAAAGTTTTGGAAATATCATAAATAAAGTCATTAATTTTTGTCCCTTTAAATGTTCAAAATCGTCTAAAATAAATTACATTTCGCCATTTCCCTACGATTTATGGCTTTTTATTCTGCCACCGTCTCATACAAGGGAACATATCGATGGTATATTTCTTGGTTAAGTTATGGGTTTTTAAAATGCATGCAATTTTAACGTTTTTTATATAGACGTGAAGATTTTTTAAGTAATTAGTTGTTTATGCCATTTGCTGCCTATAAGATTAGTTATCTTTGTATTGTTTATAAAACAGTTTTTGAACAAATCAGTATATTTTTAGAGATTGACAATATAGAAATAATGTGGTTTACAACAATAACACATTTTTAACGACATTAATGAACTATAAAAACGTGCAGATATCATGAATATCTGACAAAAATAAATAAATAAATGTTTTATTGCGTTAGACAATATAACACTGTATGGCAGTCGTCATTATATTTGTTTAAACTAAAAATTTTCCACTCATTCTTACATCTCAATCCCTTTTAGACATACATTGTCAACATTTATTCATTCCCAATCATTCGAATTGTCCCACTCTTTCACCTAATCAGTCTTCCAATTCGGTGGTCTCCCAATGGTGTGCCATGAACTCGTCTGTGCTGTAGAATGCTTTTGCAATCAACGCAGTTTTCAGACGGGTTTTAAATGCTTTGAGCATTGGGGCATTTTTGATTGAATTTGGCAATTTGTTGACGAATTGAACTCCCGCCTGTGAAGGTAAACGTTCATGAACTGCCGTTCTGTGTCGCCCAGTTCGGTACTTCTCCCTGCCCCTTGTTGCGTAAGAGTGTATGTTACTACCTCTTATGGTTTCGCATTTTGACATGAAGAAAAGGCATGTCTCTAATACGTAGAGGCAGGGTAGTGTCAACAGTTTCAGATTTTTGAATGCTGGCTTACACGACTCTCTTCTTTGCAGTTTGGCAATGATTCTGACTGCTCTTTTTTGCAGTATGAAGATTCTGGAAACATTTGTTTTTGAGCAACCCCCCCACAAAACCAATCCATAGGAGAGGTGTGGGTAGATTAGTCCATAGTACGCCGTCATCAGCACCTGAGTCGGGCAATACTCGGACAGTCTCCTCAAAAAATAAATGCCTGAGGATACCTTGGAACAAACGCTGTCTACATGAAAATCCCATGTCAACCCTTGATCGAGGTGTATTCCAAGGAATTTTGTTGAGTAGACTTCTTCGATCTCAGTCTCATTCAACATGACAGTGGGACTAGATCCTGAGTTCGTTTGTCTCAGGCAAAATTGAATGAATGTTGATTTCGTTGGGTTTGTTCTGAGGTTGAGATCATTGAAATGCTGGATCGCATTGTTGAGTTCAATGAATGTAATCTCTTCGAGTTCTGTTTTTGAATTCGCTTTGAAGCATAGAGTCGTGTCATTGGCATACTGGACGAGTTGTCCGCGGCTTACCGATGAACCAACATCATTGACGTAGATCAAAAAGAGTAGAGGACTCAGGATGGAGCCCTGGGGAACTCCATAATAAAGCCCTCTCCCTTCAGATCGAACGTTTGAAATTCCAACAAATTGTTTTCTATCACTAAGGTACGATTCGAGCCACTTGAGTGGCACTCCTCGCACCCCGTAATGTTCCAATTTGAGAATGAGGGAATGGTGGTCAACACAGTCAAATGCTTTCGATAGGTCGAGAAATACACTCAACGTGTCTCCTCGATCTTCCATTCCTTCTACTATCATGTCGACCAGACGAAAGATTGCGTCAGTTGTTGACTTTCCACTTCGGAACCCGAATTGGTTTGCTGATAGTAGGTTGTGTTTTTCAAAAAAATTCACACATCGAGTGAAAAAGACTTTTTCAAAAATTTTGCTGAAGACCGGCAGCATTGAAATTGGGCGATAATTTTGAGTTGAAAGGGGGTCGCCCTTCTTAAAAATTGGGGTAACTTTCGCAATTTTGAGAGAGGGTGGAAACGTTCCCGAGTGAAAAGAGAGATTAATCAGATGCTCGAGTGGCCTCAACAAATGCTTGGAGCACAGTTTTAGAAGCCACGTTGAGACATAGTTTGAATCATTCGATTTTTTCGAAGAGAGTTCTCTTATCACTCTGGCGATCTCCTCCTCTGTGACCGGGGTCATAGCCATTGAGGCTGCTGGACTCGGTATCAATGATGGGGATTTTTGGTTCTGATGCGGACTAAGTCCTTGGTCAGTCCCAACCGAGGCAAAAAATTTGTTGAACTCCTTAGCGATCCTCATTGGGTCACTAATATGTTCATTTTCAATTTGGAGATCGATTTTCTTGTCGATCAGTGAGGATTTATTGTTTATTATGGCCCATGCGGTTTTTGAGACATTTTTGGACGTGAGCAATGCTTTGTTTACATCATAAGCTTTCGCAGCTCTGATAACCTTTCTGTAAATTCTTTTGTAATTTTGAAAAAAGATTTTGAACTCTTCATCTAATGAGTGCTTATTAATTTCTGGAAGAAACAATAATTTTTCTCTCGAAATTAGAATACCTTTGGTGATCCATGTGCACTTTTGTTGCCTCGTTTTTTGTTGAATTTTTATCAGGGGACAGCTCACGTTTAAGTGGTAGTTAAAGGTCGATTCAAAAATACTGAATTGTGTTTCAAGGGGATCTCCAAAATTTAGAAAGCTCCAATTTTCTTGAGCGAGAAAAAAATTTAAGAGCTTCATATTTGCGGGCCTTGTGTTTCTGATTGTTCTTTTGTTGACTGGATCCCTTGCTGGTTCATGACCATTGATTGTGACCTGTTGGCCATAGTGATCTGAAATGGCTGTGTTGACCACTAAAGCCTCGGTGTCTGACAAATTTGTGACGACATTGTCAATCGCAGTCGCCGAAGTGGTCGTAACTCTCGTGGGAGAGGTGATCGACCAGTTAAGGCCAAACGACCCCAACAAGTCAGCGAGTTTTCTAGTCATTGGACTGTTATCATCTAAATGGAATTAAATTACAGTATGATATAAATTTGATAGATAATTCCTAAATTTTTTTAGAAATTATCTTCACTGTTGAACGGGCATAGATTGTTATTAAGCTTAAAAGAGCTAAATACAAGTAAAAGTACGGATAAATCTTCTTTTTTTATCCTAGTAATTAAAAATTTATATCGGTCGTAAAATTTCCTAAACAATATAAACAAGCCGGGTCAACTTCAAGATTTACTGAAAAATAATATAGCGTCTGTATTGAATGGTTATATATTCCATACATCATGAGTGGAATTTTCTAATTATACGTTTGAAACTCATATCATTTTGTGTTTAGTAAGAGTTAAAGGTAATTTCAATCATCAAATGCTATTAAATATTTCACTATTAGTGGTGCTAAAGTTATACTTATCTAATATATAACATGGTAAAGGTTACTGCTTGGTAAATTCTCATCCATTTTAGTAACATTTTAAGAGCAAGGCATTTTCTCAAAGCATCGGTCCAAGTTTTCTACAGCTCTTTAGACCTTAAGGTTTTCTCGATATTTTAATGAATTAAACAACAATGTATCATAATATTAATTATTAATACTACTCGACTTTCCGTGATTTGAGAAAAAACACAAACATAAGATAATTCAGCTAAACCCGTTCTATCAGGTAGTAACCGTAGAGACACAAATCGTGAAAATCTCTGCAAAGAGCTTCACTACTCCTCAAACTAGTGAGATGGAAGGTAAAGTGACCGGATAAAATATATTATATGACAATTATTTGACAGATAATATTTATTTAGTTCGACAGTCTTAAAAGTAATCGTCAGACACTCCGGCAAACATAAAATTATATATATAGATATATATATATATATACTGAAAATAGTATATATATATACTATTTTCGGTCTCTTTATAAATTTTTTTACTGTTGGTTAACTATCATTTAAGTGCCTGACTTATGTGTTAAGTGTAAAAACCCGGTAAAATTATAACCTGAGAAATTCTTCTATTTTTTATATTTTAACCCTTTTGATACCCTATGTTTTCAATCTAAGTCAGGTGTGCTTATGAAAATCAAATATTATATCTCGGTCCTAATAATATTATAATAGTAATAACTTGAAATTTTCTCCTCACACAGCATATTTCCTAAACATGACACTGATACGACCTTGAATTGAATATTATAACTGATTTGTTAATTAATTACTAGCAATAATAAAGAATTAAAAAAGGATGGTTTAGTTTTTATGAAACCAGGTTAAAGACGTAATCGGACTCACTTCCAGTCGATTGCAGCAGTTAACGCTGCCAGCAGCTTATCGGCCGGAAATGTTCCGGGCCTGCCACTCCACAACCGACCTCTGATTTCTTGGGATTTCAACATTTTACTGCTACTAATAATACGTGTATCTATACTTTCCTTATTAAAAAACGTTTATAATTATATTACTTACTCCGTTTCTCTGTTGTGCGAAAATATATAATTTAAAAAATTTGTAATTGTAATAATGTTGTTTCTTCTTTATATGATATTTCCTCTTTCGCAGGGCAGGTGATTTCGGGTATAGAAATATATTTTATATTAAGCTGATATTTCTTTAATATAACTGCTCTAAATACAGAAAAAATATAAACTTTACGTCACGTAATGCTGCAGGCATTTTGGAAGGAAACTGTGGCAGTATCGTAATCAAACGGCTGAACATAATAATGACAAACTTGAATAATATGTGTTATTTATTCAAGACGCGACATCTTTTTATTAATCTTAGACTGAAGGAAAATAAAAATTTAATTTAATTAATGCCTGACTATCCCACTTTAAATTACAAACATGTATTGCACCTCCGCGTAGAATAAAACAAGGTATGACGATGAACAGGACAAAGTACACCATCACAGTGGAACACGTTACGTTATAGGTTACGTCTAACATCTAAGAATACACCAGCAAGCAAGTCTAAAACAGTCGGTACATGCACAATTACATAACTACACAATATATACTGCACTTACTAAATAAGGTCAGAGAATTGTGTATACTTTACCCTTTAAAATAAATTATTTAAATTTAAACAAAACGATATATTCCAGTACAAGTCCGATAATATTTTGTAACATTATAAAAAACTGCAGAAATCCAGTTATCATAATATCAGATAGTCAATTATTGTCTATAATAAACTGAATAATTAATTTATGGTTTCGTTGTAAATAATTTGGGCCCTTAGCAAATAGAAATAAATATTTCTTGAAATATCCGAGTAAAATTGGAGACCGGAATAAATAACTCTAATATAAAAAAGTTAATATTCCACATTGTAACAATGACTGATGTACTAAGCGATCCTGAGCTTTATTGCGAAACTTAAAAGTCCATAGCTTTTATTAATCTGGGAATGTCCCTCGGAGAAACATCTAGTCACACAATCATACATTTTTACTTCATCCTGGTAGACAAAAGAAATGTTGAGCGGACCTATTAAGTGATAGGTTTCAATGACGGTCAGTTAAATAAGACCTCATTCTCGTCTAATTATAAATTAAATTTGTGTTTAAGTATAAATAAAATGTTTAATTCGCCTCCTTATTATTTTTAATTAGTTTCGAGTGATAGTAATGCATGGATACAACGTATTGTGTCATACTCCAGAGGCCTTTGAGGATCATTGTACTAACAATGTGGACCGTCCTTGTAAATCATTCATGACAAATAACAATTAATTCAAAAGAATACAGGTCACAATATGTCTACATTCTTCCACTAACCAATTACGACTGACGGAAGAAAAGATCAGATTGCAGATCTCGAAACGTAGTGTCACTGATTTCTTGTTTCACTGAAAGATGGAAAATGACCGGTAAAATCCTGTGTCCTTCACAATCCTTCCATCGTCAAAAATAACCTTGAAACTAAGACAAAACTACAATTTTAAATGTTTATAAGATTAATTAAAACACATTATTTAATTTATAAAATATACTTTTCTTTATGTTTAACAAAATGTTTATTTGAACAGCTTTGTTATAATTAAGTGGTACAACAGGAAAAGGAGATACAACAATTATTAAACCACTCAAGATTTCAAGGCTAAACTACGCAATACTCCACTTTTTTATAAAACGTGACATTAGCCTAATTTTCATTTTAATTTTGTTAATTATACTAGTTTTGGAATATAGTTTTTTAAAGTGCAACTTAATGATTCAGTTTTCAATTATACAGTAATATTTGTGCACGGCAATATTGCAGTCTGTCCAGTTATGCATTCTATATTGTGTGTGACATGGAGGTATGCATGGCTAAGGAAATTAAAATTCCCCTTCAAGACACAATTTCAAAACAGTCTCTAACACAGCCCCGAGTCCAAATTGTTCTGCAACTCTTTAGTCTCTTGGTCTCTTTATTGCACGCTGCAACCTCGCATCTTTCTTGGCCTCTTCCCCTCAAGTTTATTTTAAAACTCCGTTATCCGAAGTAAATAATTGTTAAACAATGTATGTTATTTCACTAAATACAATGGTATCCAGTGTGAGTGAACTGTTCAACTGAAGCCCAAAAACGTCGGCACCAACTTCCGAGGCTGTATGTATATACTCTAGATTTCGAGATAAGGTGTACTTCTATGCATCTCTTGCCAGCAACGCGAACAACCTTTTGGTCCAGTCAGTTTGTACTGCTCATGACCAAAGTAGTGAACAGATTTCACGCGTAAACTGAGATAAGTTTATAGTATTGTGTAACGCCATCTGGGAGATTTCTTTAATATTAGTTGTAAAACTGATTTCTGTTCGTGATACAGCACCAGTTCATTCATAAAAGGGCATATGTCTTTGATAGCGTGATGTAGAGCTAGTCATCATGTTATTGTCTGTGGAAAACTTAAGAGTAAACTAAAATATACTACTTAATCCCAAACACGTATACACGTGGATATAAACTGCAACTTATTTGCAGTTTATTTGTGAACATATAAGCAAAATTATTAAATCTTTTAACGTCAAGAATACTATTACCGTATTTAAAAACTAAGATTTCCTATTGAACCAGTTCTGTAGCATTTACAATTAAGAATATTTTACTGACTTAAAAATGGTATCAGAATATCTGAAATACTCATTATCACTTTGATAACTGAAGTCTGATTTGTTTCTAGAAGAGACGGAGCATCTTATGATTTTTAATAACCAGTGATCCTCTTGTTTTATTTTCTCTTAATCCTGCAACATTGTTGAATTATTCGTTAGATACATGGGTATTGTTAAATACTTTATTTATTTCAATGAGCTTCATAATTATTAAGTATTTATAAACTTGGATGACCAAAAAAATAGCCGATCTATTCCAATACATTTATAATAACTACAAAATAATTTCCAAACATTCTATTGTAATCACATCAACAGGGAAATCAATAAAAGCATTCAAGTTACACCTACACTGGTGGGCAATGTTGCCTCGTCATTCTAGCGATTTGCGCATTGAAAGAAACAGTCGCCGATCTTACTTTCTTATATAATTCTATAATACATAAAATTACAGTTGAAGTTTACTTAAAAATTAGCTTTTAATCGAATCATATGTTTAAAACTAAAATGAAAACTAAATTAATTTTGTTTAAATATGTTTTCTTACAAGCATAAATTAAAAAGTAATTGGTCTACATTATATTTAAACTCTTGTGATTGCATCTCTACTAGTTGTAACTTTCAAACTCGAGTTTCCACAATTTTTACTTTTGATAGTAGTTACAAAATCGTAGAGAAATTTGTAGACTACATACTACTATCGTTATATGTTAAGGTTTGTAGTTGGTCCTTGAGTATTGATTTATAGCTATTAGCTATTGCCAAGGTTAAAGGGTGACTGCGTATGTACCTGCATGCTAGTCTTTGGCCTTAAAGGGCTACGCCTCAGCCCCTGAAAAAAACCAATAGCTTAAAAATATTCAATAATTAAAAGCATATTTATTTCTTATAATGATCATGTACTTGGGGATTTTGTGATATTTATGTTGAATAATTTTATCTTGTTGCTAATACTTGAGAGGTTTAAAAGCAAATAATTTAGATATGAAAATTAATTTATTGTAATTCACACAGTAACAATCTGATGTAAGAGACTGAGGGTGTATTACAATGTACGCGTTTACGAATAATGAATGAAGTGAATTCAAGCGGTGCAGAATATTATCAAAGGAGACCGTTTGCGTTCTTTCTCAGTTATACAAGTCACACCTTTATTACTGACGTGTCGTTTTCTTATAATTGGGAGTCTTTTTCTGTGAAGCATACAAATTGAGTTATTTTAGTTATTCTTTTGTACCTACAACACGATTTATGATTATTTCACGTAAAAAGGGAATTCTAAGGACACAATAACTATTCTATGCTACTTTTTATTAAAATTTGTGAACTACTCTTTTATCTTCATCCAAGATGTCTTGCTTCAAATTAAACAGCACAAAGGAATTAGGGCTACTTATGATTTTTTGTTATTTATAATATAAATCATGGACATGAAATAATGTTATTTTGGTTCATAATAAATCAAAATTGAGATCTATATATTTTAACAGCTGTGTTACTAATTTATCAGTTAGTTTAAAAATTTACTCCCACGACGTATGAAATTAAATCCTGCATATTATATTAAAACTTCACTAAATTAAATAACACAATAGTTTTATATGTATTGTAACACTCGTTAATATCCTTCCAATACATAGGTAAATAACAGCTTGCTCGATATTTAGATAGCCCATTCCAAGTTTATCTGCTATAGGAAGTTTGACGAACATCTCGTGTACATGTTGGAACTGATAGTAATCGGTAAAGTTTAGAGCTTGGATGCTGTGGTTAAGAGACGTGACTACTGTAACTGGTGAATATTGATACAGAGATTAATAGTGACAATATTAAAATAAAATGCATTTAATAGCAATTAACGCACACATACATTCACAATAATACGAGGTACAATGACGCCACTCAACATGTTATGTGACAGGCTTCGCCGAGGTTACATGCAACATGTCGTCCATTTCAACAGGACATACAGACAGACATATTTAAAGATATATGGATGGACATTTGGACATACACTAGTAAAGAACTCTTTCCTCAACATGTAGAAATAAATGTTCATGCAAAGTTTATTTCTACGGATAATATCTTTATCGCAATATTTCATAATTAATTAGGCTACACATGATACGTCATTTTACACGCTCTTACTTTATATATATATATATATATTAATTCTGAATTTTCCCATTGTCATATTGATTACGCATAAAACAATGTAAAACTTTTTGCTAGACTCAGTAAAATCCCATAAAATGACATGTACCACTTTTGAACTCCATACCGTTTATATAGAAGTAAAGCCTCAAACAAAACGTAAAATTTGTTGGTAAGTTTCTTTTCAATCTATCGTGTAAACAGACAGAAAGACACGCACACAAACAGTGATTATAAAATGGTTTTAGTCCTCAAGGGCCGTTTCGCTAACGCTTAGCCAATAAATATTAAGATAGTGCTATATGTGTCATTACAATAATTGAAAACGTGCATTCCACCCAGACTAATACAGGGCCTAACTCGTGTAATCTATATAGTCTACTCAGTGATATTTCCTTTGTCTTTGAGATCCTTTCCTTTGAAGTTTTTTTGTTCTTGTTCCAATTTTCTCCCTTGTAATTTTCTCTTTGTTCTTGCAATGTCTTTCGTATTTTTTCCTCTCTTTCAACCCTCATCTCTTGGCTATGCAGCCTTGTCTGGTCACTATGGTTATTACTGTCTTATGGGACCTCCACGGGATTTATACCCGTGATCTCTCAATTAGGGAGCTGTGATTTTATCCAATAGTCTACGCAGGAGTAGAATACATATTTATGATTGTGTACTCTAATATGATTTTAATAATCACTACTTATCAACTTCTGAGGTAATTTCCAGATTAAAAACCTCTAGGTCTTCAGAAAATTATATCAAACCTCGAGATCTCAGTAGATATCAAATCTATTTCTCTGTTTAACGATTGTTAATGAAAATGAGTAATTTTAAAGGATAATAGGATTCTGGAAAATGTTTGGCATTGTACCTGTTATATAAATTAAATACTACGTTTTAAGAGTTGGGATATTTTGGCTTCGTTATGCTGCAGTCACCTTACATTATAAATTAAGCATGGATAAAAATTTTACGATCTATATAGTTTGACCCAAACTTTTACTGCATAATTTTAGCATGCTTAATAACCCCTTCAAACTTTAGTAGTACATATTGTAATCTGATAGTACAACTGTAATTAATGTACATACTAATATATGCTAGTGGTTACACTGAGCTGTTACATGCTAAGCTTATGCCTAAATATTCCTTGAGAAATGATGAAATGATCACATTCCAATCTTCAAAATGCAGTGTTTCAATATTGTAATATATATTGATGGAATATGTCCGAAAACTCTGCTCCTGCTAGTGGTTGCACTGAGCTGTTACATGCTAAGCTTATGCCTAAATATTCCTTGAGAACTGATGAAATGAGCACATTCCAATCTTCAAAATGCAGTGTTCCAATATTGTAATATATATATCGATGGAATATGTCCGAAAACTCTGCTCCTGCCTTACGTATCTTAAAAAATACTATATTTATCTGGAATCAGAAAAGAAAATCTTATAGATATAAGTAAAATAGAGGTTTTCTGAAATTCTAGATATAGTATGCACTAATGACTATCATGATCCATAAAATATTTATCTGCACCGTTTTACTGGCACATGAGGTGTTAGCTTTGAAATTTAAATGTTTGTGAAGGTTCAAATAAAGTAAAACGAAAATCTTCTGAAATAAATAAACTTCAAACTAAAATTAATCTTCTTCTTGAAAATAATTACTGGATTTTAAATTAAATATAAAAACTTCATGATAACTTTTAAATTCAAACTTGTAATATATTCGTCACTCAAAAATTTACAAAGTTCTTACAGCTTGTCTTTTATTCAATTTTTCAAAATTCAAAACTTTCACACTCTAATTCGTTATGGCAAATCTTCACTTCAATTTATCTTCAAAATTCAATTTTATTTTGTAACTAATTTTTTTACTTTACTTGAGCTATTCCTTCTTTTCAGTGTTAGAATTTATATAAATATTGCTGAAAGCATCCGCAATTCAATGACGATTAACAAAAAATATAACTCATTTTCAAAGACTACTCGTTACTACTACTTCCGATCAACTGAGACGGGAGGTACAGCACGTCTACCTCACCCCACCTCTTAATTTCGTTATCAAACACTGCCATCTGCGATGTGCGCCTCGCTGACAGCAGCCTCTTTTGTACTGTCGAGTCCTTATCATTCTTCTGGGCCTACTTCTTCCACCGGTAATTCAGTTACCCCAGAATTATAATTTAATACATTCGGTACATAACTACTAAATGTGATACTGTGGTACTGCATCTCCAGCTATGGACTGGCTGAATGACATTGACGCCTATCGTTTAGTATTCTGGCACAAATATCTTTCGTCTAAAAGGGGGATGGAAGAATTATTATCTGTATGTGTCTGTACGCTGGACATCTAGAGTAAGAAATGAACTATAGAACAGTAAGTTTACATTTAATCTTAGTTAATCCTGGTCTTCAACCCAGTTCAGATTAGAAATTAAATTTTATTTTTAAACTAAATGCAACTTTAATCATTACATCTTTGTTGTTTCATATAATTAATTGAGGACGAGGCAGGTTTTCTATTAGCTGATATCCTTCTACATTTTTGTATGTGCGTTAACCCTTGATAGAAAGTTCCTAAAGACTTGAAATGTAGTAAGTAGATATCTTTTAGCCCACTCGCAGACTAATCTTATTGCTTATACCACTGAGCCATAGTAGAGTCCTTCCGTATCATTTAAATTATTTGTGTTTTTTGTTTCTATTTATTTATTGAGGACCAGACAGGCTTTTATATAAACTGATATCCCTCTATATGGTTGTATGTGCGGTAAACCTTGATAGAAATGTCCTAAAGACTTAAAACGCAGTACGTAGATTTTTCTTAGCTCGCACGCAGTATAATCTTATTGATTTAAGCCCACAGGGCCAAAATAGAGTCCTTCTGTATGTATATAAATGTCTGTTCAATACCTGGTTTTAAAAATTTTTCTTGGTCCTTCCACACTCCGTTGAACCAGTTTTACTCATCATGAGCTAATAAGCTAAGTAAAATACAAGTCACATTTGTGTTGGTTTTGTATTTCAACTGATTCTTTTTCTGTGGAAATTTTAAAGTATATATGCTTTTACTATATTGGTATGTAGGCATATTTTAAATTTCTGATCCATGTACCATTTTACCTACAAGCTCAGTAAAGTCTGTTAAGGAACACGTTGCGTTCCAATAATAAAACTCAGTTGCTCGTATGATCCTCTGAAGTATATTGGTCATAAATTTCATCTGTAAGTAAATTATTTTAAATACCAAAGTATAGAAAGCACACCATAAAGATTGCCTCATTGCGCAAACAGACAGGGAAACTATCGATCATATATTTAAACTTTTGAATTGTTATTGGACCAAGAGGAAATTATATACATAATAATTTGCTAAAAAGTATATACCACCTAATTTTCACCACTCTATGAATTGCCTATCAAGTGTTATTGCAAATACGGATATACCAATAGGACAGAAAGACAGCCTTACACCTACTGATTCTAAACCATTAAGGGCTATAGTTTCTCCTTCTTGAGCTAAAAGGAACCTACGTACCACGTTTCAAGCTTGTTGGACTTTTCTACCGTGAGTTATCTAGCAGATAGGTAAATTGCTTTGACAGACAGACATACTAATGGAATGCACTTTAACAGTTTTCCCCTTAAATCGATATTCCTTGGATCTAAGATAACCTATTTAGCAAAATTTAGCTGTGTAGAAATTTCTATCGAGAGCTGTCGCATAATAGTACGGACAGATGGACAACTAGACGATTTCAATTAGGCAAGTTGGATCCTTAAAACGATTAATGATTCAGATTGAATATAACAAAGAACCTCGATTTAATGCATGCATATGGTAAATGACATCATACCAAAGACGTGACGTTATTGATTCTATGTTAATAGATATCGATGCCTGGATAGACGAGACTATGGGTCAATGACTATACACCGCTAACATGGATGTGGTTTGTTTGTAGACTGCATGGTCTACCTCGCCGGGATACACGAGCCGCAGACTGGGTTTGGTCTATCAATTGTCTATTACAAATTAGAAAATAAGTTTTCATACTGGAAACATATTTCTATAATAGAATGGTGCAGAACAATTAGTTTTAGAGTATTTTTTAATTACTAAACAGAATATAAGATATTTATGAATTTATGGCTAAGTATTATTTTAAAATGATTGAAAAGAGATTTATTTAAACTTCGAACATAACATTAAAATCTAATGAAAAATTAAACTGTATTATTTGTTTGATATAAAACGCAAATGTGTAATTTAATTAAAAAATAAATATACATATTCTCTATTACTAGTATATAAAAAGTATATTATTCGGACTTTTGAACATTAAACTTATATTGTAAGTAACCTTTGACTATTAATAAAGTTAAAATCTTTACTTCAACAAATCTGGCTACTTGCACTCTCTTGCAAATTTGCGTTAATAATTTAGTCCGTTCCGATTCATTCATAATCCTTTTTTTATAAAAAAATATAATATTATCTGTAAAAGAGAATTAATATTATTTAAACAATAAATTACCATACGAAAATCGTAATCCGCCTATAAAACTTATACTGACGCAAACCACCTTGCAGAATGGGTTTGGAAAAAGAAGGACCTTGTGCACCTCTAAAATAATCCGCTGAACTCTGAAAAGAGACGCCGAGATTTGCGAGTCAGACTTTTTATAGATACCTTCTCCCTAACCAAAAATACCTCATTCCTGACGCCCTTGATTGGCCTCTTACTATCTAATCGCAAGGCTAGAGATACAACTGTCAATTACCCTACCCCTATTGAATTCAGTTATCTTAGTCGACTTTTAGATGCTCAGCGGTATACCTATCTAAGAAATTCAACAATACATCATACAGCTATTTAATTGAGACACGTCTAAGATCATTATATGCGTTTTAAACGTATTAACTATAATTTCTAAAAGTATGTATGGTGTTCACAGTTGGCTAAAGAGGTTTAATATTCATATTTCCGCGATGCTGTATGAGCTAATCAAAAGTCCGTTATGTCAAGCATAACACAATGTATTTGAAAAGATATCATGATGAGGTAATGTGAATGAATCAATGTATGTTATGAGTTCTGGTGTAACATTTACGTAATCTGTTTGGCTACTGATCGATATGTTTCGCCTGATGAACGTAAAATTTTGATTTTTATACGTCAGAATCTCGTGGCTCGATACTCCTTAACAGTTTCGGGGTTGCAAAAATTTCCTATCCTCCCCCGTGGGCGCTGCAGAAATTCTATCTAGCATCGATATGGCTGATAGCCCTTACGTTACTCCAACTGACCCTTCACCTCTACCGGCTGATAGGAGTTGGCTGTTTGAACTGGATTGTGGAATGTTTCAACTTAAATGGCTCAATGAAATACTAATGTGAATGATATAACTAAGTTTCTAACCTCCAAACGATTATCTATGTACAAACTGTCTTTTGATATAAACTAAAAACTGGATTAGTAAAATAGTTTTCTTTTTGGCTATTAAAGTGTGCTTATATGTTACTTGATTTTGTAATAGCTAGTGTAATACAATATAAATGTGTATACCTCTCCCTGAGTGATCGGCACTGCAGGTGGTTTTTGCAAAAAGTAAACTTACAGTAAAAAAGAATCCATACGACTTATGTACTATAGTTGTAAACTTGTTTTAGTTTTTTAGTTTTAAAAGATGTCAATGTCACATTTGAGAGAGAGAAATATATATATATATATATATATATATATATATATATATATATATATATATATATATATGCTACCACTTTATGTAACCTTATTGTATTTTATTGATACCAGGGACCTTATACTCTATCGAGTCTCCGCTTTATTTTAAACGGTCCAGTGAGGAATAACAGAATACGCATTAAAAAGAGACCGGGCTCTTAAAAAAACAATTTTAAGAATATATGCATTTTAACCAATATTAGGTAAGATTGTTAGGACCTACGGTCAAACAAAGATTACTGTGAGGTATGCAGTCTGAGTTATTACAATTTCTTTTTAAATATAGTTTTTATTATAGAGGCAATGTTAAAGATATAATGATATTTAATAGGCAATAGCGACTTGTAGTAAGTTATACAAGTTCACTAAAGAATTTGTCAATACTGTAAATTTTCCAATGCCATAATCGATATCAAACTTTGATGTCACATCTTTGAGAGTTCCATTAACTTTATCCGTTTAACTGATCCAATAATTACTACCAGCCTCTTTTCCCCTCAAGATGTTTGAAAATACACTTTTATACCAGTTTACTCGTATAAAAAAGCTAAATGACATTAGATGTATAAATAAACCTACATTCACTACTAAATTGTTGATTTTGAGGTAGCTGTAAATACGTTTAATTTTAAGAATATAATTCGAGTAATTAATTCTTCGAGTAAATATTATGACATCGTAGGATTATTTATCTACAGGAAATGCATTACCACAAAGTAATACAAATAATATTATGAATGCAAAACTGGCTTTTTGTGTTTGTTTTTTTTCCCACGTAATTTATTTAATAAAGTTCGTCATGGATATTCTTGGGATCGCTAGTATAAATTTAGTCCTTTTCTTATTTATCAAATCCCTCCAGGCTACTCCCCACAAGCTTTACAGTCGCGAGAATCCCATTTTAGTCATTAATATTCTGGAATATAATTAATAGTTACTGTTAAATGTAATCAAGTGTTTTGTATAACCATCGTTATATGAAAGTACAAAAATATGTAGTTTATTCAAATAGTATTTTCATTATAGTGTTTGTGTTACATAGTCCAAATTTAAATTAAGTTATCAGTTGACAATTAAACGAGCTTTAATGTTCGGCAAGTACCCAAAAGAAAACGACACACGTTTTGCATTTTAATTTTATAATATAAGTGCATGATTAGTAGTTTAATACAGATAAAAATAAAAAGATACATAATAAAATTTATTCCTGAATGAGCCAATTATGTGTTAAAAATATCTAATGAATTGGAAATACCAATAAAACAAAGCGGATTGTGATAGAACTTAAACTCCACATCCGAAATAATCCTTATTGCTTTTACAATACAAAATACAGTCTTTATAAATAAAGTAAACCATGTTATGTTGGTTTATATTTAGTCTTATATGGTAAGAGAACACGACATTAATTACAACAACTAAGACAGTTCGAGTGTATGTATTGATTCGATGTTATATGAACAGATATTGGGTGGGTACAATATTAATATAGTATTCTCAATGGGATTCCATTACTTCTAATTAGTATCTCCCCAATGTTCAGATTGTACACTCCATTTACAACAACTTAGATAATTAAAGGGATCTTTTCATAGGATTATTATTTATGAAATATTATCACAATATTATTTGTTGAATCGCTGAAAATACAATGACACAACATATTAAAACAAGTGCTGTAAGCCTAAATTTCAATACATGTATTAATTACCGTATTTAATTCGCTATGTTGCTCACAAAACGATAATAAAAAATTGCAAACCCAGCTTTCAAAGAGGAATATCTTTTTTGAGGCTAAACATTTTGAACTATATTCCAGGAGTAGAGAGCAAGTTTTCATACCAAAAGAACACAACCTTGTTTTTACAATAGGAATAATTTGTCTATGAAAGCAATCGTGCAACGTCAATATTTTATTAGGTCAAAATAAAAGCATAAAAAGGGGTAAAGGATATGAAATAATTTTTCTCGTACAATATACTGCATAGTTATGCATACTTAAAATCCACCGTGCTAATCGTAAATAAACTTTAAATGGGCTCAACATATAAAGAACCAAAGTGCTATTTATGTGTCTGTATTTATTTGCCTGGCAATATTGCAACACATTTAATGTGTAAGACAGTCAATCTTAGGTGTTAAAAGCTATACAAAAATATAATTTAAGAAAAATATCATTTCACACTTTTAAACATATTTATACTTTTCCATTTACCCTCAAAAAAAAATTTGTTTTTTTCTTTTTATGAAATCTTCTTTGCATCTAGATAGTTTAGGTATAATTACCAGACTGCTCTGTATAAATAACATAATCATACTTTACACTGGATGAATTTCTGTTTATTCCCTCTGCAAGTTCCATCGAAAATGTTTATAAGATCCTCCCTTAGCAAAATTGTAAAATATCATCAACATTGATCTGATACTAAACTTTAATACACAAAGCGTGTCCTCTTTCTCAATGATACTGTACAGTTATCCCATAGTTTCATTAGATAATTTTTAAATCATGTTCTTTTCTTAATCTAAAGCATATCACATTCCATATTATACGAGCAAAATTCTTGCAATAAAAAGCTACAAGGGTATTTTTTAGGTAAGTAACAAAATTTTAAAGAGATACAACCTTGTTTATGTAAGAATGTGAGATTTTTTTGAATTGTTATATTATTATGACTTGCCTGGCAGAGCGCTATAGGTAGATGTGTAGTGGAATGTTCGGTTGAAAAAAGTGTTACCTGAAGCTGCTAAAATGCATATTATTCGGTTACTGGTTCCGTTTTCGATGTTTTCTACTAATGCTACCCAGTTTTGGCAACCTATCTAAAAATAGGATGTAAATTGGATGTAAATAATGTACCATGCCGCATTGTATGATACAAATAGAAACAGTGAGATAAATACGGAATTTCTGTTTAGTGCAAAAGGTTCTCACATTCAATGAGCTATGCCATTTCGTGAGATACTCTTGTTTCGGGATGACATATCTCGGTCCGCCATCCGGCAGAATGTGAAGCTGCTCTTCCTTAAGGTCTCTTTAGAGAAAAGGAAGAATATGTTTGGGTATTTTTGGTAAAAATTGTACACAAAAACCTGCCCTGTGACGTCGTTCACTTATCCTGCGCTGTATTTAACATACATTTTAAATTATTTTACAACAATTGAATTGCTGCTCAAAGAATACTCATAGAGTTTGTATTTTAATGTTTTATCATAATAGTTCACTGTTGTTGTCAACTAAAAAAAATAAGGCAATGACTAGGATTTATTTAGAAAAACAGAAGAATTTAATAATTTTATTCCAATTTAATAAAGAGCATTTTAATTCTTTTATAGTTTCCTATATTGTCGAACTGTTATGTCATAACTGTATCTGCTAAACGAAATTTAATAAATTTATTTCTTAGTAGTTATTCGTCTTATATTTTACAGATTGCGCCCTTTCATTTACTACATAAATATGTTTCCATCGTAATATATTATTTTTAATATGTAATGTATACGTTTTATTTTGCACGTATACATTATTTCAATGTTAATGAGATTGGAAGGGATGCAAATCTTGAAGGATATCAATCAGAAGGATGAGCAGCTAGAATTTATGGAGTGTGTAGGGAATATTTCGATTAGAAATAAGAAGATTCCACAGAATGGTAGCAATTGTTACCATATTTTTCTCATGTAGCACGGTCATAGTTTGTATCATAAGAATATGCATGTCTATGTCAATTTGCTTCACTCACCTCTTTATCTCCATTAAAATAAGACTTAATCCCTGATATCTGACAGTACTTCAGAATTGTCTTCGTTATAACTAAGTCTATTTTATACTCTCTTTGAAAATAAATTACTTAAAAAAAATTTTAAACCTAACACTCTGATACATGTTGGATGAAAAGCGTGAATTGAACAAGATTTAACGTAAACACAACCGGTTTCAAACAGATTTACATAATAACATATACAATGAGACTAGAAGTGTTTTCTATGGAAAATTTAATGACTGGGATATACTAACACTTGACTGTTTGTTGAGCGGTAAATGTAACCTGAAATTTTCTCTTTAATATTGTTTAAAAAATAAACCATTTTTTCTCCATTACATTGACATTGCACAGAGGTTTTATTTTTTAAATAGTTAAGCTATTTGTTTTTCATACCTTAAGAAAATCATTATTCGCAAAGGGAAATAGCAAGAAGACTCAATATATCACAAAAGTCTGTAAGCAGGATTAAGTGGGCCTCTAATAATAATACTATTTATGAATCTAGTCGAGTTGGAAAATGTGGCCGCAAACCTAAATTGAATGAAAGATTGAAAAGGAAACTAAAAAACATGGTTCTCAACAACAGAAGAAGTACTAAAAAGCAGTTGGCAGAGGAAATGAAAGCATATGGAGTCAATGTTTCACCCAGAACTGTTCTACGAACCCTTAAAGATGAAGGCCTAAATGCAAGACGACCTCGAAAAAGCAGAATATATCACCAGCCATGGCTAAAAAGCGCTTGGAGTGGGCAAAAGGGCTAAAACACTGGACTTAGGATGATTGGAAGAAGGTAACAAGTAAAACATTACGTTATTTACACTAAAAAACATGTGTTATATTATCATAACCTAGCCTAACCTAACAAAACCTGTAAACATTAGACAGCCTAAGAAGGTACAGTATGTGATTTCTTCTACTGTACAGTATAGTAAAAATATTACTGTATACTGTTGCAACTAGGTCTAACAAAATACTGTAAATACAATTGTGGTATTGCTTTCAGGTAATTTTTTCTGAAGAGTCCATATTTCAAGTCTCAGACATCACTAGCCAGTAAGTTAGGAGAAGATTAGGAGAAGAAGTTCACAAGGATTGTGTGCTGCAAACAGTGAAACATCCAACTTCTGTCATGGTCTGGAGTTCAATGTCGGTACATGGGCTTGGTAGGCTATATATTGTTGAGAAAACAATGAGACAGGACCAGTACCTCAATGTTTTACAGCGAAGAATGGTTCCACAGGCCAAAAACTGGTTTCCAGATGATGAATTTGTGTTTATGCACGACGGAGCGCTATGTCACCAAGCAAAAACAGTTAAAAGTTTTTTAAATTCAAAAAAAAAAATCAGTGTTCTGCCTTGGCCAGGAAATAGCCCAGATATGAATCCGATTGAGAATCTTTGGGCTATAGTATAAAACAGGATGAAAAAAAGAAAATTACAACAAAAACTGGCTTGATAGAGACTTTAATAAAAATTTAGCACCATGACCAAGAAATAAAGGATTCTTGCAAAAAACTGGTGGAAAGTATGTCTAAGAGATTGACATTGCTTATAAAAAATAAGGGATTACATACTAAGTATTAGATGTGTATAAAAGTTAAAAATGAATAAAATGTATTGAAAAACCTTGTTTAGTCTAATAATTTGTCACCCCTCTGTAATATAAGCCACACTCTTGTGCATGAGGGACAAAATGATAACACAAAATACAAAGTTCTGAACAAACGATGCCTCTAGAACAACTTTAATTTTATATTTGATATTTTACATGAAGCTGCATTTATATAAGCAATGTAGAATTCTATGAAGGTGCATGCCATTTAGTTGGATTTGGCTGAGCGTTACCAAATATTATTACACTCGTCTTTTATGTAACTATTGTAGGAATGAGAAAACCGCTAGGTAAATAAATTTATAAACATACTGAGTACTATCATATGAGATTTTATTTTAACAAGTAATACAGTGGTTATGAATTGAAACTTGGCACACAGAGAAACTGGCTATGTATCACGTCTAGTGGTGTTATTTTGTATCTAGTATGTTTATTTTACCTGAAACAGTAATTCATATTATTCGGATCTTTTTTCTGGAATATCTTAAAAATCGTTGGAGAAAAGCAAATTCAATATAATTTACCAAAAGTCGCAGGATCCTGGTCAAATATAAACTAAAGCAGAAACACCAATACCCGCCGCATTACAAATTTGTAAGACCTTCTCTGATCTCCTGATCTTCAGTTCGTTTACTAAATGAACTTATTTAGAATGTTTACGTTTAATAAGAAGCAATAAGGAAAATTATAAATACTAAATTATAAACTTATTGATTATAATCCTAAACACGTTTTTTCGGTGTAATAGTAATAACATTATATTTTTCATTCCACTTGAAACGTATTGTCGCCGGAAAACATATTTATTTAATCAATTATTAATTATTAATTTTATTTTATCATTTATTCTAATTAGATTGTTTGTTAATGCCAGATTTATCTACTAAACTCTCACCGATTCATTTATCGTTATATCTTGGGTTTATGTAAAATTCTTTAAAGGGTTGCGTATACATATTTTGGGATCTTGAAGTTCTTTGAATGTATTGACATATTGTACAATACTATATAACTGTGCCATTTTATTGTTCTTTTATAAATGACGTTCTTTATATTTTAAAATATAAAATTTTTTAATATCCAGTCCGCTTTAACTATATAACAGGTGTTATAGACGTTTTGTTGAAGATTAAAATATAAAACACATGAAATATTACTGTATAAGGAATGGTGTTTAGGTTTATAACCATCACAGATATTAGATGTAAAAAATAATATTGAATTTTTTCATCCTTTTTAGTACAGAATCTGCATTTTACGTCCTAATGATAAATATAAGAAATATCCTTAGCTCTGCGAGCAAACAAAGTCAGTCACCTCCGTAATTGGTTGCCATGGAAATGCTAATCAGATAATCAGCTGTTTTGTTTTTTTTTGTTGCTAACTACCTAACGAAGCAGATGAGATTATTTGAGCTTGTTAATTATTATGATTTTATTATGTAATGAAGTGAAAGAATCAATCTGATGAAGTAACGGAGACTAAAAACCTGAAGTAATAAAATCATAAGTTATTTTAAAAACTGAAATTATTGTTTTTATTCATTAAGGAGAATTTCTGGTGTTAAATGATTACCGACTCAGTGACTATTCTAAAAAAGAATACGCCATCATTTAGATATTTAAATTTACATTATAAAACCACCACATTGAGTTTTAATATTCAACCTCGCGTGCTTGGCAGTGTTACAAGGAGTGCGCTTTTTTAATTATCAGACCTAAATAGGAAAAATACCGCCAATTGTGTGTTAACGAAAAAGTTTTAGTAATTCAAAAAGTGTATTGTTTGGTTTAAATTCAAAAAGTAAAAATTATGCCATGTTAACTATTAAAATAGTATAGTCCTATTCTTTACAATTCGAGTATATTCGTTTAAGGTCTCTATAATATGGTTGGAATATGTGATAATGAAATATTATACTCTTTAAATGTAACAAAACATTATCTGTGGAAGCTTAAATCTAGGGCAAACTTTAACTATGATTAGTTGTTTGGAGATCATACGTCAATCGCTAAGGTCAAGGTCCACTTCTCCAAGTCTTTCAAGTCTGAATTTAAAATTCAAGTAATTAATATTATACTATGTCTAGTTCACGTATACTCGATTTCATGAAATGAAATTTACACTATGCGAGACTACTCATCGCTTCAAAGTCTTTACTGAAATTCATGTAAAATTGAATTCTACAGCTCATTTCATATCGAAATATACTGCAGATGGAATCAGGCGAAATATAATTTTACACGCCACAGACAGAAAAGAAATTTTTTACACCTCTCTGAGTTAAAGTCTACAATGACACTCAATGAAATCTCATAGAGGATCATATACTTCGAAATTTATATTAAATTTTTATAAGTGATATTTATTGTAGATTTCAAGTACACGTCATTTTTTTCTTGTAGTATGACGCAAAAGGATGGACAGAATAGAATGTTTGAAATACATTGACTGATATGCTTCGCTAAGATTCATGCCATAATTGGGGACTGTTAATAACATTTTGATGACGAGTAACGAGTACGAGCACGGATGTCCTACACTTTAGGATATACGAAAGGCTGGATTGTGCTAAAGTTCAGGGCATCCCAGAGGCAGGCAGTTTTTTTCCATGACGCCGGAACCAAGTAGAATTCGGATCTTCAAACCACAAAACTATCTCATCCTGAAACGTCATAGAGTATTTGAGTCATTCGTAGAGTAGAGAGAGAACAAATTAGAATTTTAGGAATGACGGCTCGATTTAGTCTAGTTAATTCAGATTGTTGTTATGAAGGGAGAGGCTCATATCCTTCTTAGCTGTATTCTTCCCGAATCCATAATCACTGTCTGTGCGAGGATTTTAAAAAACATAATAGGGCTTATAGTCCTTACAGTACAAGAATAATACAATCAATATTTAAACGATTTGGACGTATATAAAAGTTTTGATAGTTCTGGAGGAAAAAATTCTCAGGCAGAATTCGGTAGAGGATCGGCTGTGCCAGAGGTGGTGTAATGTAAATCTCCAGATGGTGTTAAGAGGCTGGGGCTTCAATGTCAAGAAGTATTGAAAGGATATATATTCTATATTATCTACGAAGATGATCTACCTTATCCCAAAATTACTTTTTTATAATTTTGAAAATATTATTAAAAATCCGTTTACATGGAAAATTCTAATTTGGTAATTACAGTAATGTCGTTATACATACCCTAATCAAGAGAGTGCCTCGTAATGTTTTTCTTTAGAATTTCCACATAGGCTTCTACAATTGCAATTTTAAAATAAAATATGTAAGTATAATAGTTTTTCACGTTCTCCCTCATAATAACTTATACAGCAAGAAATGTTACAGCAAATTTATTAAGTAACAATATTATACATATCCTAATCAAGAGAGTGCCTCGTAATTTTTCTTCTTTAGAATTTCCACATAGGCTTCTACAATTACAATTTTAAAATAAAATATGTAAGTATAATAGTTTTCACATTCACCCTAATAATATTTTATACATTTCCCTCATTTTAATAACGAGTAAATGTCACTTTACACATCTCTGTCATCCACTACGAACAATGTATAACCACAAACAGGTATAAGTTATATAATTAGATCGATTGAGGGAGAGGACACATATTGTAGAGGGTCGTTGTTTAAAACAGGAGCAGTTTTGTCATCTCACCGCCACCTCATTACAACGGCTACGTAAAGCGGTAAATAATGAAAACGCAACAAAGTTAGGTCAGTCTTTGCTGCTGTGACTTCTCGTGCTGTGATTTGTGTAGAAATCTACACCAATTTATTAATAACTTCAACATACTTTATCTATGCTTAACGTTTACCCAGGGATTCAGTTTTTTTTAGGTACATGAAGTAATGTGTAAATTAATATTAGAGCATAGAATAAAAATAATCTTTAAAAAACTTCTTGTGACATTATCAGAAATGACTGATTGATTAAATATTATTTCTCAATATGTAGCTAATATCGTAATTATTCACAATGTATTACGCTTGTAATATACAGGGTATTAAAAATATCTATAAAAAACTAAATATTCTTATCAATAAATAAAATTCACCATTAAAAGTTCCAATATCTTTACTCTTTTAACTCACAAAGTACTCTATTTTTTAATAGATTGATTCCTAAAACAAGTATCCTAAGCAAAATAGTAGCCATTAAAATGTTCAGTATTCATTAAATCCTTTTAAGGCTTTTAACGTATACTCCAAACAAGGAATATTAAAATTAGAGCAATAAAAACTAACGTAATATTTTTGTAAACATGCTGTACTCACCATGACTAAATACTCATTGGACAGTAAAAATTAGTGAAATTTGAATCACGTTTTATTTTAGGTAGGCAGAGTGAATAAAGAAAAATATTATATATGAACTGATTTGAATTAACTAAGCTGGTTAGATAATAAACGTAGTAAAAACCGAATCGTGTGTATTTAAAAATTTGTTTTCTTCTTAAAAATTTTAATTTTTTTTATTTACACTAATATTTACGTACAATTTTTGAATAAAATATGGTAATGGATATTTATTTACTAAATGTCTGTTTTATTTTTATAACATTAAGCATCTATCCTCATTAAAGTGTTCCGAAATAAATTTTTCAAACCTCACTAATAGAAACTCAGTTTTGTTGTAATTCCTGACGTACGCATGCCACAGCGATGTAGTTTATATTTTGTAATTTATTTGTTTATTCTAACTTGTGTGTTAGTTTATAACCAAGGTATACCTCAAAATGTTTTGACATTTAATTATTTTTTCAAATGGTAAAATTAATGTTCTTAAGAAATTTTATTGACAATGCTTCATTTATTTTATACATAAACAGATTTTAACAAATTATCGAATTTTTCAAATGTGAGTAATAAATATTAATATAAAGTTGCTAGTTTAAAAAGTAAATCTATTTAAACCCAAAATAAATCAATTGTTGGATTACCAGTATTAGGTTTTATAATTGTGAATTACATTAAAAATGCGTACGTAAACACTTAAATTTTAGGACATGTATTTTAAAGTTAGGCTTTATATAAAAATATTTATTAAATACTAAATATTTGGTCTCAGGTTATGTTTGGTTGAGAGAGTCTTTAAGGACATTTTATAAATAAAATCATATTACTAGATGTTCTTGAGTTTGTTTGATGTTGTGAATTTGAAATGATCATAAACCAGAAATGATTATGTTACTTATTATTAGCAAAGAAATGCGGAATAGTAATAACAAGGGACAATGTTTTGTAAGTAATAATTTAATATATTTGTAGCTTAAAATAAACCAAACTATGAAGGGAGGGAGATTAATTGAAAGATTTATTTATTTCCAAATACTTCCAGCTGAGCACACAAAACCTTGATTAAATATTTCAACTTCTTCCTAAAGTTTACCAAACTGTTCTTACTTTTATTCAGTACTGATCTTTTATGTATTATTTATGTTAATTATTAACCATTATAATTGAAAAGTCATGCTACAATAAATCATATAACATTCAAACATTGTTCAATTACTTTTATATTACAGTTATATTATGACAGCAATTCTTATTTAAATGACATCCATAAAATCTGACAAAATGTTCATATCCCTCCTGAAATCGATTCAGCGATCTTTTAGTTATAAAGCCAATTTATCGAACATAGAATGCGGAACAGTGAGGTCGATACTATAATATAAGTTAGGAGTACAATGCAATGGGTCGCATTACTGACGTTTCTGAGTTTTCATACACAATTTCAAGTCTGTAGCTTATTTAATTATTTACGTGCCCTGCCGGCAGATAGATGATTATACAGAACGAAAACATCTGTACATTCACCGCCAGGAAAAAGACAAATTGTAGGTGCCAATTGGCATAACTGAAGGCCCATGGAGTAAATATTATGGAAATTTACTGGAGTAAAAAAATTTTTGAAAAATTGATTTTCATTAAAATAAGATTCATATTCGTAAAAAGAAGTAGTGTTCAGCCTAACTATAGGGTTTTTCATGTCTGTTGGGTTGAAGTTGGCAGCCTGTGGCGGCCATGTTGTTTTGGTGTAAGCTGTTTCATTAGTGTATTGTTGTTCAGTAAGTTCGACCATTTAATTGGCAATTTATTTCATCATGACAAGTTACACGATTGAGCAGCACGTTCAGATGATTAAACTGTATTATTAAAATGAGTATTCACCACTTAAAACGTTATGTGCGTTGCGACAATTTTACGGCAGACGCGGAGGCCCTTCAATTTCCACACTTCAACGTTTGCTAGCTACATTCGAGATGACCGGTTCGGTAAACGACCAGACTACACCCAGACGTCAAAGGAACAGTATATCTATCGAGAACGTTGCCATTGTCCGTGAAAGTGTGGAGAGGAACCCGAGGCAGTAAATTCCTCGCCGTGCACAAGAACTCGGCCTTTCGCAAACTTCAACTGTATTTAGGCCTGCATCCGTAAAAAATCCAACTGACCCTGGAGCTTAAAGTTTTTGACCGTAGAAAACACCGTTTGTTCGCCGAGTGGGCTTTGGAGCGTTTGGAAGAGGACCCTAATTTCGGCTAAATATTATCTTCAGCGACGAAGCACATTTCTGGATTAATGGCTATGTTAACAAGCATAATTGCCGTATATGGGACAACGTCAACCCAAATGATATTCACCAGGTAGCGTTGCATCCACAAAAAGTTACTCTTTGGTGCGAGTTTTGGGCCGGCGGTGTGATTGGTTTGTATTTTTTTGAAAACAACGTTGGTGAGGCCATCACTGTCAACGGAGAATGCTACAGAACAATGATTTAGTTATTTATTCCCACGGTACAGACCATTTTACAATAATGTGAAAATTAGATGGCAAATGATACAATGTAAATAAATAGTTAACAGTAGCGTATAGGCACATACAAAGCTGATAAATATGTTATAAAAGTAACAGTTTACAAAACAAAACAAAAAAATACAACTGCAACAACAAGAAACGAAAAAGAAAATAAATACTATAGATCACCAACATCCTAAAATAAAATAATTTTAATCGTAATGAAGACAAATAACAATATGGGAAACTGAATAAAATTAGACTACGTTGCATATAAAAATTGTTGAGCTGGAAGCCCGTCAAGACGAAGCTGAGCAATACTCTAGACTTAATACAATAGAAATCCATTGGGGTTCCTGAGAAAGAAAATGAAAATGTTTTCAGTCTAGTTCAACAAGTCGGAAACAGTCTAAACATACAAGTAAAGGAAGATATGGTGGATGTCTGCCACAGACTTGGAGGGAAAAGTGGCGAAAGACCCCGAGGCATCGTAGTGAAGTTTACAAGAAGAACAGTCAAGGAAGAGTTTCTACAAAAAAGGAGAGTCAAGAGAAATCTGAATACGTCTGACATTGATTTCCCAAGCCCAGCAAGTGTCATCTATATAAATGAGAGCCTTACTCCTACAAGACGGCGGATATTCAACGAAGTACGATCGATCAAGAAAGAAAAAGGATTCACGTTCGTCTGGATACGGAACGGCAAGATCCTGGTCCGACCATCAGAAGGTGACAAGGTGTCTGCAGTGAGCAACTGGAACGACGTGGAGAAGCTGAGGAAGCTGCCGGCAGCAACAGGCTCGCCTCAAGCTCCAGGTAACTAACTCCTCACAGACAACAGTACAAACAGTTCATCATGTTCACCTAAATGAATAGTTTAAAAGAAACAAGTTTTAAAAATAGTTTGTTTACTACTATTGATAGTTCAGATTTAATAATAGTACATCAAAACATCCGTAGTTTAAGGTCTAATTTTGACGATTTTTTAGTGTTTCTTGAAAGTTTGAAAAGAAAGCCTGACATTATTGTACTAACAGAGATTTGGATAAGTGACAGTGAGGTGGGTCAGTACAATTTGCCTACTTTCTTGTTAAATGTTCAATGTAATAATAAGTACCGTGCGGGGGGCGTGGCGGTTTTTGTATCCTACCAATTGAATTGTGTACGTCAGGTTAAAACAACAATGGCGACGGCAGATGTCGTACACCTTCACTTCAAACTTGAACGGGGCATAGCTGTTGATCTTTTAGCAGTTTACAGATTACAGGCGTTCTCAATCAATATGTTTAATGACGAATTTCAAAACACACTAAGCGGTATAAAATCTGCAAATTTCATAGTGAAAGGGGATTTAAATATTAATTTGTTGGATACATCTATTAGAAGTGTAGAGGACTATTTAATTTTAATAGCAAGTTATGGACTCAACTCACTTGTCAATGAACCCACAAGGATAAATAATCATTCAGAAACCTGTATAGACCATGTTTTTTGTAGAAGTAAGTTTGATAGCTCTGTTAAGTACACAGCAGAAGTTTTGAAGATAAATATAACCGATCATTGGATGACAGTTTTGGGTTTAAATATTAAAAATAATTGTATATCACGTATAACAAAAAACTGTTTTGAACATGTTTCAGTAAATTTAAATACACTTAAATTACTTGTAAGCCAAGAAAACTGGTTGGAAATATACAACTGTACTTCAATATCCGATGCATTTGAAAAGTTTCTGATTAAAATACAAAGTTATGTTTCAGTCTCTACGAATTATGTAAACGTTAGTAATAAGTTTTTAAAACCCTGGATCAATGCAAGTATTGTAAAAGCCGTTAAAGAAAAAAATAATTTGTACAAAAAAGTTGTTAAGCGGCCTAATGATGTGAATTTAAGAAATAGGTACAGGATTATTAACAACAGTTTAAAAAACCAAATAAAGCGCATTAAACAATTGCATTATTCACATGTTATAGAGTCAAATAAAACCAATACAAAAAACAGTGGAAAACTATAAAGGAATTAGTAGGGGATGAAGTTAAAAACTCAGGTGTAATTCTGGTGAAAAACCACAATGATATTACAACTTCAAACCCGAAAGAGGTGTCCAACATTTTGAATAATTTCTTTTGTTCAATTGCAGTAGACCTGAGACAAAAAATAGAAGCAGAAAACACCAATCCCACTCGTATGAATAGTTGTCACCAAAATATCTTCCATACTGTGGCAATAAAAGACTCGATGTTTTTGTATCCGACTAATAACAAAGAAATAAGCAATATAATAAAATCTTTAAAAAATAACAAAGCTCCTGGTTTTGATAATATTACACCTGTTATCATTAAAGAAATATCCGAATCAATTACAGACGTGCTAGTTTATTTGATAAATCTTAGCTTGTCGACATGAGAGTTCCCAAAAATTTTAAAACATGCGGTAGTCACTCCACTCTTCAAAACAAATGACAGATCAGATCCTGGCAACTATCGACCTATTGCGTTACTTTCAATATTTTCTAAAATACTCGAAAAAGTTGTTAAGGTGAGGCTAGTGGATTTTCTTACAAAACATAGTTTTTATAGTAAAAAACAGTATGGGTTCCAAAGTAAGTTAAATACAAGTGCTGCCTTATTGGACTTCATGTCTCAGGTCTACACAGGCATGAATGAAGGAAAAGTGTGCGCTGGACTATTTGTCGACGTCATGAAGGCGTTCGATACAGTGGATCATCGAGTACTTTTAAATAGAATGCATGACGCAGGCATCAGGGGAATTGCTTTGCAATGGTTTTGTTCTTATTTGACAGATAGAACCCAAGTAACTAGAGCTAATAAAACTTTCAGTGAAGTAGGTAAACTAGGTATAGGGATACCCCAAGGATCAGTTTTGTCTGGCCTTCTTTTTCTAATTTATATTAATAATTTGTGCAATGGTAATTTTAGGGGCAAGATTGTAGCATTTGTGGATGATACTGCTTTATTTTATAAAGCAGACTCACTAGCACAAGTACAACTGAGTATGCAACATGATGTAAATGCTTTAAGATGGTGGTTTTCTAATAATTTCATGGTAATGAGCCCTAAAACCAAATACTTATTATTTAACTTATGTAGAAAAGTATCCTTTATTTCACCTGTTAAATACCATGTTTTGAGTTGTCATTCTAATAATAATATAGTGTGTAATTGTTCAAACTTAGAACAAGTTGATAGTATTAAGTATCTTGGATTACTGGTAGATTCAAAGTTGAATTGGAAATCTCATATAGCTGAAGTTAAGTCTAAACTAGTGAAGTATGTTAGACTTTTTTATTCTCTTAGAACGGTATGCTATACAGGATTGCTTAAACAAGTTTATTTTGCCTTTATAAATTCTAAAATTGAATAGGGTTTAGAAATTTGGGGAGGAACTTATATTACAACCCTCAAACCAATTGTTACTCTGCAAAAACATTTCATAAGAATAATAAAATTTAAGAATAAAATGGAGAGTTCAGCTCCAATTTTTAGAGATTTAAATGTGTTACCGATAAAAAATCTGTATATCTATAAAGTATTAAAATCATTTTATAATCAAAGCAGCAGTTTTTACAATGCAAATTCACATTATAGTCAGAGAAGAATAAACGTTCAAGTTCCGAGACCCCATCTAACCTTGTTTAAAAAATTCTATCTTTTTTTAGGACCAAAGTTTTTTAATTGTTTACCAGAATATTTAAGAAAATGTAAAATCAAAAATAAGTTTGTTAAAATGCTTCGGCATGTTTTGTTATTGGAAGATGTACACAGGTTTTACAACACTATAGTATGATCATTACACTTTTAAATTGTAACTTTATATTATAATTTACTTGAAAATCTGATCAACATTTCACATATATTTCCGTTTTATGTTACTTTTTTTTAGAAGTTAATCTAGTTATAGTTGTTTTAGAGTGTATCATTACGATTATCTGGTAGGGCAGTCCTTTTTTTTGAGTTGCTGTTTCTTTATGTGTACTAGTGTAATTCCCGAACAGGTATTTTCTTACCTCGGGCTTTATTGTTGATTTTAGTTTAAGATCTACTGTATGTAAAATGTACAACTGACAACAATAAAGAAATTTTTCATTCATTCATTCATTCGTAATAATAATGTAACAAAAACAACAAAGATAAGTAACAAACTATAGCAAAAGAGTACAAACAGTACAAAACAAAAAAATATATTATAAATTCTAGAACTCTAAATTTATCATAAACACTAACAAATAACAATAATATTTAAATGTACTTTATAAATAACAACATATGTGCAAAGCATGAACTAAATTAATGACAACTCATTTCTTTTGGCCCAAATTTAACGATATGGATGTAAACGACATGTGGTTTCAGCAGGACGGCTCTACGTGCCACACAGCGAACGAAATCTATGAACAATTTGCATGAACGATTTGAGAGTATGGTTATCTCTCGCAGAGGTGACGTGAATTGGCCGCCGAGATCGTGCGATTTGACGCCCATTGACTTTTTTATAGGGTTTTCTGAGGTTCCAGGTCTATAAAAATAGGACTCAATCAATCGATGAACTTAAGATAAACATAACCCAGGCCATCTCTCAAATTCAACTGGATTTATGAGTAATTGAAAATTGGACCACTCCGGTGGACATTCAAATTTTGAACATTTTATATTCCACACATAGTGGCATTCCATTCATGTAAAAGAAAGTTTTTCTAATATTATTAATAATTTTATTCCACCTGACCGTCAATATAAATCTCGCAAGCTGATATCCGCATCCGAAAGACAGTTGGCAACAAAAGTACAATGACCAAGAGTGGCTACCTGATAGACGTTACCATGGCAACCATTGTTGACGCCAACTTCCGTGTTAATTGCTTGCTTTGTGGTGTTTTCTCAGACTCCTTGACCTAGCCGGATTGTATAGCCTATATTACAATGGAAGTAATCCTTTTCCTTTTGTTTTTAAATTTATATGCGAATATTTTCGTAAGTATTAAAACTACAGATGTTTAATATTGAATACGTTTATAATTTTATAAACGTTGACTCTTTGGTTAATTCAAAAATTGCAATCTCTCTTTGGATGTATAATCTTGACATATCAGGAAGAATTATTGTGGAATCTAAGGTATTCTGTTTTTAAATATTAACAACAATATAATGGATGTAAAACATTAATTGTTTTAACAAAACATTCTTATAATTTTCTTATTTTAGCACAAGTCTTTTAAAACACCAAATATTTACAGCCTTCTCATCTTATCGTGACAGAATCGGGCGTAGGCCGATTAAACTAATGGTCGGTTAAAGTGAATATAGCATAAAATCCACTTCATACAGGTAAACATCACAGCAGTAAATACATTTATTTATTCTCATTGATTTAAAAGAACGTGGTGTAATAATATTCATTCACTGTTCCTATTACTTCAGCAGGTAAAAGACTGAAACAAAAAATAACAAATTTAAAATAGAAAGTGTGTGGCATTTTTTCGACTCAAGTGTCGTCAAGGAAGATAATTCTAATATAGTTTTTCAGGACAGGGTCGGTTAATCCGATGGTGGTTGACCCGAAAAAGTTTTTAGGAATCTACTCTATCTAAACTAATAAGAGATTGAATTGAGAGGCTTTTAACTCAAAATCAAATTTGTATAATATGTAACTAGTTTAAATTTAAATGCATAATTTTACTTCAATACAGTACAACTATAATTTATGGGGAAAATAACTCATAAAAAGGGCTTTTCTGTCCAGGAAGAGGTTCTGCACAAGTTTACACTGTTAGTTGTATACATTTGTAAGGCTAAATTATGCATCCAAAATTAAAAGTTAGTGGCCAATAATTCACTTTGTAAATTTTAAGTTTATTTTAATATTCCATGTATCGCTTATATTCTGCAAATATAGCGAATAAATATATCTCATTATGGAAGTCTTTCTTAAAATGTGTGTTTGTATACATATTCCTCAGTACTAAGTAGGTTTTTACGTTTGTTACAATAATAAAATAGCCTATCATATGATTCTCTATATACGTCATGGAATATAATACTTATTTGTTATGAAATTGATTGAAGTTTGAACCAATTTGAAATGGATTTATTTAACTTAAATCAAAAGTATATTTAAGTAAATTGATTTACAGAAAGAAAACAGATAACATAAGTATTGAGAACAAATAAACAGCTATTATGACAGACAAGAAATAACATAATACTCCGTCCACCACTCCTTTATTTAAACATAGTCTCTGAGATATGTAGGGGTTCTTCTTCCTCAGGAGGACCACAGATTGTTGACTGCTTTAGGAGATTTTTCGACTATGGAGTCATCATAGGGGAAGAATTTTAATTTTCAAGATAGATTACCGTAATATTATTAGGTTCAATAGGGGCCTCCAATTAGTGATTATTATTAAATTCTTGGCTACTCCCCTTGTTTTAGGAGACGTGCAATCTTTATTTGTTTTTATGGATGCAATATCAGTGTCTGAATATGCTGGTATGATCAAAGGCCTCTAATTTTGTACAATAGCAAAGGGTGGCGCTGATAGGTGACGGGTTAATGTAACTTTAAAAGTTTTTTCCATCATTGTACTTGATATGAGCGTATTCTGGGTGAGTTTCAACAAGTTTTGCCTGCTCAAGCAGACATTCGTATTTGTTTCTTACTTGTCTCCTGACCCGTACAGGACAGGATTCATCAGCCACTGCGATTACGAAGTACTAAAAAAAGACCTTTTTAGATGTTTGAAAAGGCGTTCGTGGCAGTACATAATAAGAAACGAATACAGTGCAAGGCTTCTGGAACAACATAATCCCGCTGTTCTGCCTTCATTCATTTACTTTTCAGGGTAAGTTAATTCGTTTTCAAATAAATCCCCGTTGTGGCTCTCAACTTGAGAATCATCCTGGGTATTGTAGGGTGATGAGCGACTTGTGAAAATTCCGATTTAATGTAAGAAATCCATTATTTCTCTGGACATAAAGGCAGGCCCTTGATCGGAATGAATGAATGCAGGCATTTCATGGAAGGTCGATTGAAGCCAAATATTTTATTAAATAATTATTGAACAGGAAATGGGTAGCTTAGAAACTCATCGGCAATGGTTAAAAAGTGTTTTATACTTGTAATTAAGGCGATTAGTTCTTTGAAATCATTACTTAATATCTCAAAATAAATTAGTTTAAGTTTACGATGGAATCTTGGCTTAATTACCGCACGTAAGGAGCATGTATGTGTGTGCATCCTATGCACATCGTCTATAAAGTAAGAAATATTCTTCCTTTATTAGAAGAGAAAAACTCGCAAAACCTGGATGTCCAATATATATGTGTGCATCTGATAAAACTCTTTGGATCACCGAGTTGAAAGTGAAGATGAAACACGAGAAAAAGCATCTGCTACAACATTGTATTTGCCACACCAGTACACAATGGCATTAGAGTAAGGTACTAACTCCAGTCTAAACTTTATGTTTGTTTTATTCTTGACTTTGCTATAATGCTTTTGATTGAACATTTACGAAGTCTACATTTGCAATCAGTTTGAACCGCTGTCTAATCAGTAAATGACTTCGCTTTTAAAGGGAATAAAATATTGGAAGGCCTTCCTGTTCAGTTGCTGGTGGATGTTGTTCACATTTAGCAAGGGTTCTTGAGAAGAAACATATAGGTCTGCCAGCTTGTGATAGGGTGGTTAATGTAGCATAATAACACGAATCTGTCTCGACAATAAAAGGAATAGTTTCACCAACTGCAATCATTCTGGAACTAGCTATATTTTCTTTTACAATCTTGAAGGCAAGACATAATTCACTATTGTAAGGGAGTGAATTTATAATAGTGAGAAACCAAATATTTTCTGAGAGTTTTGGTATCCACTTGGAATAGTAAGAACGCATAACCCGATCTCGTTTAAGAAATGCACTTTCGTTTTTATCAGGAAATTCTAAAAGAGACTTTAATCGATTAGGATCAGGGCAAATTGATAAATTTTTTTACAATGTAGCCAAGAATAGTAATCCTTGTTTGTGAGAATATACATTTGTGTTAATTTACAGTAAGATATTATTTCCTTATTGCTTCCAGAAATTTGGAAAGGTTAAAATCATTATCAGCCTGCTTTTGACCTCCTATAGTAACATCATCCAGATAAACAAATTTATCTCAAAGGTTTCTCATTTTATAGTCTGATCAAGAGTCATTTGAAAACAAGCTTTGCCATTTGTAACACCCCAAAAAATCCGAGTGTAGATCCGGTAAATTTTCCGTTAGCTTCGAGTTCTGTGAATTTTCGTTCTTTATGAAGGATTGGAATTTGATTATATACTTCCTTTAGAACAATTGTACTATATACTTTGTACTAAGCAATGTTAGATACATATGGTTCTATATGCAGCAAAGGATAAGCATTAAGTTGTGTGAACCTTTAACAGATTGTGAGTAGTCAATGCACAAACCTCTTTTTGTCCAGTATTGATGTCAAGTAATAGGGTTCACCACGGCAACATAATGGGTTTAGTTATTCCTTCCGAGAGCAGCCTTTTAACCAATTTTTTTATGAATTGTCTTTATTCTTTATAGTAGCGACGTAAAAGCAATTGCTTTCACATCCTCAGGCAGACTACAAAATAGTAGTGGTGGCTTAAAAATAAGCTTATATACATTCAATGGTGGGCGTCATTCAAGAAACTTTAACTATAAAGTTGAATGTTAAATAATATCATATCTTACTACAACATCAGCGCATAAATCACGTAGAATTATGAGTATTGCTTGCTGGTATTCATACCAGTTTTGTTCGATAGCTTTTTATTGATATATAACAGAGATTTCAAAATTAGTACTCGTTAACATTTCTTTAATTGAATTTTTAAATAGCAATTTTATACTATTAAATGATATTGCAAAGCAAAGGGCCTACTACAAAGCAAGAGTGAGTTGAAATCAATTCCTGTACAGACTCTTAACATTGGCTTTTCAGTATATTATGTTTATATTTGATTCTATGTATTAGCGGAATGTAGAATAGAATAGAATATGATGTATTTTTGAAAATATTACAATAACACATTAGATACTTTGGTATACACAATGTAATACATCAATAAAGTAACCTAAATAACCAAATGTATACACAATGTACAAACCTAATGAGCAAACTTAAATAAAAATGTAACATTCTCGTAAATAAAAGTGAAACAAAAGCACACGTAAATTAAAAGAAATATTTTCAAAAATATCTAGGGCCTCTAGAGGCAAGTGCCTGTGGAGAGGTTCCTTTGTGTGTATCACTATATTATAATTGACAAACATAAATGATTTTACTCAGCTTGTTTACATATTTATTTATTCCGCTATTTCTATTTGCTATTATGGTTACCTATATGGCGAATGAAAAGTATATGCTAGCATTTAATCATGTCCTATTAGATGACATACGCCACCTTCAAACTCGGTGTTGCTTGTGTACAAATGAAGCTTCTTGTAAAATTTAAAGTCTATAAGTGAGGTCGTTTTTTAAATATCGTGCGTGCATAAAGAAATGAAATTGTTGCAGCAACCCACAGTGACATGATTCAATAACGCTCAGATAATAGTATATAATTATTAAATAAAAGAAAAGTAACTAAAATGATAAACTTTTAAAATATACATCCCATTTATTCACATATGGATTAAAACTCTGACACTCAGTAAGAATTAAAACTTAATTAACATTAGAATCTGACAAAGATAATCCGTAACACCGCTGCTAAACCTTTTGTCTCAGGGAATACAATACTGTTCATTTACTGCCATGGCATTATAATTGTTCTTTTACTACATTAGGTGGGTGACGTGACTTACAAAAGTATTTTATATCGTTATATTTTTGAACTCCACTAGATTGAACCGTTGTATATTGGCTGAATAAACCGTAATAGTTCATCACCATTTATTGGATGAAAGTTATCCCATCGTATAAATCACGGTGGTAAAAAATCATTTCTGTTTCATTGTCTCTCGGCTTGATATTTCCTATAGACCTAAATTTATAGTGGAACTTCATTTCTACGTAGGTATATCTTGATATTTTGCTTGTTACGTAAAAACTTGATGTAATAAAAATTTATTAAACAGACACAAGTCATAAGTACAAGAAAAAGAACGCAAGCCAACGTATATTTGAATAACATCAAATATGATTACTATACCTGTTATTTATGTTGTTGAAAGTTAAATCATTACCAGTCCTTTTGGACTACAGTTAACCAAATCCACCAATCAGAATTAATTCCAATTTGTTCAACCACTAAGCATCAGCTTATTATAATGCTAGAAAGAGAGAATAACATTTTATTTTCTGCGAAACAAACTACATTTTTTTAACTTCTGTTATGATAATTCCTTCGTCACAGGCGGTATTATTAACTATTTTATACACAATATAAAATATATGGTTACCTATATACACTTCGTATAAATGACAATTACAAATAACTTACGTGTCGTGATAAAACTTGACCCCATCAATGCCAAAAACTAAATGCCATCAACACTGGAATAAGACAGTCAATTTCCGAGAGCAAAATTGGAATTTTACGAAAGTATCAGTACATAAAGTTATGTGCATTGAGTTATTGGATATGAAAGATTTTTTGTTCCAATATTTCTTCCCAGATGAAAAGCCATTAACGCTGGAAAAATCCTTTACATAATAAAACTATGACGGGGAAGGACATAATAAAAGATGGGGAGGAATGCTCAGTGAATGCTAATACATGGTAGTGGGAGGCACATCTAGCTATTTTATTGACCGCCGTGCAATCCGATCTCGGCGCTATCCGCTTACCACTTGCTTTTTCTTTCATAGTAGGGCGAAATAAAAGGGTAAACAACTATTTGAGTACAAAGAATAGGTGAAAAATGCTGTCAAGTTATGGCTATGGATTTTGGTGGTAAGTCTACATAATAATGGTATTGTAAAGGTGGTAAGCTGATACTAAAATTGTTCAAGATTCTCACAAGCAATGTAGTACCTTTTTTCAAGACATGCTGTTTAAAAAAATAATTAAATTGGCTTTAATAAATATTGTACTAATTTTTCGCTACGATATTTAATTGTAAAGTACGTCCTGTATTTTATTAATTTAAATAAATCTTCAGACCTGTTAAAAGGTCTTATGCCAGATTACATGGGCTTATGAGAATGGCGCAACTGAAAATGGTGAATTTCAAAAAATAAACCTTAAATTTATGAGATTGTGTTTGATTTTCACCGTAAGAAGCTATAAAATATGACTTGAGAAACTTTTTCTATCCTCTTAATTACGTCCCCATACATATAAGTGTAGCTGCGAACAAAATTTTAAAACTTCCGCTTTATATTCAAAGAGAAATAGGATATATTTTCTGTACAAATCAAATTTGCTATCGCCAGTCCAAATGCCACTGGAAGAGGTGTTGGAAACAAACGTAACGAAAAGAATTATTTATGTTATAATACATGTATTAAGTTTATTTTATTTTTATTTACGAGAGTTTGAGGAACAATATTTGCTTTCCACTTTTTAATCAACAAAGTTACCCGCTATATACTGCACTGTGTAGACAATCATAACGGTTTGCCTGAAGCTAAAGATGAATCGTTTCAATCTCAAGAAGCCATTCCGGTAATGGACAGCCTGTATTCTTTTCTTTATCTGCAATTCTTTGTTGTGTATAAACTTTTACGAGCTTAACTCATTTCTAGTGTCAAAAATAAATAATTATACACAATACTCACTTCGATACATAGTTCCTTAGATATATATTATATTTTTACACTTTTCCTACCCGTTCAGAATGATAAAATCTTTGTAGTCATTAAATTATTTTTCGATTAGTAATAAGTTTTATACTTAATAAAACTCATTAGGTGCCAAGCACACACAAAACATATGTTATTTGTTATTACTATTTCAAATTTATATTTTTGAAGACACCTCTATTGGACGTAAATGTGAAAGATGTCCTGTCCGGCTTCTGGAGTGATATGGTAATATTAAGGATGAGGAAGATCAGAACAGTAGTATACATTTAAAAAGGAAATTTGGATTTCAAACATTTTCTATCATTATATGCTACAAAAGATTTACACTTTGTCTCGAGTACTGGAATGTTTGCTTTTCATCAGTTGTCAAAAATATATAAATTTAAAGCATTACCTTCACCTGTAAAAGCTTAGTGTAGCTATATGGATATAATAATTTGGGTACTTTGGGATTATACCGACCACACCCAGACATGAATCGTTATTTCACATTTCGTTTCTACTGATTACTAGATTAGCGTAGAACAATATTTGGTCAATATAAAACAGGAATTGTCTTATCGCAAACACCTCCCCATCCTCAGACAGAGGTCAAAGTCGAGCGTCTAGTAGATAACGTGATTGCAGAGTCTCGCCGCCCGTTCAGCTGGTGCATCGCTTTGTTGTACTTCCGTGTTTTACCTCTACATTTCTCCAAACACAAAAATTCAACAAAAACAAACATTTACCAAACTAAACTTTTTATTAAAAAAACACTCAAAACTTGTTTTTATTCTTGATCACATTCCGCCACCCAAAATGCGAGTGCCTCCGGCCATCAGCGCGGGCTTCGGCAGCACCTTCGGTGCTGCCGAAGCCCGCGCTGATGTCGACGAAAGAAAAACATCCCTCGAGATAGTACCTATCAGTAAAATATCAAATTCTAGAGGGGCTAATCAGAAATATAAATTGAATTGTAATGGAAAGGCAATGATGTACCGTGCAAATCACGTGATGCCGCGCGGCCTGCCGTAATCAGGATTCTCGAGAAAGATAAGATAACAGCGACAACAATACCTATCACAATACCTGGAAATGCTTGTAAGTTTGTAATTTTGTAATTGAAGAGTTGTTTTTTCGTTCTATCATGTTTGTTTCTATAAATTTCTATTTTTGTGTTCTTCATACTGGTGTGGTCGGTATAATCCCAAAGTACCATAATTTGTACAGTAGGTATAGCGTGGTTTGGTACTCTCACTTTTAAATGTTTACTAATAATGATTAAAGTAGCTGTTATAGTCATTAATTGATCGTGATAATTTTGTTAATGTAGTAAATATTTGAAAAAGAACTTTCTAGATAAACATGTCATCACCATACTTTCAATAAATCAATTTTTTACCTGCTTTTTTACCTCCTTAACCTTATAACTTAAAATGCTTTATCACATTAAGGATAAAATAGATTTCAATCCTAGACATATGACGTTAAAATTTTTATTTATCATGATAGAAAAAGATACGGTAAATCCTATCATCTTTTCCAGTCACTCATTTATAAATTTAGCAGCAAATAATTTGCAATGCGTTACGAAATATTTTACTGTAACCTCAATTAAGACCAAATTCAATGGAACTAAATTTATGTTCAATGCAGGGCTTAGTTGTTTATATTAAGGAGAATTTTAAATAATACTTAACGTTATATAATTTAAAAAGTTTTTAATTTTTTTAATAGTTTTTAATTATCTAAATAATTTTAATTTTTTAAGTTTAATTGTTTATTTCACTTATGAAATATCCAATTATTTTTTTGTCCAAGGGTATTCATAGTACAAATGAACTATTTTAATATTTTTTTATGATCCATTGATTTAAATCAAACTAATATTGTACTTTTTTAACTTTATAACTATGATTTTTGTTCAAATTGCAGCTATATGGGTCCTGAATATCTCCCACACATCTTATGTATATAGCACAAACTCTCGTATGAAAGAAAACCAGAGCTGTTTTAATGAATGAATATTTTATATAAAAGATTAAAATTAAATTTTCAATCCTTTAAAATATAAAAAAATTACTAGGACCTTGTATTGAGCATGCATTCAAAGTTTCATTAAATTTCGTATTCATTTGAAGTTACAGTAAAATATTTTAATGTGCACTGCAAGATGATTGTAATAACTGTATCGACCGCCTTAAACAAAAGAATGGATTTGCATCCTGCCGCGATACCGAGGTATAGACACCACGAGGAAGCGTAACAAGCACTGACTGTCTTGCGGCGTTGGAAGAAGAGAAATCTCTCCTTTCCCAGCTCTTACCAGCGGGGCGTACTCCCTTTTGCTTATGCTTGCTAAAAAATGCAACTCTACGTTAGGGCCAACTACCCCATCCATAAACCTAAGCAATAAACTAGACGGGCTAATCTAGTTATCCGTTTCCTAACACATCAAGAAACTATTTTTGAGTTTTGTGTGTATATTTAGCTGTTCAGATGTGAGTAAAAAACATTATTCTTTGGTTTTAACGATATAGAGTTTTATCATAGTGGTTTGCATATAACTATTAAAAGTATGCATGCTTTAAATTATGTATAATTTTCATCGTATTATAAACCTATATATATATATATATATACATATATATATATATATATATATATATATATATATATATATATATATATATATATGTATACCAAGTGTTTAGAGATTTTACAACTAAATGCTACAAGTATCATTTTTACAACGTATAGGAGAAGTAACGAGTAGTAACTACCTTTCGCCAAGTACTTCGATTTAATACAAACAAATTGTATTTTAAATTTTTTTCTGAGGATTACGTATAAAAAAACTGAAAGAAATAATACAAATTATTTTGAATTATCGAGAAACGCTTCTCGCTCCCTGCAGGCTCCCCTGTAACCTTCATTGACCAGCCACCTTGTCGTGGTTTATGTATTTCATGAATTCTTTGTAAAATTATGTGAAAACTACTTATATAAATACAAAAACTAAACTGGAGCAGCCCAAAAGCTTTAGATGGAATAATAAATTTATTACTGGATGATTATTCATTGCTTTCAATATCATACACTTTATATGTGGTATCCTTTAAAGTTATATGCAGGTTCGTAGAATTTCATCTAATATTTTTATTGTGTAAAACTGTTTTTACAAAAAACCTCATTATAAATAATACGTTAATAGCTTCACTTGTATGATGTAGTGGATGTCTAGAATAAGTTTGGATCCCATACACGATTTTATTTGACGTAAAGTATAATTTATTACCAAATTGACCGGAGGAATTAATTGATCGGTAGTTTAACCTGAATTTAATTAGGTGTTGTCTAATTATGTTGGCGTACAGGCAACATCAACATTCAGTAACACAGTCTCTGAAGCCTGAATAACAACTCCCTAGGCAAACCGAACTGTCTTAGTTGCATACTAACGCTAGTTAATTTAAAACATTTTCAGGTAACTTAGAAAAA
Source organism: Homalodisca vitripennis (assembly GCF_021130785.1). Lineage (NCBI taxonomy): Eukaryota > Metazoa > Arthropoda > Insecta > Hemiptera > Cicadellidae > Homalodisca > Homalodisca vitripennis. The sequence continues at coordinate 54,147,800 of NC_060214.1, read as the reverse complement.
GGATAAAGTAAACCATTTGTAACAAAGCGAAACCAAATTTAAAGGAAAACTAAATTTTATTTTATTAGTATACATATGAAAAAACTGTTTCTACATGTTTAATATTGTTGTTCTGGTTAGGTAAAGAAATTAAAATATCTGAGTTTTGACTGTACGTGTTTTCTAGAACTTATAATAAAAATATATCATGGACTTAATAATCTGGGTAGAATCTCTAAAACACTTACTATTATCTTAATTATTGCAGTACGAGTACACAAACAAACAAGAGACGGAGCAGAATTATAATAACTGGGGCTCCTCGTATTGACTTTTCTTCAGCCTGCAAGTGTAAAATTAGTGTCCTATCATACATATTTTTAGGTAAGTTTTAAAAATTCATTAATGTATTCCAAGTTTCAAATAGCATTAGAGAAACCGAAATAAATCATGGAGTTCTCAAAAAGGTTTATTTTCTGCCTGCATAGCACATCTGAGAATTTATGATAGTTTCAACTGAAAATAGAAAATTACACTTTTCTAAATTTAGTAATATGAGCGCACTCGTATATTGAAGCCTTATTACATAACTTAAAACTATTTTATAAAATTCTTGTAGATTAATTTAATTAGAAAATATCATATTAATTAAGCTTCGTCATAGGGCTCTTGGTTAATTAAAATTTTAAACTTATAGTTGTATATAATTATTATTTTATGGTTTTTTTTGAAAAAAATTAATAATAATATCCGAAACTATACAAAAATCTTGAAAAATATCCCTGAATAATGTTGGAAATTAACAGACGGTCATAGAAAGTCATAAATTTATAGCATGCCATGATTTACAGTATCAACTCATGTCTTATTATTTTATTGAACTGTATAAAAACAGAATTTTAGGAAGTTAACCAACTCATTTATATCTTTGTAATATATTATTAATCGATCAAACACAGTCTGTGGCTAGTAACTTCCGGTGTGGAAGCGGTATAACATGTAGTTTAGAAACAGTCATGTTAGTGGTATATAGTCATAGACTCATGGTCTCGCCTATTCAATCATCGTTAATTATTAACACGCTATCAAGAGCGTCACATCTGTGGTGAGTTCACTGATGTGACACTGTGTTTTGGTTCTTGGTCACAGGCTTTGCATATCATTAAACTTATTAAGGAAGACATACACTTTTTAATATGATGCCGTTGCCTATCCGTCCGTGTGTGCAATAAATTTGAAATAGAATTGAGACTTATAATTTGGAGGAATCCTCTTTGTCCAAGAAGATTGCTATTCCTTTTGGGATATAAAGTTTAAAAGACAGTCCCACAGTCTGCCTCTCTATCTTTCCATCAGCCTGACTGTACGATAACTCAACAGAAAGGTCATGGAGATTCGAAAAATGGTATGTATTTTCCTCTTACCAAGGAAGAGCTATATTTATTATGGGTCATAATTTCAAATAGAAAACCAGCCGTCTATCTTTTGTTCAGTTGACACATTCCGTCAGGTCTTTCTGTATTTTATTATATTATTCTATTAACAGATTGCAATATTTGTAAAATATTACAAAGAATTAGGTAATAAATTAAATTTTTCACATAATCACGTCATCTTAGATTAGAATTTCATTAAAAAATAAATCTTAACTAATGTAACGGTGCAGACAAACACAAATGCGGTATATACTGATCAGTATGTATCGCGCATTGTTAGATAGTGAAGCTATTACATTAACAGTTCAGGAAAAAGTTTTTAACCAGTAGTCTTTTCAATTTTTCTTAGCCTCTCACACTAGCTGCTGATGAACGAAATCCAATTTCTGTCTGTCTGTCCCCACGATAAATGACGAAAGAGTTGACCCAGAGGGTTGAAAGTTATTTTTAAACTGTAACTTCAGGAGTCTAGGTTTCATCTTGTAGAAGATTAAATCTGATTACATAGGTTTTATTGGTTACCGTGGTAAACAAAAGAAGATACAAAATAAAAAAATTAAACCGAGTATACTGTGAAGTTTAATAATATGACATTTTCTAGTAACTTATGAACACACTTAATGAAATTACTTTGTTGTGTAATTTTTGGTTATATACAAATATTAAACTTTTAACGTCAACCTGCAAAGCCATTTGCATTATAAGCAAAGCGGTAAAGGATTTGTTAAACTATAGTTTTTACTAAGATTAATGATAAAAGATTCGACAGAAATAGCATGGATCTAATGGTAATTTGGTCAGAAGTTTCTAGTTAACTGCTTTATCATTTGTGTTTAAAAGACAAGTGATTTGTAAATGCAAACCGACGTTGCTTCTTAATAATATATCGCTTCTACACTAGTTTCTGAAAATAACATAGCTAAGAACCGGATGGCTGAGCGATCATTAAAAGGAGTAAAATATAATTAGATTAATGAACACACGAATATGGCCATTGCATAAACATTATTACAAATAACAACTTTAACGACTTCTGTTACCTGCAATCTATATCTTCATTATTATTTGTTGAGCGTTAGCGAAGGATATCACTTTAAGGATGAATAAATATCATTTTGTGTGTGCGTCCATCTAATTGATATCTCAAAAAAATAACTCAGAGACTTGGTACGTTGAATGTTGGAGATCATTAAAATCCGGAAAACTTCAATACTGATGAAGGTTCATATCACTCAATGTGCTTAAACACAGCCTTAGCGAAAGTCTCTACATTAGTTTTACGGGGAACCATAATGGCAACGAGGGACTTTCAGAGTAAAATTTTACCGTGTTAACACACGTAGCATGTCGGTCGATAAATTATCTCAAGAAATATATTATTAAGTGGAGAAAGGGCTATAAATAAAATCTAAATTTGAAAAGAATTTCATCTGGAGATGGAAGGACGGCAGAGACACGAGGAAGAAAGGGTGTAGTTTATAGGTATGGATTTAAACTCAAAATTGTTGTTATTCACTCTTGCCTCGCTAAATCACAGATGGGGCTTCCAGCTTGTCAAGGGCTTCCAGGGTTGAAGTGGGATCCATGGAAGAACGAAATACATTCACTGAGACTCGTCTCTGACATCGGAGTAGGAACAAATTTAGAGAGGAATCACCACGAGAATAAAGGGAACCATGTCGTCTCTGACTGTATAAGATACACAGCTCAAGAGTACGAGAAAATAGGGCAACTAACCCAAGACGGCACTACTCTCTCCAACGAAGTTGTGAGGGACCGTGACCTGACCATATCTCCAGAACGGCTCCTACGGTACGACTAAGTGTTCGGACGTCTAGATAGACACTCCTGGACGATAGATAGACGGACAGACAGATGGGACCGAGCGATGTGTCCACCACCGAAGGAAAGCCGTTGAATGAGAAGATAGATCGAACAGTCACTTGGATAACCTCACTAATACTGATTTTACTTTGATCAATTTCAAAGACAACATGGAGTCTTATGCTGAATATTATAAACTAAACTCTATTCTACTAGATATATTGCAAATATTATACACATCTGATAAAATTTTTACATGAATATAAAATTCAACAGACAAGAAATATTTCTGTGATGATGAATATCGAAAAATTGAACTAAGCTTTCGGTGAAGCAGATAACTCAGTACGCCGAAACAATTTCTTTTTGAGAACGGAAGGACATATTTAATGTTCATCTGGTTATATTATTATAAATAAATCAGAAAAATAAAATTAGCTATAGAAATCAAACTCTTTTTGAAATCTGAATTAAACTTATTACGTGACACAGCATAGTCCTACTTTGTATACGATTGTGTGTATGTGTGCGTTAAATACCCTTACTAACGCTCAACTAAATGTTTTAATAATTATTATAATACTCCAAGACGAGACTCAGAATATGTGTCTGATTCTCTTTTCGTCTCATTGCTACAGAATCGTGAGCTGTAAATTCTGAAACTTATCTGAGATGGCCATCTAACTTTCAATAGCATATCAACTTCAAAACTTCTGTAATACAAAATAATTTGGTATTTGCCTATGTATTGGCAAAATTTTAGTAAGATTTATATATAATTATTAATTAATCTCTTAATACATGATTAAGATAATAATATTTTAATTAAGATGGCTTAGCAAAAACATGGTTTAAGGTGATTTCTACTTCATTTAAGTTTGATATTTATACAGCTGTAATATTTTATTCTGTATATGTAATGTGAATACAGGGAAATTTTAACGATACATTAATTGATACAAAAACTATTATATATATTATTACTGTATTGTATATATAATTCATACAGAATGTAATTATATGTAAAAAACATTTTAAATTTTGAGCTCCTTTATAAAACATTATAAACGGCATCACTAAGAAAGCTATGGCCTCAGAATTTTCAACTTGTGTTTAAAGCCGCGTGTAATAGCTACGTTATAAAAAGACGTATGCTACGAGAAAAGGCGAAGTAAGAATAACAAAGTAGTCCATGTTCGTGAGCAACTCAGCCGCTGTGGGAAACTGACAACAGCTGTTCTCGTTAAAACAACAATTGTATTATGCCGACTTTCTGTGTTATGGAAATGCTGAATATTAATATATACCGACTGCATGCGTTGAATACCTTCATACGTTTAGTATGCACTTATATGTTTTACTTTGAATTTATTCCGGTTTAATTTCATCAGCAGCAAATGAATTATATTCATTCATGTGTAACTGGTTAAAGTAAATAAGTATAATAGCATAAAAATAACAATTGTAAACATATATTAATGGAAACTTTTCATGTGTATTCAAATATTTTTACTTCCACACATTTGCTGTTTCTACAAAGATGGACCGAAATTACTGGAGAGAAAGAAAAAACTAATATTAGTAAATTTATATTGTAGAAAGTTTTTTAATTACTAATTTATAATTTATATTATATGAATGTTAAAATATCCAATTTACTACTAATAAAAGCTCAATGCAGTGATAGCCTGTAGAATTTATTTAAAATATCATTTACATTCAATTACAATAAAATTATTACAACCCATTAAATGAACATTCTACTGTTTGCACGTGTAAGAAAGACATACAGGTACATTTCATTCATGCCATGTTCTTTAAAATAAACCTAATTAAGATGCTGTATAGTCACAAATAACTTTCTCCGCACACATTTTTTGGCGCACCAAAGCTAGAGTTAAAGTTTTATCCATCATATAGTAAATAAGTAAGACCTAAAATTTTAAGATCAGACTTTGACTTCCAACTTATAAAATGCCTAGAACAGACCTTTTTGAAAGTTCTTTCCGTCGAATAAATTCGTTCGTTTCATTTCCAACGTGCATGTTAAGAAATATCCCTTCGGCGTGAACTACAGCACATGGAATAACAAATATTACATCATACGTGTGAGTGCGTACGCGTGGTGTGTAAACATTTGTGTGTGTCTTGTAGTGTATGTAACCTACAGACTAGAAATTTTGCACACAAATTTTCATTCCTACATAGATATGGCTGAGTTCATTGATTATGTATTTCCACCCATGTAATTCTCTCATTATAAAGTTAGTTGTCGCACGTGCTCATATCTTGTTAGTGTCAATACGGGAATATAAACATTCGATTTAGGGATGAACCTTACTCGTCTTCTTGATGAAAATTTCTTGAATGCAATTATTCTATTATAGTCAACTTACACAACCAGCTCGAAAATATACTGGCTTCACAGCAAACCGATCACTCTAGCCTTGCAACGATTTTGAGAGAGATAGCTTTTAAACTATCATGTCATTATTGAAATAAAAATTCCAAAATTTCTTATTTGAGAATATCTCACTTAAATGTATGTTAGAAGAATAGAAATACACATGACTTATTTAATAACAGGCTACTATTTAAACCCCAAAAACCTGCCACAATCTGAGCAATTAAAGTTAACTTATTCGCGAAGTAAAATAATTCCTTCTCTACGATCCTCCAAACTCCTGTCACGCCCTAAACCTCTCGACTGCCACGTACTCCTCTTATTGCTAATATTATTTCGTAAATCTTTCTATCGCGCCAACTTTACCTTACCTAATCCTGTCCAAATACTGTTGTGTCTTCCACCGCAATAACAGATTTGCCAACGTTTCTATCCAGCAGAACCATCGTTTTTTTCTAAAAATATTGCCTTCAACTCTATATCACCATAAAAAATAACATATTAGAAGAGAAGATAAAATATTCGTTACTTGGTTAAAGTGTGGTTTCCACTTACCACTACGTCCGGCTTACTCACCCCAAATGCAAATTTTAGTTTTTATAAATAATTATAAAGCAATAAAATCTTGGATATTCGGTTATATATTTTCTTTGGTTTTCAATTCTTCTATATATATTAAACATTTGTATTAAATATAATTTACGTATGTTGTGAAATTTCCATTTTTAAACAGTGATTATCTTTTACAGCTATGGCAAACAGATTAATAAGGTAAAGAATCGATAAGGAAAACCGTATGTTAATGTTCACCAAAATTGTAGCAAATATTGCGTTTCTATCAATGTACTATATTTAAGGATTGTTGTCTCATCTTATCAGCTTTAAAAATGCAGAAGTACTATTTTATAACAATTCTTACATAACTTTTTATGTTATCATATTTTAAACTTTTATGTAAGTTAATTATGTGATGAAGAAAATAAATACTTAAGAAATTTAATAGTTCCTTCACAGATAAATAAGTTAAAATATGTTTGTGTGAAATATACACAAAGATTATACATATAATTATAATATTGTCAATAACTTTGTTATAATATATATCGAATATTAAATCGTCATTTTACTTTAAATTAAAAAGAAGAAATGAACAGCATCGAGGTAAATATAAGTGATGAAACCGTTACAGTCCGAACCTGTTCGCGCAGAATGAAGAGAAAATAAAACAGGAGGAGCGCCGGTTATTAAAACTCTGTTCCGACATTTCTTAAAACAACTCCTACTTCAGTCATTAAGGTCATAAAGAGTTTTTCTGTGATTCTACGACGAATATTTATTCCATGACATACTTTAACACAATAAATATTACAAAAAGATTATAATAAACTCTTTTATATTTTATAATAACATTTCTAATTCGAATATGTATTTTAATTATTAAGACATAGTTTAATGTTATCCTATTAATAAATTATTGATATAAAAATGTACGCCACTCGTTATGACTTTATTTTGAAAGATATAGCAACGGTTGAATTCTAAATTACTTTGTTTAACTAGATTATTCACCTTAAATATATTAATTTAGTTTGAAATATTTTTCCAAGCACAATAAACAAGAATTTATATATTATTTCGGTACTGAATTGTGCCTTTGCAAGAATAAACATTCTATGCACATTCCAGTGATACTCCAAATGAATTCTAAAATACGTTACGTAAATAACAAGGTCCAAAATTGTATAATGAACATCCTTTACATAACATTCCAGTTTATTGTATAATTTTGAAAAATTATGATATACATAAACATGCTAATTACTTTCATCCTTTAATTGTTATACATCAGGATGTAGTTAGTTATACATTTTAAACATTTTGGTAATTATATTTAGAGTTATCATTACAGATCTTTATAACATATCAGTTGAAGTCTTCTAGACTAGGATCAGGAAACTTGACGAGTATAGTGTCTTATTTCTGTATCAGATATACCACAATTTGTTTTACCAATAAATATAATTTTCTACAAATAAATACTACTAATAAAATGTTACTCAAATTGAAATATACGTAATCATACTTCAGTAAAAAGAATCAACATATCGTGTTCAATGTCAAATACGAAAAGCGAAATATCTCAATTATAGGTTGTTGAACTTCATACCCCTGCATTTACACCTAACAGATACTGTTCCATGAATGGTGCACCACATTGTATTTAAATCTAATCCGCATCACACGCGTCTTTATTAAAATAGATGAGACATTTATAGTCATTATTTTAGATTGATTTCCTTGCTTTTTAAAGTGTAAACAGTATAAATTCATTAGATTCTTGTTGGTTACGAACATCATCATCCATCTATCATCAAAATCGATTACTCGACTTTATCAATAGTTCACTAAACACAGTATATTCTCCGATCTCAATTGGGCGAATCAAACAAAAAATCAGAATTTTCCATATGGAAGGCTATATCTAGATGACGTCATATTATAAACCCACCTCATTTTAAGTTCCGTTGTTGGCTTCACGTAATGTTTACATATGTAAAATTTGTATAGATTTTATGAAAACAAATCATCCGTCCCAAGAAATCAATTGATGTAGGGAGGTTAATTAGAGGTACATTGAGATACCTGTACATTACCTTATTTCTTGAAGATGGAGGAACACTCAACTGCTCTGCTCACAAGGACTAGACAACAACAGGGCCAAGAGGATAGAATGCCTATATGCTAGCTAGAGATCGCCTAATGAACACTGTAACTGTAGTAGGCAATCGAGAGTTACTCCATACATTTTTAGAAGCGCTTACTGATGTCTAGTGTTTAAAATAGAAAACTGCGAGAATTTAGCGGGCTCTAAAGAGGTTTCAATGCCCGAAAGTCTTGAAGGGTTATATATCTACAAATATCATCTGAACTTATCAGCTTGTAAAAATCTTAATTATAAAACTACTGAATATTTACAACTAGTATTCTCAACAAAATCGACAGCTGCGTTTGTTTAATATCATGGTGTTATTTTAAAGCAGTGGAGATAATGACAGTTGCTCCGGAGAGGTGAACGCCCTGCGTAATCCTGTCTTTACTTTTACTGTCGTACCGTCTCGTTCATTACAATACAAGTATTTAAAGCTAAACACTTTGTTTAGGAATAAAAACTTATTACTCGTACGTTATGGCATGTGGTGCCTTTAACGAGTATTTTAAATATCTACTTATAATTTTCTTTAAATAAAAATCATTAATAATAGATTTATAATATTTAAGTTTTATGTGTGATACAAGATATTACATCATTCGTTTATGTAATAAATGTAAAAGACAAAATCTAGTAGAATTTTGAAATAACTAATAATAAATAGTTTTGAATCAAATTTCCACACAGTATGATTTATATTTTTCTCTGGAAAACAAAACTGTTATATTACATAATGAAACTTTTCATCGTTTGTTCTTGACTCTCCAGATGATATATCTCTACAAAAACTCTCTCTACTTTACTAGCTTTAAGATTTAATGTGTATATTACAGTAAGCACTTACTTAAAAATACATCATGAAATACTGTGGTTACATTAAAAATAAATAAAAATTATACGATAAGTTATTATATTAATACCTTGAACTGTTCTATCGATACAAAATATAACAAATTATCATCGAATTTTATTAACGAAAATTAATTTTGTCGGTTGAAAAATTATACGTCTACTATTTATTGATAACTAATCTTTAAAATCCAGAGTTTTTGGAGCAATTTTTATATTCTGTTAATAGATGTAATATTATATATCGTGATGATTATTATATGCTAAACATATTAGAATTTATAGCTGTCATTGCAAAATATAAAGAATAAAATACTGAACTGATGAGTTAATAGGTAGGTTCAATTAGAATTTTTAATACGGTGTATTTTTTATTGCAAATCAAATTTTATCATAATTTTTTTTTTACTTTACGTTTTTTACATTACTGATGAGTAAGTGCTAATTAACCTTTTTTATTAGTAAAAATATAATCCACGTTATACAAATATTCTTTCAACGTTGATTTTATAATAAATTGAGTGCAATTAAATTAACAATGCCTTAATATATGTATAAGTGAAACAATATATAATGAAAAAGTGCAAAAAAGACAATATGAATGGTAGCCTTTCTAAAATTTCTAACTACTTTAAATTGACTTTTAAATTTGAACGGTTCCAAACAGAAGGAAGCTTATCTGATTGTTGAATATGATGCTATAAAGAAAATTATTGTTAAAAATCGCTAGAGTAAGAATGAAGGATTTTTACTGTCCATATTATTAACAAACTTAAACATTCTCGGTTGCCTTTTCAGAATTATATATCAAGATTTGAGAAAGTTTACAGTAAATATTGTGAAATATAGTACAATTGTAAAAAAATTTCAGGGTAGTCAACAAATTTTATTTTTTGATAAAGTGAAAATTTTAACTAACATTTGAATTTAAAACAATTATATAATTATCAATGAGGATTTTAAAAGTACTGTAACACATTCAAGGTGTTTTAAAACAAATTACTGAAATTTTTCACGTACACTAAATTAATCTAGTAAAAGTGACTATTTAAAATATTATGTAATATTCAAAGATCTTATGTACCAAATTCCATAAGAATATTTCTATTATTTAACAAGATCTATGAGACTAAAGTTAAAGTATAATTAATAAGGAGTTTTAAAATGTATTTGTACTCATTAAATTATATTTGGAACTCGTTATTTGTGAACGTTAACATTTTATCCGAAGATTTTTTTTATATTTTTCTATGAATATTAAAAAGTTGATCATGATCTTGCCTTTGTAGATAAGTTCAGGCGAAAGAGTAAAGTATTTTCTATATGTCTACAACATTCCTTGATAGTTGGCCTGGATATTTTTTAATTCAAATATTTAAAAAATGTAAAGTTTTAATAGCATACACTGAGTTATGTAAAAGTCTAGACAACAGAGTGGTATAGTGTTCCCCTTGACAGCTCAAGGTCACACTATTCAGCTGGGCCAGCTGGGATTTGGGGTTCAAATCCCAGGCCTATAGCGGCCATTGTGCAAATGACGGTTCGAACAAACCGAATAGTAACAATTGTGGATGGTGTAACATTTACAGAACCCTTCCCCTATTCTTAACTTCCTTAATTCCTCCATCCGTGTTATTCAATTCATCATTTAAAACTTTTATCCAATTATTTTACATCTAAAATGTAATGTCAATTATTCTTGTTTATCGTGATAATCTGCGTAATCATAAATAGTGCGTGATAAATACTTTGTTGTTAAAGTTAAATAATTATTATTGGTATGGTTTGTAGGAATAAAAACATAAATAATTCGATTAAATATATTCGTTGGTAGATGGAGTTTTATTGTTTGTCTTTGTATTCATAAAAACCATATAAACAGGCATAGATTAATAATTGTCACTAAGTTTCTACAAATCTTCTGACACACGCATTTATTATTAAAATACATTGGGCTTTCAAAAACTATAATAAAATATTGGACAACAAACTGAAAACGAAGAAACTGAAACAAAAACGAGAAACAATTTTAATTATTCGGTTGAAAAGACGAAAATTTTAGAATACTCGTATTTAGATATGACTCCTAAAATATAAATAATAAAAATTTAATAATATATATATCATTTTTAAATAAATAAGTTGTCTTATTTAATAGCAAACACAATCAGACAACACTTAAATGAAAATACGAAACCACCGATCACTTAATTCCCTAGTTCACTTGACTAATAAATTAGAGCTGAGAAAATAACGAGATTTTCAATGGATACATAACTGTAATAAAAATTCAAACATCCCATAAATACGACCTTTCCTGTAAATGTTTAAAAACTGTTCTGAAATTTTCTAAACTAAAACTAAAATTGGCGGAAAATATCCAAAACGTAAGGTTAACTACATCTTTATTTATTATAGTTAACAATTTCTACTAATAAAATTAGCCTCATTAGTTGGGTATGACCCACTTTATTTAATTGTTAACTTGATATATATTGGTGATGTACGTTTGGTAATGACGCTTGTTTGAAATCATTAAATCAACAAGGCGGCCGACCACTCGAGGGTTGATGATTGATGGTGCCTGCTGGGAATTCAGTGTTTTCATTGTTAAATAACTTTTTAAACATTATATTTAACATAAATTTAAAACAATGTTTTATAACTATTTCTGTTACTTAAATTTTGGAACTAATAATTTTAAAACATATAAACAATATATCAATATAATTTTTAATAAATATATATACATATATATTTATTTATTTTATATTATTATATACATGATGAAGAAACAATATTGTGCACATAAAGCGGCTAAGGTGGGAAGGGTGATTCTAAGTAATGTTCAAATTTGCACCAGTTCAAATTTCTCTTACGTATAGTATCTGAAATATGATGCTGTTGGAGACTTGACTCCTGAAATCTGGAGTCATGTTCGTCTGAAGGGATCGAAAAACTAGTCGGTGACGAAGAACAAAAACTTTCAAAATGAACCAGCCGCATCGTTAGACATTTGATTATGTCAAACATGATTAAATATATATGTTTGTGTTTTTTAAAACTATTTTTGTATTGATATATATATATATATAATATATATGTGTGTGTGTGTGTGTAGCTAATTTTGTCACAATATATATATATATATATATAAATATATATATATATATATTTAGTTAGCAGCTGTAAATATTTCCACACGCACCAATGTTTAGTTGCGGGGGAATCCGAGAGCCACGTTCATTGAGACCTCACCAAGCCGACACAAGCTGCTTACACTGAGAGCTGATAATCTGACACCGACAGTCAGCTGATTCCCTCTCAGTACTTAGTTGGCAGTTGGTGTACTATAAAACCATCCGAAAGCTAATATTCATTTTATTGGTGAATAGTTTTACATTTTATTTTAGGAATACAATTAATTAAGGATTAACCTATCGTCAATAATCAACAAGTTGCAGACTAAACAAAATAATTTTGTTATGTATCGCAAATTGATTATCCTGCTATTTTTACCTACAAATTATATAGTTATAGGTGTATATGCATATTATATAACAGAAAGTAAATAGCTTCCCCTGCGCTAAGAGAGAAAACAGAATAATGTAGCAACAGTAAATTTTCTGGTCTGGCATTATTGTAACCGATTGTAATTTCTGCCTCTGGTTTGGTAAACTTTTCAACTTTGCCTTCAATTTCAGTTATTGAACTTATGTTCTTTTGAGAACTTGGTAATTGGTTGAGTTTGGTAGTGTTTTGTCATTGGCTTAAATCAACTGATATCCATTTTACAAAAAAATATTTCATATTTGAGTAATTTAATAAATTGATTGGAATTTTCAAAACAATAAAACTATAGTAAATTTTCTCATTTGTACTTACTACTTAAAGAAATTTATGTTGCAAACACTTGTACAGGTCATAATACTATATTGTTCCAGTTGAATTTAAAGCCCTCTGTTCTACAAACCACCTGTTATATTCTGGAATATTCCTACAATTTATAAGTTTTGCTCATTGTTTTGGATAGTTGGTACTAAAGGTGTCTGTTGAAACTCATCAGAACTAAATAATAACGTGATTATTTATAATATAAATAATCACGTTAATATTATTATGTATAATAGACGTAAGCAGTATAAGGTTAGACATAAACTAAAATGTATGTTATTAAAACTTTTGATTTTATTGATGAATATCAGTGTATCTATATGAATATCAACTGAGAATCCTTTGGTTACGTGATATCAGTGAATAAAACTAAAGCACAAAATTTGTAATATATTTTAGAGCACGAGAAAGAAAGATTTTAATTTGAGTGGGATGGTTCCTATATGACGTGGTTGGAACTATAGAATAGGATTTGTTTATATTTATTATCACACGGTGGGAAGAAATGTGTTGGAGTAAGTTTCTAATATCCAGACTGTTCTATTCTAATAGAAGACTGAATTGACCATGGCAGTAGATGACATACAAGGGTGTCAGCGTATGGAAAAGAACTCAAAGCTAGAACTTGACGTTATAATGGGATTACTTTGACAATACTGTAGATGGAGCTTATATTTGTTACTGTTAACTTACATTAAAACATAAAACCAATATTTAATACTTTTATTTTTTTGTGAGGACGTTTGTGATGTGTCTGAAGAAGATAGCCTCGCTATCGAAAGGTCTCACAAAGAAGTAAAAGTATTAAATATTGGTTTTATGTTTTAATGTAAGTTAACTATTACAATAGTTAATTTTCCTTGTGTTGTTTTTGTAAAGCAATGGAAATTTTATATAAACAGCAACCATGTCTACGGAAAGTTTTAACAAAGCTCGCTTTTGTGGCCTTTTTAATAGAAGGCAGAGATGCCGATGGGGGAAAGGTAGCTTGTGAACGCAACTGTGACAGAGTTGCTTGTTGGCTTCGATACTACTTTTTTATACAATTCATCATAAAATAACATTTCATGATCGAACATTGTCAAGTTTAAAGAGGAGTACCTGTATCACATGGTGATCTATATTAATACAAATCCTGACTATTTCAATACAAAGTCACTATATAAGTACAAATTACACAATATATAAATATTGGCTATACTAACACAAATACTGACTTTATCAACACAAAGACTGAATATAATACCTCAATGTCATCTCCTTTTATAATTTTTCAGACGAGAATTGCCCTTGTGACCACTTGCTTTGCTATGAAGTAGACTGTACACGTTGCTATTGCAATATCATACATGATTCATCGTGAGTATGCTTTATTATATTTTTATGTTCTTTTCGTGGAAGTTAGAAAAAAGCAAAATTACGTATTGCTTCACCGAGGTAGTAAGGAAAATAAGTTTGTGACTCATTTTATTAAGTTAAACTACATGGTTATTTATAAATTATTTACTATCCGATGTTATTGTCGCGAATCAGGTTATCAACAAAACTCAAGAAAATATTTTCATATTCAATGAAGTGACATGCGCACTCAATGAAGCATGATTACGTAGAAATTACGTGTCATAGAAAGTTTACATTTTGTCTCTAGAACACTTCTCTCTCGAGATGTCCTGGTGACAATCAGAAATAGAATTTCTCCAACCCCTCGAGTGTACGATATCGCTGGTACCCAGCCATCAACGAACACTACTCTACATTTTTATATTAATACATGTCACTTTTCAGTTCATACTCTTTGCGTTTTATAGCATACTTATTGCCCTATATATACTATAAATAAATTTTAAGCTACTAAAAACAAGAAATGCTTTAAAGAAATGCGCCACGTAGAATTAAATATCCTTCTTCTAGTTATTAATAATATTGTAACATAATCAATAAATAGGTAAAATTTTGTTTTATCAGACGTAAATAAAAAAATGTCCAGCTAGCATTTTATTCTTATGTTAGTATTCATTTTTATTAAGTACCTCAGTATAATAAACTAAGTAAAATACATAGTACGTCTATACAAATACATAACATTACCATATGTGATATCATCTTAGATGTGTTCAAAATTAAAAATAATTGGAAAATTGTTTGTTAATTTTGAAGAAAAAATTAGTTTTTAAGTCTAGTGCTGCTTCATTGATGAATTAAGATTTTTATTTAGAAAATCAAATCAATTAATAAATTTATTTATTAATAATAACATTATTTATGTAAAGAAAACTTTAAAAGATTATTAAATCAAAAATTTCAAAATGAAGAGCTAGATTTTTGTTAAATGGATATCAGACGTTTTAAGCAACATAAGACAATGATAGAACACTGCTAAAGTGAAGCAATTACCAAGTTCTTCAAGATAAGATAAACAGCCAAACTGAAAGCAAAGTTGAAAGTTTACCATGCCGGAGAGAGAGAGTACAATCGGGTACAATAATGTCAGACTGGTAAGCCTACCGTCGGTATATTAATCTTTTATTCTCGTTTAGCGAAGGGATTGTTATATATTAGTTTGATTTACAAAATGCATTTATATGAATAATTGGTCTCCTATCCTACTCGGTTTACTGCTTTATTCATCCAGCTAGTATGAGTATATTATTTTCTTACAAGAAGAATTACCCACCGGAAAAAAAGGAAAGAGAAATTAAATAATGAAGGAAATTTGGATTTGTCAATCTATGGACAATGCGAGCCTTATCATTAGTATGTGAAATACTGTTTATTTCAACAACGGTAAACTTTCGTTCACTCCCAAGTCATGTTTAGACCTATCCTTGCCTCAAAAGGAAGTTTTTGAAAAGATGTCAGGAGACTTTTATTCACCTCTTCCCATAATCAAAAATTGATTTTATATAACATTATTTTTGGGGTTATTTGATGAATTTATATCCTAAAACATCTGTTGCGTAATATACTTGAGTGACGAAGAAACAGTATTTACATGGTCAAAGTAAATATGTAAAGGTATAAAATGTTTCAGGTAACCTCCTTATGATTAATATAAAATTCTTGTTGGGATAAGTTAGGTGTAGTACAGTGTTAAGAATATAAAATTATCATAATTGGAGGAATAAAACAAAATTATATTAAATACCTAATGTGAAAAACCAATTATATTTTACGCAAACTACAATCTATGTGACCGTTTTATTTTAGGACAAGTTTTGTGGAATTTACACGTGCTACTGAGACGAAAGCTTATTATTTACTATTCAAACAGATATCAGTCTTTACCAGAAGTTAGGTTATTTAAAGCGGTCCTGTAGAATAGAGCGTGTTTATTTGTGATTGTGTTGTATTATATTATCAGTTTATTATAAGTATTTGGAGCAGCCCGCTCTAATGTATTCTAATTGTTATTGCCTCGTATGAATTTCCTCTCCACTCCCAGCATTGCTGTTAGTTTTACTTGTATGAAAGATTACTCATCCAACGCTACATCTGTTACAATACATACATATGATCAGTTATTACCGTAAATAAATATCTGTACACTTAATTTATTCCTATATTTTTCAACAGATATTACAGAGGGAAAAGCTAGAGTGGAGGAGGAGTCCAAATTAAACGTCATCGGACTAATGCCGGGTGGATTACAATAATAAAAGTATTAAAAAATTCATGTTTCTGTGAGTCAATTACAAATATTACAAAAACGATTAATTTTCCTTTATTAATATGTTAATTTTACAAAGAAAATTGGTAGAATACTATCCGAAGTGCGTGTATCGATGCATTTTGTCAATGTTTTTTTAGACAATGTCAACTTAGGTATATTCCTGGCTTGGGGAGCAAGACAGTTATTTGGTTTTTGTTAAGGGCTTTTTGGAATATTATCATTATATTAAACTTACTTGAAGAAATCTGTATGACATATGTACAATTAATACAAAGGTTTTGATAAATACACCATTTGATAACATCTGATCATGGGACCTGATTGAACATTATTAATCATTATTATAAAGGTGAGGACACAATTATCCACAGAATTGAGTAAAAATGCTGTAAACATACTATAGATATTGATAGCTAAGTAGTGATTGGCTTACTTGGAATTCTGGTTACTGCTTCCTTAACATGTACTAAAGATAGCATTAACATTCAAGTGATAGGATGCTACTACCAGTACCACTTGTAACATTATGGCATAAATCAGTACCATTTTAAGGCATAAAGAAATATTTTGCTTTCTTCCCTCGACATGTTTAGCAACCTTTCTCAATTTCTAAAATATTTAGATAACCTTTATACTTACTGAGTTTGTAACCAAAATAATTAACTTGCTATGTACAAAACTACTTAATACACTTCCGCTGAACTTATTGCACCTTTTTTCATCTTCTTAAATCCTTAGAACCTGAAATTAACTGAAATAAGCAATACAAAATAACAAATTGTAGTGAAACGTGTGAAGCCTCTATTTTATTCCACTAAAAATGTACCCGATAAGTTTTTGCCCTTCTTTTGTAAAACAGTGAATTTTTTATACATAGAAAGTACAAGTCGGACCCCCTCTTTAGTTGTATTGTATAGAATAAATATTAAATATTTTTTATCTGAATTATTAATACAATATAATTTATTATTACAGAGATAGAATTGATACGAATTCATAGCGTGTCTCCAACGTCTGAATATTTATATTAATTTAAGCAGGCAAATACTCTAATATTGACGTAGAATTGTACAATTTATTAAAAATAGGTTTTTATAATGAGGTGTTTTACACATTATTTGAAAAGAAACTTTTAACTCAAGAGTGACCTAGACAGTTCTAACGAGGCAAGTCAAGAGTTAGTCAGCAACTCTCCATCTACTTGTCCTTGTCCTTTGTCATTAGTCCAGTCAAATTTCTATAGTAAGAAGTTAACTCTGTTTTTCTTTTGTAACTTATTTTATTTTTATCAGTAAATAACTTACAAAACTAAAAATTTTTTAAACAATTACACAAATTACTAGACTTATTACTACGTTTCAAGGATTTAAAATAAACTTTCAAGTTAGGTAAGTTAAGAGAAGCTTATGACTTAATGGCTAGTAATACTTCATTTCTGTAGATCGGTCTGCCTGTCTACGTATCTGTAAGTCCATACGATTTCTCTAGAAAAAATATTAATTAAATTTTCATTCCTTCATAGGTAAAATCCATGATGTGATGGTATATGACACTTCATTGGCTGTGCATAAAATATTTTTACATTGGGTTTACGTGTAACCACGGTAGCAACAGATAATCGAACGATAAATAAAATTTTCAACTGAGTAAAATCATAGAAAATTAAAGCACGTGTTATAGTAAATCATGTACCTAAATATTAAAAAATTTTCAATAAGCTGAGAGAACCTTATTATATGCAAGACATGGTAAGGTGTACTTCTTCCTAGTTTATTTAAATCTATCAACAATGTTACTGTTATTTTCAGTGTACAAGTAATTTAACAGTAGTGGATTTATCTCATGATTTTTATTATTGACGATAGTTAAAGACAGTAAATAACATGATATTACATTATTTATTAGTCAAAATACAGGAAGCTTTAATAAATATATTAAATATTTAAAGCATTATTTTTCAGTTTGTTATTTTGGATGGACAATCTGAAAAGATATTAAATATTCGAAAATTGCAATGTTACACAAAAGAAGAAATGAATTTTATAGGGTTCTTTTCTTTACCTTTAAAGCCTTTTACGTTAAAATTGCAAAAGAAAGTCGTTAGAATAAATTGAAATTTCAACCGTCAACATCTGATCACAGTAAGCCTATTTTAAAAAGATTAGAAATAAATACAGTAATAACCCCTTACATATTTGAACTGGCTGTCTATTCCTCAAAGAAACTACCTGGAATGGTCCTAAATGAAAATATACACTTATACAATACCCGCAATAAAGATAAAATTTTTTTTCAGCACTGTCGTTTAAGTATGTTTTAAAAAAGTCATGTTGTAATGTGTATAATGTGTATAATAAATAAATTATTTTCTTATATAAATAAATACACACAACAGGTACTCCTAAAATATTAAATTAATGGCTTTTAATAAATCCCTTCTATACTTTTAATGAATTCCTAGAGCTTTCTGACATAACTTTTTTAATGTAATTTTTTGTCCTGATATTGTTACCCTTCAATTTTAAACATATGTTAATATTTTCGTTATTATATATGTAATTGTAAAAAGTATGTTGATTAATAGTTTATTAACAATTAATCTAACTGGAGGCATCATTTGTAATTGTAACTGGTTCAGTATAATTTAATTTACCTGAAACTATAATTTGTTTCTAAATATTGTGACAAAGAGTAGTATTTCGGCTTATTGACAATGTCTATGCATGTACAATGTCTACGACAATAAAAGAATTTGAGAATCTCAAAAGTTAGTGTTTTATTTTAAAAACCTATAAGGATAAAATTCAGTAATTTTAAAACGCACGGTATTTAGTTATATATTACGAGCATGTAAGCAGAGTGGCAATTTATTTGATATAATCTAGTAATACATTGAAAATAATTCGTTTTCCAACTTGTACTAACATTATAGAATATTAGGAATTGTTAACTGCATTAAAGATAGATATAAAATTAATGTTGCTTACTTAGTTATACCTTTAATAATATAACAAAATAATGTGATTAACACCTGAAATCAATTGATGGGGTTTATAAAGACTATCAACAATATACTAAACTACCGCGAGAAATCTAAGGCAAATACAATAACTGTTGCCACAGCGACTGAGACAGGAGGTATCTCGACATTCGTGACAGTTTAATTTAAATCAAGTATAAACCTTGAGCAAATTCGCACTCATAGAATAATATGGCAGATTTCACAGTTGCTTGTGTTTGTTACCGTTTTCCCTGGGGCAAAGAAGAATATTATTAATACCTCAAAAATACTTATTATAAAAAAATTTACAATAATACTTTTTAGTTGGGTTAGAGAGTCACCATTTTCCAAAGGATTAATAGTATGTAAGAAACGGTGCTAGGTTTTCGAGCATCAAGAGACCTGTTGCCCTTCTGGTAACTGACAAACTTCCTTACTACTTGGTGATAGCAATGGCTGGTAACGGATATAACTAGGTATTCATTCTGGGTAAATGGAAATTGTGAATGACTTAATTATTATTAAGTACTAGTAGCTCATCGTTGACCGGAGGAGTCCAGAACTCTCAATCGACCGAGGCAACCAATAATATTCTCCAGACCGTATTAGCCCTACAACATATAAAAAAATAGATAGGTAAAATAGGTTCACTAGTTTTATAGAAGGATAATGACGAATCCCCAAGGCAACCAACAAGTATTATTGTTAAATATTTATGGAAGTAAAGTTAATTCGTCTAATAATATTCTTCTATACCATAAGTAAAAAGTAACCAACACGGGATAGTTGGAAAAACTGTGAGAATATTTACAGAAGTAAAATTTCAAATGGTGTATACTTTGTTTATATTAACTTGTTAAGATTATTGGGATACTATAGGCTTCAATTTGCATGAAGCTTTATTTCTGTATAAACAACATTGTGTTTTATGATGGTCCATGTCCGTTTGGCTGAGCTTTAGTGAAAATTTTTAAATTAATCGTATATTTTTATTATTATTATTAACACTACACATTTTTTAGTCTTTTTATTTGTCTTTTTTTATGTATTTGTTTTTTTATATTAATGACGACTCTAAAATAGTTACCTTATGCAGCTAAACTAAGAGAACACGTGTATTATTATTTGCTGATGATTGAGTAGAATTTCAATATTTTAAATTGCTATATAATTCAAGGTAATTAATATAATTGAGAATTTATCGTTATTCAAGATATCCTAAGATTATTTAATTTTGTAGACTTTAAATTTTCCATCAAATTTGTAAGAAGGATTGGAACCTATCACCCAGTAGGCTGGATAAAGTTGTCTATTGTCTGCTGAGAGATTTGAATAATTCATTTTTGTAGATTGCCTGTCCGTGTGTCCATAGAATATCTCAAGGATAAAATGAACATAAATATTGCATGCAACCTGAAAAAATCATGTTACGTGATATGTGGTGTCACGTACTCGTAACTTTTTTGATTTTATGGTCGTCCTAAGAACGTATCAAAATTTGTGTACCTCTAAACGTATTAGAAATTTTAATTATAAGACATCTTAAACATTGAAAATTCCTCATCTATGGTAATTGGGTCTTGCTAACATATCAGACCTTGAATACAAAGAAGTTTATTAAAGATAAATACATACTTTTCCTGAAGGGACAAAAATAGTTGTTTTCTTCTAGTGTCTGCGAAGTTAGATATTGCCCACTCAGTACTAGCTAGTTTGTTCTTATATGTGGTATCTTCTTATCCCAATTAATGCTTTCAGTCTCTCCCCAGACAACTATACAGCTTTTACTACAGTACTGACTCACGCTATAAAATTGATTTAGAATTTTTCTCACATATGCGTGCCAAAGTTCGCGTGTTATGAACAAGGAAAATTTGGTAAATTTTCAGAGATAACCATTAATTTTAAAATTTTTAGAAGAAGTTATGCTAAAATTGTATGTCTATATATCCTTGTATAGAACTTACATGTTTTATTCAAAATCCTTAAATACATTTTTAAATCACTTTTAAAAACCAAAAACTTTAAATATAAAAAGATTTCGTTGATACGGTACTCATATAAAATTAAAACTCGTGTGTGTATCAAAATAACCCGACTGTGAAACTCTTATACTAAGATTGTTGCAAAATTTGTGAACTAAATGCGTTTTGTAGATTTTTAACTAAACAGACTATTAATTAGCTAACTAAAAACTGTCTTTAGGTTATTTTAAATGTTGTTCTTGTACCGATTGTATTAAATAATAATTCTGGGGTAACTGGATTACCGGTGGAAGGAGTAGGCCCAGATGAATGATAAGGGATGGACTGTACAAAAGAGGCTGCTATCGGCGAGGCGCGCATCGCAGATGGCATTGTATGATAACGAAATAGAGAGTTTGTTGAGGTAGACGTACCGTACCTCCATCTAAGTTAATCGGAAGTGATTGTAACGAGTAGTTAAAAAGTGCTTATAGTAAATCTTTTTGCTAATTGTCATCGACCCTGCGGGTAAGTGAACTTTTAACTACAGTCCAGTCAATATACATTCTTAGTTATTTTGGAATAATTTTGGGGAAAGAAATATTGTAAAAATTAAATTTAATGGGAATATAAGAACTTGTACTTTTGATCTGTGCAATATAAAACTTGTTGGTGCAGTGAGCACATGTATATAAAATTTTATGTAAAAATACTAAAAGAGTTTTGTGGGTGTTACAAATGCTTTCAGCAATATTATTTATTTATTAAATCTCTAACACTGAAGGATTTTGTGTTTTATAAAATCTCTAAAACTGAAGATTTTTTTGATTTATAAAATCTCTATCACTGAAGAATTATTTTGATTTTAAATCTCTAACACTGAAGAATACTTTTATATTAAAGTAAAGAAAATTAGTAACAAATATAACTGAATTTTGAAGATAAATTAAAGAGAAGAATTGCCAGATCAGATTAGAGTGTGAATGTTTGAATTTTGAAAATTGAATAAAAGACAAGCTGTAAGAACTTTGCACATTTTTGGGAGTGAAGAATATATTACAAGTTTGAATTTAAAAGTCATCAAGAAGTTTTTATTTTTATTTTTATTCCAGTTATTATATTTAAGAAGAAGTTTTATTTTAGTTTGAACTTTATTTATTTCAGAAGATTTACTTTTATTTTTAAACCTTCACAAAAGTTAATTTTAAATTTCAAAGCTAACCCCTCATGTGCCAGTAAAACGGTACATTCTTAAACATTCCTACGACAGATACGAAAGTCCAAGTATCTAATACCGAAAATAAGTGCACGTGTTACTTAAACATTTTAATATTTTTAATAATCACCGTTTCATTAATTTTATTGATTACAAAAGTAGTTACACAGATTATTATGAGCTGTAAGCTTTGATTACAATAATCTTGCTATTTACAATATTTGATTATTTTTTTATAATATTTTTTTTATTTTTCAATTAACCCCTATAATTAGATAAAAAAGAAATTTCAATAAATATATTTTAATATACTATTAAGGGGCTTTAATGATAACTGTCTACTAAAAATAATTATTCTTATGATACATAAAACTTTACAAATGATTTCACAATTGTTAAAGTAATATAAATACATTACATTGAGATGAGTCTCAACGTTTCCATAATAATATGTGTTTATCTTTAAAATTGTAGAAGATTTTGACCACTAAAATTATTTGCAATGTGTTTTCAGTTACATATAAAGATAATTTATGCAGTTATAAATAAAAATTCTTTAAAAGTTCGACTTATTTTAATATTTAGGCAAACCAAGACCTTGTCATTATGACTATGAAGATCTTTTGTTTAAAATTACGTTAAATTGCTTTCACACTTGAAACACCTAGGGCAATCGGTATCTGAATGTTCTAGGGCATCGGAAATAGCGTTTCAGTTAGAGATAATGCAGGTTCAAATCCTTTCTGTGACCGTTGGGTTTTTTATCGGAAAATTCTGGCCTTGTACCGCTTCTCCACCTTAGGGATATCTCTACCTGGAGCGACTTATCGCGACTAAACGTTCTGAGATATGCAATTGAACGGAGTAATTCACACGGTTAAAATCCTCATTGTATAACTCATCATTCACTGGTTTTTGTGTGTGTGGATACCAATTAAAATGAGTTTTTTGACAAAACTGATGTAAAATACTTCTTATGTAAGAAATAAACCATGAGCGGGTATTTGTATTGTTTTATTATTCTTCGTGTAGAAAACCATTTAGAACCGACCTAACGAATAAATAGCACATTCTTTATTAAAATTAACTTGCCAGGTGAAGTAGTTTGTGGATTTTTATCTAGGAACTGATCAACTTGATACCCCCACACACTCTTACATTTTTGCCGAGTACTTTAAACAGGCAGGAATTCTTATAAACTGAGATAGCGCGATTTCCCAGAACCTGCAATTTCCTATAATGCAGAATTGAATGTTCCCCTAAACTCGAATATATTGTATGAATTCATAAAGGTAAGGCTTTGCAGTCAGCTTATACAAACTTAGAATAATACAGGTGAAAGTTATTTAACAATAGTGTCATGAATCGATATGTTTTTCCATGTTCCATTTATACATTTCCTACCCCAGTATATTTTATGATCCATATTTACAAAAAATATATTATTCATTCTCTCTCTTTAGTAAATATATTTCATGTATAAAATTCTATTGGTATTGTCTTTATGCTAGGTAGGCGCTTTATAAACTTATCCGAGATATTTATATGTTGATACTAACTAAGATTGTATATGCTCCAGTTTTTGTATACACAATGTGAAATAGCCAAGTATTCCTGGACATGGTTTATTCTACATTGCATTTCTTACATAGATGTCAAGAAAACAATGTTAAGGTTTAAAAAAACCAAAAGTAGCAAAGAATTAAATTAACAAATTTATTTTCAGTTTAGTAAGATACAACTAATATCCGAGAATTTTATCAATATGTAGTGATAAAATGAATTAGATCAATTTCCACTTCTGATAATGAGTATAATAAGTTGGTAGCTTCAATCGACTGAACGGTTTATTCCATGAGCAATTTATTAAGGGATAGTGGCGCTTCCATATAGTTATTACATAATAATACTTTTGACCGGGAATCTTAGCACATTTTTAATACTAACTTATCAAATACAAGCATGATGTTTATCCCGTTATTTCAATAAACCTATGATGATCAAATTGTGCTTTATTGTTATTGATAATATCAATTCTTTGTTTCTATTTTTTTCAAGTGCATATGAATGAAAATTCCAAATGTAGGCTCATGAGTCTGTTATATATATTTCGTAGCAATATATTTATTTTTTTTTTTAATGTACCGCTAGTTGCTATTATGACAATGCAACATAAACTGCATTCGAGTTTAAATCAACGTAACAAAATATAAATGTGTTGTAGATAACCTGCAGCCTTATTACTAGTAATTTTGTAATCTTTTTTTTCCATTCAATGTAAATATTTCCAAAATGTATCTCTTTCTCATTACTAGTACTATATTATCCGTAGCAATCTTTTTAAGTTTTTACATGATATCCTTGTCCCTTTTTTAGTACTTAAACCCACTAATATGAATTAATTAATAATCTTTTAGTACATATTTGCATTATACTTTGTAACATATTTATTGAATTAAAAACAATCAGACCCTAGACATAACATTCCAGCAATTATTTTCATCTATTCTCATTTGAGGATAACTTGAACTTAATAACAAACGTGGTATTCTAAATATGATTTTGAGAGACGTATTTACCAGAGGTTAGACATCGGGTTTACACTATTGAATTGGATTCAATTACAATATTAGAAACAATTGTCTTGAAGTGGGCAAAATTATGATCCTAAGACCGATTTCTTATTAAAAAGATCAGCAATAAATATTAATTGTGTCAAATATATCGTTTATCTCCCAAATGACTTTGATTTTCCTCCAGTTTGATCAGCCCATCCCCTTCAATATTATATATGAAGTTAAATACATATTTTTACTCCAGTCATAAGTTTTAATTCAAATGCAAATCAGAAACAATTGGATATGGCAACGATTAAATAATGCATATCTCCCACATCACATTAAGGAGACCAACTAAAATATTTTTATCTGATTTTTATTCTATTGCGTATCTAAAATTGGAAATCGGTTTTGTAAAACTATATATACAGTACTGCTTATGGTTTTAAACATAAACTAACCGATACAACGGATTATCAAAGAACCCAACAGCACGTACCAATAGGGTTATCACACCGACGAAAGACAATCATGTTGAAGGACTGTCCTTTTAATATTTTACTCCAAAAACAATATTCTTTCCATTGACCAAGATGAATCTACATAACACATTGCTACTCTTTAAGAAGTCCTTCAATGTTTATCATACTGATAAGTCGACGGACAGGCAGATAAAGATGTTTTACATTCCATTTGACATCTTGGCACTAAAATGAATAGGAAATAATTCGTGACCAAGAAAGAACCTTTCTAGAAGTGTTCCGTTAACTCAGACCTTTTGTACTAAGGGTTATCGAACCGACAGCTAGATGTGTAATCAGGTGGATATCCTTCCCTGTGATCGAAAATCGAATTGATATTACACATTTTTAGTCCCGAGGTTTGATTGACGGACAACTCCACGTTTTTAAGAGAGCCCTGTTATCTTAATAATAATAATAAAAATTATAATCTGAATTTAATACTCTTCAAAATTCCAAGCTTTATTTTTCCCCAATGTCCTCTTATAAAATATACATATTATATTTTGTATACTTGAAAAACCCGTATCTACTGGAGGTATGATAAATGCAAATTTTCGGTTTCACTAATTTCTTTATATCACTAAAAGAGAGACTCATTAGTAAGGGAAAATATTTTAGGATTATCATAAAACTTTATGAAATTATAAATCTAATTTGAGGGAAATAAAATCAGAACCAGAGTTGTCAGCATGAATGTTAGGACCACCAAACCCCTTGAGAATTAAGGAAAGCTGGATCAAACCAGTATTCTCTACAGGGTATTCTGATCCTGACGCAAACCATGTAATTAAGTGCAATAAGGTTCCAGACTTCTAAACAGAACTATCTTCATTTAACTGGTCTTGTCTTGTTCTTTGTGATAAATAGTGTACCTTCATCACTACGCAACGATTTACTTTCAATTTCACAAAATTGAGGAATGAAACTTCCGTTTACTAAATATGTTATCAAATAATTTCCCTTTAGATTTAGTTATGCAACTTATCATGTGTGATCTGTATTTTCAATTTTTATCCACTTACGTTGTAATTACAATACATACAAAACTATCCAATACTTATATAACTAATTAAAAATACAATAAATAGGAAAGAACTCAGAACTACTTCATCATTAATCTCCTTAAATACATAAAATTAAGGAGATTAATGATGAAGTAGTTCTGAGTTCTTTCCTATTTATTGTTTTTGAATTAGTATATATATATTCATTAAATTGTATAAATGGCAATAGCCTTATTTAATTTCAATAAACATTGAATCACAAAAAGTACTTGCTCCGCCGGGAGTCGAACCCGGATGTCTCACTTGCCGGGTGAATGTGCTACCATTACACCAAGTACAGAGCAAGTACTTTTTGTGATTCAATGTTTATTGAAATTATATATATATATATATATATATATATATAATATATATATATTATGTATATATATATAATATATATATATAATATATATATATATATATATTATATATATATATATATATATATATATATATATATACATGTGTTTGTGTGTGTTATTTATTAGGCTCTGATTTAAAGGTATGTAATTGATTTATAAGGACTCTGATTTTTGCTGTGGAAAAGCACTGATTAATTCAAACACAGGAATAGACTGTTTGATGAATGATAGTTTTATTTGTGCCACTTCAGCCACAATAAAGTACCTGATTTCAGTTACGAGATGTCAAAGGTAGGTCGGATTCAAATCTAATTAGTGCAGCAGATCATAGAAGCTACTATATCAACTAACATGACAGTTAAAGTCAATCACCTATAGTGTTATTAAAGGTTAAGCCATTACTCTTATTTTCATCACAGTTCTACACTTCCAATGATCTGTCCATCAAAAAGGACAAGATTACAAACCGATAAATTCCTATGATTGCAATTAAACTTAAATGATAACAGTGTTGATGTCGTCATAAGAAACCGACATAACAGAATATCCATGGATCTGGTAGAACTTCATAAAAGGAGGTGACGCATATATGGATAGACAGAGGGACTTATGGTAAGGTTTATTTTTTATCAATAAATTAATCATAGTCTTTCTTGGATTTAAAGAAACCCATATATTACGTTTGAAGTCTTTTGATTCCTTATATGAAGAGATACATCATCACAGATGGACGATCATTATGGCCGTATTGGGTTTATAATAAAGTTTTTCTCTAAGTGTTTAATTTCTATGTAACTGTACTGATCTTAGTGAAATTTTGGTAGAAATCCACACCATTCCATTCATAACTTTTAAGTTACAACTCTTAAGCAGATTGAACGGTTAAGCTTGATGTTCTTTATTTTATTTTATTATCATAATTTAAATTAGTAAATTATATATAGTATGCATTTTCACAGGTAATTATACGTAATACTGTTTGCAAGATAAAGGACGAATCCAACCTGTATTACTGGAGCAGTATTATTTTGCTCTAATAGGAGCTGTAAACTGGGCTTTAAAACGCCAGCCAGCAAAGGTTCGTTAAAATTGAAAGCGTAAACCCAATTAAAGAACGTTCTCAGCCCACGTATCCTGGTCAACGACATTTGGTGAAGAGCGTTTGGTGACTAAACATATGCCATACAACGCCGTTGGTGTTTAATTATCGAATTGAAGATAAACCTAATCATTATTAAAAGTGTTTTAATATTTGTTTTATATTTTCTAATGTAGAATATTAGTATGCCAACATTATTTTTCGAAATTTTATTTATTTAAAAATACAAATGTTTGTCAATATATTAAATTGTTAAAATAGTATAATTTAATGTTCTTGATTTCTCTTATCTTTCCCCCTTAAGACCTGTTTCATAAAAACTTAACTTACAATGCTATGTCTTTAATTTATTTCAAAACTTTTACAATCTGTAGTTATTGCATTCTCTCCCAGCTCCATTGCGTTGACGTTTAAATCTAGAGACCCTTTATTACTGAGAAGATGATATAAAAAAAAATTATATAGTGCAAAAAGGCCTGACAATTCTCAAAGGAGTTAAAGTTTTCATTACAGTTATAATTTCTGATTTTGAGAATTACCTTTCAAAAATTTGAATGGTCTGTCATCTTTAAACCGCAAGAGATATTGAAAGATGTGTTGGCTTGCCTATTGGTTAAAAACTGAGTTTTTAGTTCATAGAAAGTTTGCGTCTTTGGACAATAAGGTGCAGAAACATAGAGAAATATCTTGTACAGATTTTAATATAACCTACAATAATAATCACATAACTGAAAAAAGATAGGGCAAGATTTTTCCTGAAATTTTGTCATGAGAATAATTACTATTTAGGTCTTTCTGAAAGATGTATTTGATATGATATTGATGTAATATCTGGTATTAACCCAATTTTGTAACGTCAACTATTATACAATTTACACAGTTTAGTGATATGAGGTCTAGAAGAAAATTATTTTAGGTACTGCACATGTATGTGGAGTATTGTGCGATTATAATATTGCTTCGTAACCCTGCAAATCGAATTGAAAACCATTGTTGAACTTCTCATTGCCTCTTAAGTAACGAAAATGTTTCATTTCCGTTTATAAAAAAACGTATTTTAATTTTATTGGTCTCTTCTGTATACAATAGCTATGCTATATATTTGAACTTATACAACAGTTTATCCAAGGGCCAGAAAGAACACAATGACATAGTTTATCGCAAAGATTGACAAACGATAGATAGACTGCCTTTTTCTTATAGTTGGCAAAACAATTCCAAGAAGAATTCATGCACCAAGAGAAATATATGTACAAATTTTAGAGCCTCTAGGACCTATTTTTCAAGAGATATCGTACAAACATACAGACAGACAGACGTAAAAAAACGAAGTCTAGTTAAGAAGGCGCTTTTGGGTCTTCAATAAAACATTCATCTTTGAAAAGGTCATGTGAGATTAGAAGATTTTCTTATCAGATAGTTGAGGATGACTTTTGCCAGGGCACAATTGACTGCTTTAAAACATTAAACCAAGAATGAATCATCAAATTATATTAATATAACTTCTAAAAATTTTAATAATATGTGATATTATATTGCATATGTAGTCTGATAAAATTTATCCAATATTCAATAATTATGATATTTATTTCGTTCATGAAAAAGAGATAAGATACAAGCTAGAATATATTGTTAGAGTTTTCTTACAATGTATTCCATTTTTGAGTTAAAGTGGTTGGAATATCTGGAAAGAGCAAGAGTAGCTTTGAACGGCATATTTTGCATTCATGAGAACGCGGATAATGTAAAGGCTGTTATTATATTATATTAATTCTTTAAAATCCCGCATTGTTTTGTTCATTGATACGCTGAAAGATGACTGCGAAAAGACCTTTTTCTGAAAGCGTAAATTTCAGTAATATTAAGGATTGAGACTTTTTAATTTTATTAAGGTAGTGTGCCAGATTATATATTGTCTAAAAATAATTAAAGAAAATAATTTAATAACATTTATAAGAGGTATAAAAATGTACAACAAGCTAAATCTTTTTTCATTTACATGGACTCATTGGTTAATTTTAATATGAGAATAATGAATGTCCTTCTTTAAATCAGATCCTGTTATATTTATCTCTCGGAAAACAGAAAGGTCCTAATAACTTAAATATATATATCCCTAGAACTTCATTATGACATAAGGAAGAACTCATTTAATTTTGTGAGCTCACGGGAAAAGGATAGAAAAATAGAAAATCATACTTTACCGCGGCCGTTTCATTCCTATCAACTCTATTGTATTGATTTATAATATTTAGCATTAAAATGACATTGTATCTTTGTTGTTCTTTAAACGGACTTAAAAGTTCAAGATTATACCGAGCCATTTTGTATGTGTCAGATTAACACTTACTCCAGTAAGCAGCTTATGTAAGTAATAAAATTTGTTGTTAAATTTAACAGGATAACAAGCTAGAAAATGTAGTTCAGGTGGCAGTTTCGGTGTAAGATGTTTTAAGTAGAATATTCACAAGTTTTTAGTTAAACGAATTCAATCAACTTTTTGTCTAAGTTATTTCTTATATAATTAAGCCAATACATAAGCCTCTTAGCTTTTTCAGCTTGACCGGACTTTTTGTACCCATTGAGATGTGAAAAGGATATTTCAACAGGTATTCAGGACCAGAGATACCCTGAATAACTGTGCAACTACTTTGTATTGTTGCTTTTGCGATACATGTGAGTCACAATACATTTCGAAAATAAAACTGTATTTCCTGTCACCCTTGAAAATACCGCATTCAATAGGACAGAGTTTACCTGTATTGGTTGGAAATCACATTTAGGTGATAACGCTTTAAAAAAAGTATTTTTTTGTTATTAAAATGAATAAGTGAATTTATAATGAACAGAAAGCCCTTTCCAACGTGTTTACAATAAACTAAATTTGTTTGAGTTTTTACATGTTTTTTTTATTGTTACAAATGGTTGGAATAGTTCAGTTTCTAGAAATAATAATTTTATAAATACAAAGGTTTTAAAAATAAATATAATTTATCCTAAAATATGTTCAATTACTTTATAATAATAAATCATTATTCAAAATATATTTAAATCCTATAATAAGATTAAGTGATTAACTATTTATATATTGCAAGGCTTCTTGTGATAATAATTAAAAGCAGACAGGTCAATATTCTGATGAGGAAAAATATTAACATAAACTAAGGCATAAAGATCCATTATAATTATATTTACAGATTCCTCGACATTATTACAGAAAAAGCAATAGTTATTGTTCGAGTTAGTGTTCCTTAACTATATTAAGTTTCTTTCATGCTAAGATACATTTAGTTCCAATATTTACCCTTGAGATCCCTTTTTAAACTGTCTCTCTTTGTATCAAAATCAAGTATTTATGCTTACTTTAAATCTTGGCAAAGTTTTATTTTGTATTAAAATCCTAACATACTCACTAAAAAAAATATATTATTATATAAAATTTAGACCTCTGTTTTATTTACTACCTACTTGCATCAAACACTCCGTAATATATGTATTAAAATACACTAATTGTACTTTTAATAGTGTAGGATTTTCTACATCAGGATTATAAAAATACAATGAATATACTTTAGAATAAATATAAAAGTCAACTTATATTTCAAAATTAAGATTAATATTTTAGTACACTTAAAGGCTTGAATAAGAGATCTTTCATCAGAAATGGATGGAGAAATAAATTACACCTATTATTCATGACGTCTTACCTATTTTTCACGCCGATTACATACTTCAGTGGCGTAAGTTAAAGATGTATAATAAAAACATAGATATACGTGTAATTTTACAAACAGGAATTGCAATTGAATATATATATATATATATATATATATATATATATATATATGTATAATGTATATACGATGTATAATATAATCTAAAATTTAATCAATATGCTACGAGAGAAGTATTTTAGACAGTAGTAATAATTAAGATGATGTGTTTTCATTGAACTTGATCCTATGCGTGTTAAAAAGGAAAACTTTTTAATCGTATAGTTCAATGGGATGAATTTTTGGTTTGTTTGTCACATACATTATGTAATATTATATACACAAAGATTGCTAAAAGTGACACATTCTGCAGCTTAGATGTAATTAAACACAAGCTGCTTAGTGAGAGAGCTGTTTACCTGACACATGTACAGTCGACTGAAATTCACTTTTACTTTTTAACCTGTTTGATGTACGGAATATTTTAACACTGACACAAGATGATTACTAAGAGAGCTTTTAATCTGACATGGACACAGCCACCTATAATACCCTTCAGCATGTTAGCCTGTTAGATGTGCCGAATATGTCAACAATGACACAATCTACTTACGAAAAGTGATGTTGATCTGACACGTACACAGTAGCTTCGTATAATCTTAAACGTTTTGGTCTATTTACATTGTAATAAACATCCTATAGAATTTTAGTTATTAATATTATATATGAATCAAACAGTGCTGTGAGGAATGAGACGGAACATCAGTAAATACTATACTATAATTTTTCCTTGGGATCACAGAATCAATTGAGTTCTTCCTCATACTGCAGGAAATTTAAGTATGTATTAATAGTTTTGAGGGCCCTTCTATTAATATTTTTAACACAAATAAATATAAAACGAGTTTCTATTAAGATGGAAATTCATGATTTACACATTTTATACTAATCAAAAGTCCATATAAATTAACAATTTCGTAATAAATATTATTGTTATTAAAATTATAGTTATTTTATACTTATAAAAATATATCCCAGCACACTACGATGATAAAATTAAAAAGTAGGAAAACTTACTAAATTTAAAATTTACGCTTTGAGTGTAAAGATCCTTTCTCTTCATCTTTCAGCCAAACAATAGACAAAACGATGAGGGTTTTTAAGAATTAATATAATACCAGCTGTTAGATTATTCGCGTTCTCATGAATATAAAATGCGCCGTTCAAAGCTACTCTCAACCACCCCAGGAATTCCAAGGCCTTTAATTTAAACACTGGAATACATTTGAAGAAAAACCCACACAGTACATTTCAGCTGATATATTATCTCTTATTCATCAATAAAATAAGTTTCATAATTATAGAATATTGGATAAATTTAATAACCTGCATGCGCAATAATAAATCTCACAGTATTAATTTTAATAAATGTAATAATATTATATTAATAACATTTGGTGATTAATTTTTGTTTAATGTTTTTAAGCAGTTAAATAATAAATATACTTATACACCACTATTTTATTTAAGTTGTTGTCTCAAATGCTCTGGACTGTCAAACAATTAAAATAACTGAAAATATGTGTTATACCCTTTGTTGACCGACGGTACTTGCAAGTACCAGTATTTTTTTCTCAATTTGTGAATGTTATTAATGGGTTTGTACGTTCAGCAGCCCATTGGTACTCACAAGTACCTTCTAAAGAGCAGGGAATTTGGTTTCCAGGCAATATATGTTGTGGCTAACCTGACTGACAGTGAAAAAGTAACTCGTGCATGTGTTTTGACCAATACTTAGCAACCCAATTTCTTTATCCATCCCAGGACTTTATTTGTTTACTTTTCTCAGTTATTTTATGTTTTAGTGATTGATAATGTATTTATAATGATGTAAAAACATTCATTTCACAGTTTTGTTAATTGAACAGATTGCTATATGCAAAATAGTGAGTGGTACTTGTAAGTACCGTTGGGGTGTCCAACGTTCTTGTTGCTTACATTAATTTGAGGTTATGTTTGATAATATGTACTGTGCTAATGTTTATTGTGGTAATTGACAGTTTTATGTGTTGTATTATTTTACTGTAATGTTACTAGTAGACTATTAAAAACTAAAATACTAATAACGCAATGGCTGAATATTTTTTCAGTGACAGAGAAATAATTACTGTGTTGGATGAACTTTTGCCTTTGGACAATAATCAAAACACAGATCTTGAATCGGATGATGAGGACGTTTCTGAGGTTTTAGAACGTGATGAACACCGTAAGGCTACTGGTAACTTATTTGACGACGTTTTTGAAGCAAATTTACAAAATTTGATTGAAGAAGGAAGTGTTGAAGAGGAATCAAATAATGATACTGTAATTTCCTTAGAAGAAGAAAGTAGGCCTAATGTTCAAGACATTGTTAACGTAAGTAAGTAATGATTGCCTTACAAATTCAATACTTAGTACTAGTGGGACCAATATGCGTACTGTAAAAACAAAATTACCTTTACCAAACAGGAAGTGGAAAAAGGTAGATGTAACAACTCAAATTCCTGAATTCCATTTAGATGAAGGAGTGGTAGAGGGAATTTTTGATGACTGCCAGACTCACACAGATTATTTTTTGAAATTCGTATCAAGTGCTTTGAGAGGAGTAGTCTATCAGTCTAATTTATATGGTACACAAAAAGGAAAAACTCTGAACCTAAAAGAACACGAGCTCTTAGTTTTTATTGGAATCAATTTCATGATGGGCTACCATAAGTTGCCTAGTTGGAAGCATTACTGGAACATGTCAGAGGATTTAGGAGTGAAAATTGTTCAGAGATCAATGTCACAAAACAGTTTTGATTTCATACTATCTTGTTTACATGTAAACGATAACCATCAAATCTCTGCAAATAACAAAGATAAATTATACAAACTGAAACCACTAATTGAGTCTTTGAATACAAAATTCAAGGAATCCTACCATGGAACACGACAACTGTCTATTGACAAATCAATGATTTTGTTCAAAGGGCGAAGTACTATGAAGCAGTATAACCCACTAAAACCGATCAAACGAGGCTACAAGCTATGGTGTTTAGCTGACCAATTTGGTTATATAAAGCAATTTAGCATTTACCAAGGGAAGAATGAAACTTGGGAAGCAAAATATGAGAATTGCAGTCTTGGTGAGCGAGTAGTATTAGCACTGACAGAGGACGAACGAGGAAAGTTCAAGAAGTTGTTTTTTGATAACTACTTCAACAGTTTACCATTGTTGGAAAAGTTGAAATCTGAGAAAACACTAGCCTGTGGGACTATACGCTCCAAAAGAAAAGGACTACCTGAAAACATCCTTGAAGATAAGAAGCTCAAAAGAGGAGACATGGACCATAGAACTTCATGTAATGGTATCACATTCTTAAAATGGCGGGACACAAAGAGTGTTTTCTTAGCATCAAACTACCACGGAAGTGAAATGACATCGGTAGATAGAAAGGATGATAAAGGGAAAACTCACAAAATAACTGCTCCAACAGTAATCAAGGATTATAACCAGTTCATGGGGGGTGTATACCATGCTGACCAACTACGAGCAAGTTATGGTGTTCATCGGCGATCCAAGAAATGGTGGCAAAGGATTTTTTGGGGTATCTTGGACATAGCTTATGTGAATAGCTTTGTGGTATATTGTCGCATCTCGGGTGAGAAGCCTCCATTACTTGATTTTCGGCGAAATGTCGCTCTGGGCCTTATGTCCAAATGTGAAGTAAACTGTAAGAAGGTAAGTTTGAAGCGCACCAGCAAATCACCTCAACAACCATCAAACAAGCGACGGGGCAAGGAGCCATCTGTATCCAACGATGTGAGATTAGGTAACTTAGGAGTGCACTGGCCAACATTCACTGAAGGAGTTAGAGGAAGATGTGAAATGTGTGCTTTAAAAAAAATCCAATCCCGTCCTTATTCAAAGTGCAGTCACTGTGGCGTTTATTTATGTTGCAACGACAAAAAACACTGCTTCTCTGAATATCATGGGTTACATTTGTAACCTAAACTGAATA
This sequence comes from Homalodisca vitripennis, assembly GCF_021130785.1. Taxonomy (NCBI): domain Eukaryota; kingdom Metazoa; phylum Arthropoda; class Insecta; order Hemiptera; family Cicadellidae; genus Homalodisca; species Homalodisca vitripennis. The sequence continues at coordinate 54,111,508 of NC_060214.1, read as the reverse complement.
TAAAGACAGTAAAGTACATTTTCCTTATGTTTTCATGACTAATTAAATTGTATTTAACTAATAAATTTCTTAGTCTTTGACATTGTAAGTTTGTTTGTAAGCCTACTTGTCTCATAGCCCAACGGTACTTACCAGTACCATATACAAAATATGTATTTAGCCATGAATGAAATTAAAAAAAAATATATGTTATTTACCTTTGATGAGTGGTAAATAGAAAAATAACACTGAATCACATTTTAAAATATCTTTACTATATTTGGGCAACAAAGGGTTTACAGATTTACTTCGAAATTTTCTTAGTATTTCCTTCACTAGTTCTAGGTGATTAAAATATTCTCTGAAATATACATTAATCAGTACTTTTATCTTTGTTTTATATCCACAAAAAGGTTTATTAAAAAATGAGGATAGGTCATACGTTATTGAATGTATAATATACAAAGTGTTATAAGTGTTCATTTAATCCAGTAAACATCGTTGCTACATTAATTGGTTCGTAATCTCAATACAATATGGTTTATGTTTAAACCTTTTATTTGCAATTCATTACTCTAATATTTTTTAAAATTACTATTATCGTACAGTTATAAGTATTATTTAATTCGTATGAAAAGGCCTACGGTTTGAGTAATAAAAATTATTCTTGAATCTTGATCCAATTAAAAATGTTGTATACAGGTACGATAAAAAGTATACTCGTTTTTCTGACGGAGCTGCAAGCACTATCCATATTAAAATCCAATAATACTGTTAGATAACGAATACTACTCCGTTATTAGTTCAAAATTGCAAACTAATATTACATTATATTATATGACTTACTATTACGTAATATACTATGTGTATAAATAAATCTATATTGTGGGTGCCTGTAATTTTCACAAATATTTCCTAAGATATTTGGATTATTTTAGCATTTGTGTTCAAAGTTGTGAGGAATGGAAACACTACAAACTTAAATTATAATCCAAAATATAAAAATGTTATAACTTGGAACTATTGCATGCTTTTTAAATGTTATTCAAATAAAGACCGGATGTCGATTCATGATACGTTCTCTTGTAATAACACACAACTGTGGCAAACGTCCAAAATCATGTAACTCTTTTAAATATTTCATAGATAATAATAGATTTTTAACCACCTTGCACGTTAACAAATCAGTTTTACAACGAGCATTGTTATTCTCTCTTGACGGTAACACAGTCTGACGCCGTGTCACAGTGAACAGAACAATGGAAACTGCACACGCTCCCAGGACAGTATTTTAAGCAACACGCTTCACTGCTTTGAAATGAAAGGACGGTGGCATGGATAAGAATGCTTTGAAATAGAAAATAAAGTAAAGCAAATCAGTGGCCCGGAACTAGTGATAAGTTTGTACTGTGGTACTATTTTTATCTTTTTTTTTAATTTTCTGAATACATTGATATAGCAGGATTAGATGGAGTTTTAAGGTTATTTATATAGGTTATATGAGTATTTAAAAATATACGACATCACGTGTAGTAGCAGGATTCGCTGAGGTTGTATGAAAAATTAAACATCTAAAGATAATTTCTCGAGATACCTGGTAATCAGTCAATCAAGTATACATAAAATAAGTAGACCGAAGAATTATACAATATATCATATAACTCAATATTTTAGAGAATTTTTATGAGAAACTAAGAATTTTACATTCAAATTTTACAAATATTTCTCACAATATCTTGCTACAGGATACAATCACATTTTTTTTATCAAGCTGGATTTCTAACCAATACCTAAATAATATACATCTATAAATGAAATAAATATAAATTGGTGTTTTATCTTTTGGAGAGTTAAGCTAAATGTCTTAATATGTCATGATGTTTGAATCCATTATGAGTGTATTGGGTTTTTTTATTCTGCAATTTTCTCGTTTCCCTCATAGTCACTTATACTAAAAATGCAGGTTTTCCAGCCCAGGAGTGATGACCTTTGCTGAAGGTTAGTCAATAGAACATGTATTCAAAATTGAACACTTCATATTTAAAATATTTTGGCGTCTTTTTAGTATTTATCGTAACTTTTGGTAACACATGTTTGTGTTACTTGTATCACATGGTAAAAATAGTTGAATGGAATTTCCGGAGTTAATATTTAAAAATATTTTCATCAGCTCATAAACATTAAATAAAATTGCTGTTTTTTTTGTGACCAACAAAACCTTGATTAGTGTTTTCATTAAATAACTATTTAAATTAAATCCATTTTACAATCATTAAAATATATACGTTTATGAAGTGATTTTATTTATTTCTAATCTTGCTCCCTCGATATATTTTCATATATTGCCTTAATAACCAAAACCTCAATTGAAAAGTTTATGATTGACTGATCCGAATGCTAGATTTGGTCTTGGTTGGGCACTATATCGACGCTTAGTATACACCAACATGTAACGTAAAAAAGTTAAACCCGTAAAATTGCAAAAATGCTTTTTAACAAATGGCACGAACAGATGACGACAAGAATTCATTAAGGCTCTGAGAACAAACTTTTTGAGGTCTGAGATGCGTAATTGTCTAGGGTGTACCAATAAAATAAAAATATATTAAAAATTTAAATTCTTGAATAAATATATAAATAGATAGGAACTATACATTTTTCTAACTATTTTTATATTTTTTATATTATTATTAAGATAGCAGTAAATTCTCTGCATATTTAAAATTTACCATAATGGCACTAGGACATAATGCCATAACTAGTAAACGCCATGGAAATGTATAAAAAGTCATAATTTTTCAATAGAATTTTGTGAGAAAAGGCACCGTGGAGAGAAAGACTTGGTTCCATGACAAATTAGGGACATCTTAATAAGGAAATTCAGGTCATTACCGTCGTTCATTGATAAAAGAATTGACAACAGTACCTTTCAATATGAAATCTGATTTTTTACCCTAGTGTTTCTTTGAAGTTATTTTTAGACGATAGAAGGACTGGAAAGAGCATCTTTCTACATTTGTTCATTTACGGCAGAAATCAATAACGTTTCGAGATATTCAATCTGACCTCTTCCTTATGTGGATAACTAAGAGGATAAGTTACTTGTATTGGTTAACCAACCTAGGAAGGGATCTTGTTGCATATATGAACACGTATTTGTACTGCTTTCTATATAAAACAGTAAAGAAATCGATGGTGTTCTTGAACGGTGGTAAAGAAAAAGTGTTCAATTTTAACATCAATTTCATTACAATTGCCGGTGTTTTAAATACTTGTGCCACTAGATGAATTACTTTTTAAATTTAAAAGTGGTGGGTACCTCTAAAGTCACATACAATACTATACAGTCAAATTTCAACTGTACGCCAAAATAGAACACAAAAATGTAATTTTGTAAATCAAAATCTGGCTTTTAAGTACATATTTATCTTGAAAGACTTTAACGACTACATTCATTATTCTCATTGCAGGAATTTCTCACTTATTAATCTTATATACACGCACTCACACACACGCGCACGCACGCAAACACGCACACACTTGTTACCATGTGTTTTAAATATTCACGAGTATTTAGTTCAACGAATATAACCAGCCATTTACCTAAGTTATTTATCATACAAACAAGTCCACACAATAAGTTTCTTAGTGTTTTTAACTTGACCGAAATTGCGGTGCCCATTGAGTTGTGAAAAGGATTATTCAACACGTATTCAGGACCCGAGTTATCCTGAATAAGTGTGTAATGAATTTGTATTGTAGTCTGTACGATGCATGTGAGCTATAATACAGTTCGACAATACAACAATATTTCATGTCACAAATGACCGTACTACGCACAGTAATACAGAGTTAATCCTGGATTTCTTAGGAATCAGAGTTAGATGATACCTGATTGAAATTTTTATTGAAAATATTGAAATTGGAATAAAAACTTCGTTTTAAACCAAAATTACGTATTCCAGGAAATTAAAAAATTTTATAGCTAAAATTTTACATGTATAGAATTATTTAGAATAACTTAGTCACATGAGATAAAAAAACTTACGTTTTTTTAAAAGCAATATAGTATTTCCATAAAAATATGTTAAATTATGTTATGAAAATGTATTATATACATACGTAAGTATTTGAACTACATTTTAAAAGCAGTTGCAGTTATATTCGTCCCTCTCGGATATTATCAATTACGTCGGCAGAGCATTTTTTTTAAATTGCTAGGTTTTGAATGATAATGGTGTAAGTAAATGTAGAAATAGGCATAAAAGAAGCCAATGAGGGAGTAACAACGTGGAATAAGACTGTTTAACATGCATTCATCCTTGTAAAATTAATAAAAATCTTTTAGCTGATTAAATGGGTCTTCCAAGAAAAATAGCTAGGGGAAACTAGTCGTTTTGAAGTCATAAGCCCATGTATTGAGGATTGGTAAATGTTGTAATCAGTGTTTACGATGGATAAAAATAAAACCTTTCACCTTAGCTATTTATAAACAATATTGTGAGAGTCATTAACTGCCAACATCAAAGATTAAAAATATAAACGCTAATATTACAGTAAACTAAGGCATTATGATCAAATTCAGAGATTTTCGTAGAATACTTATCATTAGTACAGTAAATGAAATATATGTTGTCCAAGTCTGTTTCAGTCGTTCTAAAACACATTTAGTTCCAATATTTTCCCGTACGGTCCCTATTTACATTTTCTACCTTTACATCATAATTATTTACATTTATTTTTAACAATTACAAGATAGTTTTCTTAAGTATGACTATCTTATCATATGTACTAACAAAAACATTTCCATATGAAAACTTTTTACTTGTCCACTTAATTTACTAAATTAAATTACCATCCACTAATCCGGGGACTCAGTCACTCATTCAAAAAATATTTATCGAGAAAACAATTTATTATGCTTTTAATAATTTAGAATTTTGTGGATCAGGAGCAATAGTCCAACAACACATCATAAGAAATAGACACTGGAAATAAAAATAATAGCAAATTTATATTTCACAATACAGATTTTAACTTCCGTAATCTTGTGGGCATGAATATGAGATCCTAATTTGTAGAAGGAATGGAATGGATTATCCTATTATTTAAAGTCTTACAAATGTTTAAAACATTACATAATTAAGTGGTATAAGTTCCAAATGTATAATAAAAACAACGGTCTACGAGTAATTTCATTGTTTTGCGTTACTCTTATATAAAAACAGGCATTGCCATTGATGAACACATAACATAATCTAGAATTAAATCATTGTGCTACAAGAGAAATATGGAAGACAATCGTAATACTTAAGTTCATGGTTGAGAACTAATCCCACATGTGTTGAAAAATTATAAAGTTTAAATTGCCTGGCTTAACGTGAGGAGATTTTCATTTAAATATTTACGTACATTACGTCACGTTAGAGATACAAGAGTGGGATAAGTAGGCTACCATGTTCAGTAGTTCACACATATACGACACAATCTGCTTACTGAATTAACTGCTAATCTGACACATGAAATATCTATCTACTTGTTAGCCTATTTTACGTAAGAAACATTTTAACACTGACACAAACTGCTTACTGAGAGAACTGTTAATGTGATATAGACATAACCGTAAAAAATACCCTTCCAAATGTTAGCCTGTTTTATATTAAAACTTTTTTTTAATTGAATAAGCTTCTAACTGAAAGAACTGTTAATTTAAAATTTACACAGTCATCTTCTCAAGGATTCTTGCCATTTTGGTTTGTTTAAAGTGTTCAAAACATTCAAGAAAGTTTTAAATTATAAGTGTTACAAAGAATGTTTTATACGCCAAGCAATGAGACGGAACGTCAGTTAATTCAAAGTTTCTTTTATACCATTGCATTATTTAAGATCACAAAATCAATTGAGTTCTTTATATCTTAAGGAATCTAAATATATGTTTTAAAGTTTATAGAGGCTTTTATTAAGTGTTGTAGCTCGTATACATATTCAACTACCTGATTTTAGGAAGGACTTTCATTACTTTAACTTAAAAAACTATGTAATTTATCAATAATAAAGATATAGATATTGACATGTATTGCTATTACAATACCGTTTTTTAACACAATATGTGTATGGTCTAGAAATTGAGAGTTTAGGAATTATAGAATATAGATTATAAACATATATAGATTACAATTAGTATAAACATTATGTCAATTATTTACAAGACATAGAAGAATTCAATAATGCCCTGTAAACAAAATGATATGAGGTCTTATAATATTGCGTTATTGCGTGGAGATGCGTTGTATTGTATTGTACCTTTTAAAACAATTAACAAAATAAAAAGTATAATTCTTGTATAAATTGCTGAGAACCATTAATGTTTTCATCTTATTGTTCGTTTCTTTCAATAATAATCTTAATAACTCATTTCGTGCTCTTTTTTATTTAAGGATCACTATTGAGCTTAGTGAAGAAACAGAATATTTACGGTGTAGGAGATAATTTACTTTAAAATACTTGTGAACATTATTTCAGTCACTCAGCCTCTGTGAATAAAATAACTGAAAATTTTTTTTATTATTATATCTTCCTTAACCTAAAATTATTAATATTACGCAAATAAACTCAATGGTTTCATCATCCAATTATCAAAAATTTTAGTGAAAATGGTAATATCAACACAACTCAAGTTGTAGCCTACACTGTTTATGTGTCTCCAAGTTTAATACAGTACGCACTTGAAGTGGGGTTTAGGCTTTGTTAACGTCTTCCTGATTTTGTAATAGTTAAATACCGAGTATAAAAAGTATGTTGCAATAATATAATGCAATAATAAAGCATTAGAGCTATACAAATGGAATACAAATACAAATTAAACGAAGCATGTCATAGAAAATTACATTATAATTATCTAATTATCGTGGGAAATTCCTTGCTTTACTGAAATACGCAACAGTAGTTTAATTATCCAGGTGATATAATGTGTTGCGTTATTTTTTTTAAACAATGTCCAATCAAAATTCGTTTACTTTACTTACATTGAGAAAGTTTGGTACTAGGTGTTTCTTCTTTAGTTTTTTAATTTTTATTCAGTGTGCATTTAAGTTTATGAGTTTATAAAGTGTACTTGAGAAAGATGAAATAAAAATAAAGTATTTTACAGTCCATAATTGTACTATTCGTTCAAATAATAAATATATTAACATAAATGGATATTTAATAGAACACTAAACATAATATACGATTAAATTAAATACCATCAAGTATTCTTTATTTGTATAACTAGCAAAGACTAGATTTACTATTTATTTTGGTGCCTGATGGTTGATTTAAAATGGGTAAAGCTAATAAATATATAATATGATGAAACACTATTATATTATTGTTTTATATCCTCTCTAAGAAATTGGTGAGGCTGGCAAACAATTTTTCTGGAGCAAATATTCTCCATCGATTACCTTTCATTCAGCCTAAGTTAATGTAATACAAATTATGTCTCGCTCCCTAGATTACCAAAGCATCCTTAGCGTCTTACAAGCGGTCTCGTCTCTCTCAGTTAATGGTAGTGTGCCTCCTCAGGTTCCTCAGGGTGTTTGTTAAAAAGGAAGTTACATTATACATTAATGCATAATTCCAAGCGGTTTGGTTTTGTCGATCCATTTAATATAAATAATTTTGTTTAAACCAACTGTCATGTACGCTTTAACTAAATTAAATAAATCTGGTACAATGTATTCAAGAGTATTTATTAGTATGTTTTGTTAATAAATTTAAATTATTACTGCAATTTAATTTTGTAAAAAGCTGAAAAGAATACTTTGTAAAATTTCCTGAAAATGTTATATTACAGAAAGGTTTTTAGAAACGTATTAGATAAATTTACCTTTCTTCCTTTCAACATTTTTATGACAGATGCAGGTTGATGGGCTACCTTAATCTCAATTTTGACTCCTATGCCTTCATTTATAATGGCAAAAAAGTAAGTATCATCCTCAGTTAAAGGACGGAACTTGGCTTCTTAGCGCGTAAATATTGTAACATTATGGTACAGTTATTACTTTTGTGAAACAGCGTCTTTATTCATTTATGTCATTAAAACAAAATTTGCTCAAACGTCTTAATATTTTCAACTTAACACAGAATCTGTGTTTTATGTCATTTGATGTCCATCCTATTCATCTTCCACATTCTTATTATGAAAATAAAAATGATCAGTGAAAATAAAATTTATTATAAATATTTTAACGGTCTCTGTGATATTTTAACATTATAATTACACGATTGTATAACAAAACTCACACCATTCATATGGTATAATTCATAGTTGCAATTATATTTCAGTAAAACCTCGAAATAAAACTTTTAATAAATTTAATCCTCGTACAAACTTTTTAGAAGAAATTACACATTTTTAGAGAGTTCCATTTAAGGATTATCGTGTAGGACCTTAACATTTGGCTAAGTGTTTCTATAATTTAATGTAAGCTGTTTCATTATCATAACTACAATTCATGGCTTATAAAATGTTCTAATTTATGTGACTAATGATCTTATCAATTCCAAATTTATGTTAAAAAATATTATTGCATCAGAATGGGAAGATAGAGTTTTTCACAATATGCATATTTCAAGAATATGCGCTAACGCAACTTATAACATAAAAGGAATATCTTCTATTCTGAGCGTGTTGTTATTTTCAAAGGGATGATTTTATAACTGAATATTCTAGTAGAGCGCTGGAGCTGTGATTCTCTTACTATTTGTCTGGTATTTGATCTATTCTCACAGCATGACTGGAATTTTCTCATGAAATGTTTGTAGCCAAAACCCTTTGTGCTCTTTGAAATAAAAACAGTAATAAGAGTAATACATTTCTTACTTGTAAACACTATTATAAGAATATACTTTGCTATAAACTGGTAAAATAACTAATAGTTCACGGAAATGTTAAATATATTTTAATTTAAAAAAATCTTTTTTATTACATATACGTGTTTCGGTTTTTAACCATCATGAGTGTACATTAACCTCTAAATAAATAAATAATAAACAAATTAATATACACATGTGGACCTTTTAAACATATATTAAATTTAAATGACACAGTTGTAATTTTCTTATTAGTAATCTATATTTAATTTTTTAATTTTTTTAAGAATAAGATTTGTCTTATTTTTCAGATTACTATTTAAAATGTTATGAGGATCTTTATTATAATTTAGATAGATATGTAGTTCTTCTTTTGTGTTTAACTTATCTCCTTTCCTTTCGATATCTAAAATTTCCATGTTCTTTCAATATTTGTGTAGTTATGGTCAGTCTTCAATAAGTGTTCAGCAAAATTTGATTTTATTGTAGACATTTTATTTGTTTTCAATGCTTGTATGTGTTCTTTAAACCTTTTTTTAAAATATCTTCCAGTTTGCCCAATATAATAGCTTTCACAGTCGCTACAGTTAATTTTGTATACTCCAGATTGTTTGTATAATTCTTGTTTGTCATAATTTTGGCTCACTTTGTTTTCAATAAGTTTAAATGTATTATTTCTTGTTTGGTGACTGATGGAGAATTTTGAATTTTGAAAGGTTTTTCGAACAGCTTTGTTTAATTTAGTATTGAGTGGTTCACATATATATTTCAGAATTTCTGTAGTATTTTGTTGGTTTTATTGATTTTTCTTGTTTTCTTCTTAATCACTTTGTCTACAATTTGGGGTTAATATCCATTTTTGACAGCTAGGTATTTTATTATTTTAATTTCTTTACTTTTATTCTCATCACTCATTGGTATATTTAACATTCTGTTTCTAGAATAGTTAGAGGATGTTAGAAGATCTGATTGGGTTGTTTTTCTATAAATTTCAAATGAGTGATTTCCATTAAGTTTAGAAATACTTATATCAAGAAAGTTAAATTTGACATTTTGGATTTCTTTAGAAAACTTAATTGTTGGTGATATAGAATTGAGAAATATTAAAAAGTGTTCTGCTTGGTTCTCATCTCCATTAAAAAGACATAATATATCATCCACATATCTAAACCAATAAATTATTTTGTCTTTAAATGGATTAGTGTCACTCATTATTTTGTTCTTTTCTAAATGTTGCATATATATATATATATATATATATATATATATATATATATATATATATATATATATATATTTGCAAGAAGGCCTGAAAGAGGAGATCCCTTTGCCAACCCATCTCATTGTTTGTAAAAGTCTTTATTGTATTGAAAATAATTTTGATTAACAGGTGATTTTGTCAATGATAATATATCGTCAATTTCATTCATATCTAGTTTACTGTATTTTATCAGATTATCTTTTAGGATTTGCATTGTTTCTTGTTTTGGAATGTTTGAGTACAAGTTGTTATCATCAAAAGAAATAAAGAAAGAGTTTAATGGAATTTGATGATTTGTTCGATTACTTGAATTTGATATACTGTAATTTATTTTCAAAATGTATGTGGGTTTTTATTTTTTTATTTAAAAATGTACATACCTTGTATGTAGGAGAGTTACGAAAGTTTACTACTGGTCTAATTGGAATATCCGGTTTATGTGTCTTTGGTTGACCTTTTAGTGTAGGAGCTTTTGGATTTGTCATTTTGAGTTGGTATTTTTCTGCTTTTGATAAAATTTTGCATTTAGTTATTATGGCATTTATAAGTTTAATGTATTCTTGAGTTGGGTCCTTTTTTAAATTTTTAAGTATGTTGCTGATATGTTTGACTGTAGTTGTCAAATGACACATAATATTTGCAGTTTACTATAATGAAAATTATATGTAATAATATAAATACAATTATGTTTTATAAAGTTAAAACCAAACGTTGTTTAATAAATACCTTTTAAGGAACAGAGAAAAGATCAAGTCCAATATTTCAACAACAATTTTGAGATAAGCGGTTGAAAAAATGTATTTATCATGCTTGACAGTAAAAATGTGAAATCCCAACAAATCAGAGGTCAGTTGTGGAGTGGCAGGCCCAGAACATTTCCGGCCGATAGGCTGCTGGCAGCGTTAACTGCTGCAATCGACTGGAAGTGAGTCCGACAGTTAACTGCGCCAGATTGCGATAACTGTCTTTAACGTGTTTCCACGGAACTAAACCATGCGTTTAGTAATAATTTTTAATTGCCATTGATTGGTTAACAAATCAGTTTGTTGTAATATGCTGCTCTTTCCATAGAATTTGATGACTTATGGCTTTTTTATTATACTGCGTGTGGATCTACGGGTTTTGCTGGAATCCATTATGTTTAAGTATACATCTAAATCACGACATCTCAAATCATTTTTAGTAATCAATTTTGTTAAATATTGTTTCCTAATCTATCATATTAAAACTTCAGGACAACTTAGAGTCCCGCAGAATTCCAGAACCTTTGGACCCTTACTGTGATAAGTGTAAGATTTGCTCTATAAATGTTTTTACATTACATGTTAAAATTTACAAGACAGTAACGTTTACTGTGTTCTGATATAAGTACAGTTCCTTTTGATCAATGCTGGTTAAATATATAACAGCAATTAACTATTAAAATAAAGTATAACTCTTATTATTATATGTTATTTTCAAACAACATCAAAGGGTATGAGCTTCTAAAGTCTTATTAGAACATTCCAGTCATGTAGTACGATGAGATCAAATATAAAAGATGCAGTCAGAAAATTATAGCTCAAGAATACACTGGAATATTAAGCTATGAATCATCCTCTTGAAAACAATATTACTTATAGAGCTGACATTGCACGTATTTTATAGAGTGTGTTGCAATAAATTTGCAATAAATCGAAAAGAATATAACCATTCAAAACTGATAAATCAGTGTGTTTCAGTAGCTCTTTAGGTTAACAGTTCCTTGATCAGGTCATTAATAATAATTAATATTCACATTGTATATTTTTAGAGACATTTTTGGACTGTTGGGTACCGATTCTAGAATATTTTCCAATTGTAACTCTAACCTAGCTTCTAATTATACTTAAGTAGTAAACACATCTTAACTATAAGTTCTTAAAAAAATTCATAACCAAAACATTACTAGGTAATGTTAAAAAAATTTAAACAATCTAATTAGTAAAACTGTATATATTAAATTAAAAAAATCTAATATAATATTATGGAATATTTTAAATTATCTTTGATATAAAAATAAATTATTTTTGTAGGCCCCTATTGTGAAAAACTCAAAACTCCCGCATTAAACGGAAATCTCAAAAGAAGCACACCTTTATAATAATTGAGACACAAGGTTGATTTCATTTCCGATTTGGTCTTTAACGTTTACTAAAACTAGGAAGGATTGGTTTATTTTTTCAGAAAACTTTCTACGGATTTTAAGAAAGACCAGGTGTTTAACTTATGCAATGAGAACTGAATTTGGGCTCCTATAACATAAAGTGTAGAATTCATTTTTTCAGTTTGAAGCATGGCCAAAAATATGAAAGTAATGGCTATAAAGTACAGCTTCAAGAAATACAGGAGGTAGAATAAAGTGATCATTATAACTTTAGTCCATAGACGTAGTTGTGAATATTTGGCCCGATGATATTGTATGGAATTAGGAACCATTGAGCCGAGTTTACATATTTTGCCAACGATTTTATCTTTTAAAGTCGTTTGCAACTTTCTTATCAATTTACTTTTGCTTAACGTTAGCCTGCTTACATGGTTGCTGATTCTTAGCTCAACTACAAGTAATTAAGTCTATGTTTGTTTTAAAACCTGTGAGAATTGTTAATATTGACATGAACCACTATATATACAATAACAAATGGATATCAGAGTTGTCCATAGATTCCTTATACAATGAAATACCTAATTTAGGATCAATAATGTTGTTAAACAGCTATAGACATCATTTACTTTTAAAAATTGTTGAAATAACATATACTAATCCACTGATTATGTACTATATTTTAACAAATTAACAGTGCACTGTTGTAAATAACTTATATAGCTCCTCTTTTAGTGACAGAGTCTTGAAAAATTATTTTAGTATTTTTAAAAGTCGAATACTAAATCAAACATTTGATCGAAGTAAAGTATAATATTGAATTTTTATGTATATTATTGTTAAAACCTTTGTTGGACATCACTGATAAAGCGGTTAAATAAAGAAATAGTATTCCCTCCCTCCATCCTATAATAGACTATATTTTAATCTACGAAATTGTATTACAAAACAGATAACTATGGTTTGTAAATGATCTCTTGAGAAATGAAGTTTTTGAGGTAGAGGTGTCTCGAGTAAGATAAATGTTTAGAATAATGATTTGCACTAGAGATTGATAATAAAGGTGCTCTCATTCTATTAAAATTAATGCGCTCTTTAGCAAGATGAGGAATTATATTTTAACCAACAACCTAGCCAGATTAATTATTGTGATATTCTTGTCATAAATATTTTGAAAATTAAAATCAAAATTGTGTACGTATTCTCATTAAATTACAGTAATTATAATGGATAGTGTCAATCGTTGATACAATATACAATTTTATATTTTTTGACGAGTATAAATCATCCAATTACTTTATATTGGTGACGGTAACTGAAGTCCAAGAATTTTGCACGCCAGATCGTTATCCTTAAATTTGTTTAAAAGATCTGTATGTAGATTCTATTACCGTATTTAAAGTGTATGAAAGTAGATAAAGATTTCAAGTTTTGTATAAAAGAAACATATTTATAAAATTTATTGTTTGGTTGAAAATTATTTATACATGTGGGAGTAGGTTTGATTGGTATTTGACGGTAAACATTCGCACTGTCAATAACTTTATTAACATGGTTGGTGTTTTTTCATCTTAATACCTGTCAATCATACCAGATTTACTGTGGTATGTATGATAAAAATCCAAGTGAAAATAAAGCTTTTTTGTATTGTTAACTTGTACACAGAACAATAAACGTTATCACTTCCGTTTACGAGCGCTTATATACGACAGTATTGTTACAGTGACTTATTAGTGGTGTAAAAATCGAGATAATAGCGTTCTTATATACTATTACGGTTTCATGTTAAATGACATAATTATTCCACACATACAAATAATATTGAAAATTGCACACACACACACACACACACACATTGCGGCTTAATATTTAAGCCGAAATATTAAAGGAACTTTGTATCAAGAAGTCTAATAATTGATATAACAGAGCAATTCTGCTTTTATACACTCGAAGTGAATAGAAAAGCCTTTTGGTAAGAGACTTCTACTTTCTACTTTAAATAAATAACATTTGGTAATCATGAACAGAAGAACTCAAAATTTTCACAGTATCCCTAGCCAGTTTAGATACCACGCTATCAAAATTGTCATGTTGAATTGTAAGATTGCTTTTCTTACAGTCTGTTTGAATCTTGGCTTGACACGTAAAGGTTTACAGCCTAAATTTCCTGTGTTTGCTTTTCCAATTGGAATTAAGAAATGATGTATTTTCTTTCGCAAGACAAACTAGTTTTCAACTCACTAGTTTTGCTCTTGGATTATACAAAAATTTATCTAAAGAACATAGTAACAAACTTTGTTCTCTGTTGGAGCTTCTTAGAGATGAACCGGAGTTTGTAAATAACATATTACTAGAATGTAACCATCTAATGAAAACTAAACTTGAACAACTTTACAAAAAACTCAGTAACCTTTATATGAACACAACTGAACCGATTAAGGTCAATTTAAAATATAGCTACAGTTATAAAGATGTAAACATAAAAACTGATCCACCAGAGACTATCAACATAATCTCCAAAAACGATACTACAAGACAATTGGCAGAACATTTCACTGTGATTTCTAGTGTGGACAAAACTGTAGATAAAAACAACGAACAAAATTGCATGGTAGCTTCTAATATACTTAACCTTTCCAAATATGATCTGAATTCCGAAGAAGTTTCTGTTTTATCCAAAGGATTAACTTTCTCACCAACACCAAAGTTTCAATCATATGGATTTTCTTGCTGATGCCCTCGCTTTTGCGCGTAATATAAGGCTAAAGTTTCATTTTCTACAAAACACAATGAGTGATAATAAAATCCCAAATTCAGTTGCTAAGTTCATACCAAAGTTAAATTGGACCCCTCCTAATCTACCTCCTGATCATCCGATCGAACAGTTCATAAATGTCATATTATCGAATTTATCACATCATGAATTCACGGATTCCTTAAAGAGTAATGACAATTTAACAGCAGGAGAAAGAAAAGCTATCACATCTCTTAGGAATAATAAAGACATAATAATTTTACCTGCAGATAAGGGCAACACAATAGTACTTCTAGATCTCGATGATTATATTTTTGAAATTAATAAACAATTAAATGATACAAAATTTTACAAGCAAATCGATTACGACCCAACTGAACGTTTTAATAATGATATTAAGCAATTTCTCGCAGTTGAGGGACCAAAAGAAGATATAAGTCAAGAAACTTTAGCTCTCCTAACTCCTGATGTACCAAGAACCCCTGTTTTCTATATTTTGCCTAAAATTCATATGGAAACAAGGCCACCACCAGGGAGACCGATAGTTTCGCGTTATGGTTCTCCAACAGAAAGAATCTCCAGCTTTGTCGACGACATTTTGCAGCCAATGGTGAAAAATTTGAAGTCACACATCAAGAACACCGATCACTTCATCGAAAGATTGAATGAAATGAAGCAACCCATTCCCAGCGATGCAATTATGGTTACCATTGATGTCCAGTCTCTATACACAAACATTCCTCACAGTTTAGGCGAAGAAGCAATACATAGTTTTTTAACCACTAGACCTAAGCAAGCCAGTCCCAGCACAAAATTTATAATGACATTACTTAATTTTTATTTTAACTATGAACAACTTTAAATTTCAAGATAAAAATTACCTCCAAATTAATGGAACAGCTATGGGCACCAGGATGGCACCTGCGTATGCTAATCTATTTATGGCAAAATTAGAAGATTTTTTGAATTCTAAATCCTAGAAACCTCTTGTATGGTTGAGATTCATTGACGATATTTTTATGATTTGGAATAATAGCTTTGAAAATTTAAAAGAATTTTTGGAAAATCTAAACAAATTCTCGATTTTGAAATTTACCTGGAAATTTTCTAAAGAAATCATAACATTATTGGATGTAGATGTTTTTATTAAATCTGGATTTCTCAAAACAAAAATTCATATTAAAGACGGTAACACAATGGATTATCTACATTTCAACAGCTGCCATCCTGTACATGTCAAAAAATCAGTACCAAAGGGTTTGTCAGTTAGGGCCAAAAAATTATGTACTGATAGTGCAGATTTTCAAAATTATCTAGAAAAACTTGGAAATGCATTTGTCAAAAGAAAATATCCTTCAAAATTTATAAATAATCAAATTAAAACACTCTAATGTTCATAAAACCCAAAAGAATGATGACGTAAAATTTATAACAAAATATTTTCCTGGTTTATATAAAACAATCAATATTCTAAGAACGGCACACAAAATTCTTGAATCTTCACCAATTACTAAAAACTTATTTTCAAAACCACCCAGGCTAGTGTTTCGTAGAAATACTAACCTAAAAAATCTTCTGGTACGGCCCAAATTGCCACCTACTGACATTCAAAAATTCAGAAAAGAAGAAAAAATTTAAGTGTCAACCCTGTAAAGACAAACGATGTAATACTTGCAAAATTATAAAATCGTCCAATTTTTTCACCAGTAGTAATACAAAGAAAACTTACCCTATTAGAGGAGAAATTAATTGCAAAAGTAAAAATGTAATTTACCAATTAACATGTAAAAATTGTGCAATGGATTATGTTGGATTGACAACAAATCCATTGCACATAAGAATGAATAATCATCGTTGTTCGTCTAAAAAACAGGATGAAAAATTGGTTTCACAACACGCATTAGGCCACCAACAAAATTTTGAACAATGTTATGCACTGACAGGTATTTGCAAAGTACCCGAAGATAGAAACAAAATTGACTTAGAAAATTTAGAACAGGCACATCAGTTAATATTAAAATCAAAAGTACCCTTTGGTCTGAATAAAAGATGAAATGATCAATAGTTTTTATTATGTATTATTTTTTCAAAATTATTTTTCTAAATTCATTCTCTGTTCATGATATTATTTATTTCTCTTTGGTGTTAACCACATGTTCAAAAATTCTTGTTTATTTATTATGTCAGTTTTTATTTATTTACTTTTGTAAATTTTGTTGCTGTATTGTTATTTTGTATTATACCTTATTATACCTTTTTGAAAACGGCAAAAAGCCGAAATATTAAAGGAACTTTGTATCAAGAAGTCTAATAATTGATATAACAGAGCAATTCTGCTTTTATACACTCGAAGGGAATATATGTATATATATATATATATATATATATATATATATATATATATATATATATATATATATATATATATATATATATATATATATATAAGGTAACATGATCGGTAACACTTATCCAAACACAGTATTTTTATCGATTGAAAATTAAAATATTTATGGAGTAACGTGTGGAATTTCCGCTCGTGAAATGACAGATCCGGATTAAGTTTCTGTCAGAGTCATTACTTTTTGTTCATTAATCTCCATTGAAAATAAATTGAGACATTGCAATTTATTCCGATTTAATTTGTATTTAAAGGTTTAATAGGTATTACGTTTTACCAATCACGTACCAGTCCAATTATTAAACACGTAAATTTACAGAAACGGAAAATTTATAACAAGTAGGGGCTCTGTGGTTCAGTGCAATTGTTAATTAGTTTTTTATAACCGATAACAAACACAGAGAGACAACATAAGGGTTTTATAATAGTATAAATCCTTTTTATTTGCTAGTATATAGACTGAATTCTGTAATTAATTAGCAAACTAATTAACGTCAACTACTGAAGGGTAATTACAGCAATATTGTATTGTATTTTATCAGAGGACATAAATGCTCTCATACAGTTAAATGAATTAAACTTCTCATGTTCACTGATTAGATAATATATATTATTGTATTTAAGCATTTTTAATTATGCTTGTTTTTCCTGCAAAGCATATGGCATTGTTTGTTGTTATGTAAAGTTCAGTTTAGTTTTTGTTTAACTTCTAGTTTTTTTACCACTCATGTTTAAAAATTCATTACAAGGAAAAGTTGAAACTCTGTACCTATGGATAGTGTGAGCCACGTGTGAGAGATGTTAAACATTGATCCCTAATAAATTGAAGAATTTACTGTAATCTACAAAATTTTTAATTTGTTTGATTTTAGTATTTGCAATTAAACACATGTTAAATGAAGAACCGTAGAGTTCAAATTCGTCAATGAAAGCACTTACACTGCATTAATGTAAAATATTTTTTGTAACTACTATTTTCACTCTAATATCTAATCATTATTAAAAATTAATGATTTTGAACAGTTATTTTCAAGATAATTTTAGAATTATTTTTGGACACATACTTACTTTCTTCACATTAATCATAAATAAAATGTTTTGGAATAAACATATTCCTATGTTTGAGCTAAGTTTCTCATTTTTAGAAACATACGGCGTAATTAAACTATGTCCCTCCTGTCCTATAAGATGAGAAATGTTGCTCCTTAGGCAAGTGATATTATCTTAGATCTAACGGAAAACATAGGCCTACATCATAAAATTTTATAAATGATGCCACTGATGAAATTTAATGACAAATAAGACCAGCTGTCACGTTTTAAGCTTTGCTGAAGCTTTGTGCCAATTTTCCAATCTAGCTAAATGTATTAATATACAATAATAAAATGCGTCACTCTTTTTTATATAACTGCACTCCGTCACCAAAAGTATTTATTCTGCCTTTTATCATTCTTATGATATCTGCCCATAAGACGAGTTTAAAAGTTTTCACTAACGCCGTGCCAAATTCCATGGCATAATGCACTAGTATCGAGTTTCTATATGACAAAGGTCTTATGAAAATTGTCAAGACTAGAGGTCAGTTCGTTCTTTAAAAATCGGGTGGATAGACAGACAGACGCAAAAAAGCATTTTTCACAAAGTTAAAGGAAGAATATATTAACTAATATAACTTATTTACAACACCCTCTCCTTAAAATAAACATTTTAAAACAATCAAATAGAGTTTAATAAATAAAGATATTTTAAATTATAGGTGATTGTTTTCATATAAAATAATACTGTTTGCTTTTTAGTATGCTTACAAAATATTAGCTACTTTTTAAGTCTATATTTTTAAACGGAAATCGTTATAAAACCCTTAAATTATTTAAAATATTTCCACAGAACAATATAAAAAAAGAACATGTAAAATTGAAACCACTTGTTTAGTAAATTTAGGGATTTTTTAATAGTTACATATTTTAAACCATACAATATATACAGAGATGTATACGGAAAAATAGGGTTGAACTGCCGTGTAAGATGTGTTTAATAAATAAGTGAAAACGAACCAGAAGAAATATTCATGTGTCAGAAAAAACAGAATAGTGATAAATTTGCGTTTATGTCAATCGCTTATTTGCCTGGATTATCGGAGAAAATTAGAAGAATAGGTAAAAAGTATATTAGAACCGCGTTTAAAACACGCAATACTCTTAGACAAAGTCTCGTAAAAACAAAACGATAAAATAGCACACAAGATTCCAGAGACTGTGTTTACAGCATAAAATGTAGTTACAATAGGGAATACATAGGCGAGACAAAAATACCAATAATTATAATGATAAAAGAAAAAAAAAGAAAAACAAGAGAAAGGATCTCACAAAAAAATTTAAAATGCACACCATTGTTGTTCCGAAGACCACCATATGAATTGGTATGAAGCCAACATAATACAGTTACATCGGGAACCACATTTAGTTAAAACGAAATTAATAGAGGCAACACACATTAAATTGGAAGATCAACCAATCAGTCAACCATTAGTTGAGATTAGGCCGTTTTGGTTGCAAAATCTAAAAAATTAACTAAAAGCAAAAGTATCATTGGTTCATCTAGCATTAACCAATAATAATAAAAAAATAAGGCTCATTCCGGACCCTTTCCTTTTTATTTCCGATATCTTGTGTTCTACCGT
Source organism: Homalodisca vitripennis (assembly GCF_021130785.1). Lineage (NCBI taxonomy): Eukaryota > Metazoa > Arthropoda > Insecta > Hemiptera > Cicadellidae > Homalodisca > Homalodisca vitripennis. The sequence goes on along the minus strand of NC_060214.1, from coordinate 54,091,454 downwards.
GGCTATTTCCATTTGCTATTGGCCTCTAGTCAGTCTTAGGTGGTTGGTAGACGAAGGCAGACCTATTGTGACCTGTATTCTCTACTTCAGTTTTAATACTTAGTGTTGTATATAGTTTTTATTAAGTTCTTGTTTTAGAGTTAGTGAAGTTGACACACATCATGGTGGTTGTGATTCCTGACATATGCGTGTCACAACGCTTTGGTATGATTTGTTTATTTTAACTTAGGTTAGTTATTTACCTGAAGAAGAGATAAGATTGAAGATCTCGAACGTAGTGTTACTGTTTTTCGTTTCACTGAACAATGGCAAATGTCTGGAAAAAATCCTATTTCCTTCACAATCTTTCCAACGTCAAAAATAAACTTCAAACAAAGAAAGAGATATGTTTTTATTTTTTATAAGTTACACCAATAGAATGGAACATTTAAATACCAACAAAATAAAGTATTTCCAATTATACAGCAAAGTATTTGTATGTCACATATTAAAATGTCATATACTACTGATTTATGAAATAACATGTACCATCAATGAACCGAGATTTAACTGTACAGAAATAAACGATTACGAAAAATTAATTTCCATACGTTAGTTCTTCATTTATCGTGTGGACGTACTGACTGAAAAGAATTCTTTCCTGTACCTTGAGCTATAAGCTTAATAAATTGCGTATCATCCTGGCGATATCTTTAGTAAAAATTTAAAGGAAAATGTAATACTAACTATTGTTAATTAATTAAGTATTGCAATATATTATATTTATAACTGTTCACAATGTAATATAGAATAACATCGTTAAACCTGAGTAGTAGAACGTGTTTATTAAAACTGATTAAAACACTATTTTTTTACTAAAATTACTTACCTACAATACAAAAAATTTCCTAGTATCGCGATCTCCAACTAAAACAAAACTGTAGTTTGTAACGTGTAAAAATATATAAGCTGTTGATGAATTAAAGATTTGAAACATAGAACTGTTTTTAGTAATTATTTTTATGCAGATAAAGGTAAAACAATATATACCAAGGGCATAACATAAACTGCAGTTAGATATATAGCTTCATAGAGCACTGCTTTTATACAGACACGGTCTCATATTTCTCGGGAGTTTCTTGGGAGTTATGCCATCTTACTGTGTGAAATATTGTGTCAAATATTATGTAAGAATTATAATGGTTTACCGTTGGAAATAAATAAACAAATACAGATTGTTGCATAGGTCTAGACTGACATATGACAGATTATAAGGTTGACTTTGGTAATTATTTAGAGTTACAATCTCTGTATATTTATTAATTTTAATTTTTATAGTTTTAGAAGGTATAGATAGTAGCATAAATAAATTTTGAATAAATATTTAAATGGCAATTTTTAACTAAAGCTAGAAATAAAAATTATACTTACTATGTTTAAAACATTTAATAGTTAAAAATATTGTTAAAGATTGTTTTTATAAAAAAAAAATAGGATTATTATTATAAAGTATGAAATTCCTGCCTCCACAAAACATTAGAACTTTTTGTAATAAAACATACGTTATCAATACAAACATTTTCTTTTATGATTAAATCTTTTTAATTTGTGTAAAGAAATTAACTACTTTTTATGTATATATACATTATGTAAAACACCAAACACTTGTGTGATGAATTTAAAATTTTTAACACAATTATTTAAAACTGTACAATATATACAGGCAAGAATACGGAAAAAAGGTGTCGGATAGCCACACGAGGTACGATTTTATTTTTATACGGTACACGGATAGAACAGAATATCTAGGAACTATGGATTTATTTCATGTAAATTTGTATAGCATTTAAGAAATCGGCAAAAAGTGAAGATGGAAAACATTTAACTACAGCAACAGTACATTGATATAATATGTAAATCCTATATTGGCTTGCCACATTCCGTCCGGCGATCACTCAGGGAGTAATCTGTCGATTGAAATACTATTTTCATTTCTTTGCATAGTTCTTCCCAGGTTTTGATTCTATTTTGAGTCAACCTAACGCACAACAACGCGGGACCAGAGAAAAAATCAACAGCAGACTCGAATAACTGCTCTACACTAACTCCTCGAGCCCTTCTTAGCTCCTCTACCCTTTCCAGAAAAGAGCTAATACTTTGACTCGATTCGCTATCATATTTTAGTCGCCACTTATACACTGGTACAAAAAGTTGGCGATGGGAATTGAATTTCCCGTTTGCAGATAAATATTCAAGACCTTGATTACTTAAAGGTTCATCACCTAACATATTGGCTACATGCATATTTAAGGAGGCGTTTTCTAGCCCGGTACTTAACATGGGAGAAGGTTAAGTGGAATGTTTAATTTCAGATGGTTTCTGAGTTAGCAAATATTTATACTCGTCAATTACCCCTATAATGTAATCCTATTCCTTACTTCTTGTTTCGGAAGTTGTATCACATTTTCAAACAAATGAATATATAATACTATTGTTTTCCCCTCTAATTCATATATATTCATTTCCAAATCGTCATCTACACTAGCCGATATTGGAATATTCTTTATACTAAAGTATAAGTGCCCTAACCTAAGAGAGATCCTAGAATACTCATTGCCTTTATAATTTCCAACATAGCCACCTTCTAAAGACGCCAAATCCACACATTACTCTTCCGTATGCTCTGATTCTACCCAAACATCCAGCCCATTAACTATACTGTTAC